>NC_047092.1:148795843-149098873 GCF_902459505.1 Geotrypetes seraphini | reverse complement strand
GAAAAATGGATGGAAGAAATTCTATTACAATTAGTACTATGATTATGGGGGTGGGGTCAGGGGTGAAGCTTGAGCAGTCTGGGGCAGAGCTTGAGCAGGGGTACTCAGTTGATATTTGTTAGACTTGGGGGTACTTGGCTTGAAGAAACTGAGAAACACTGGATTAGAGAGAGTCCCTACTTAGATTAGATAGAGTCCCTACTGGATTAGATAAAGTCCCTACTGGATTAGAGAGAGTCCCTACTTAGATTAGATAGAGTCCCTACTTAGATTAGATAGAGTCCCTACTTAGATTAGATAGAGTCCCTACTGGATTAGATAGAGTCCCTACTTAGATTAGATAGAGTCCCTACTGGATTAGATAGAGTCCCTACTTGGACAAATAGGGAAAAATGCTTGAGTATCTGCATGTAAACTACTTAGGGCTCCTTTTACTAAGGTGCGTTGGCGTTTTTAGTACACGCAGCAGATTAGCGCACGCTAACCCCGCGCTACACGGCTAGAACTAACACCAGCTCAATGCTGGCGTTAGCATCTAGCGCGTGCAGCATTGTAGCGTGTGCCACTCCGCGTGTTAATGCCCTAACGCAGCTTAGTAAAAGGAGCCCTTAGACTATATGTGGTATATAAATACCACAATAAATAAATATACGTCCTATGCTGTCTATTTAAATGTTTTAACATGTATTATGTCAACATTGTAATGTAGCATACTATGCCATATTTTGATTGTAATTTGAATATTTTTATTGCTTATGTTTCACTTATTCTTCCTATACAGTATACTGCCTTGAGTGGATTATTTCAAAAAGTGGTAAATTAATCCTAATAAATAAATCAATCTTTTAAGCTGGGATAGATCAAAGTAAATATAATGAATAAAATTGTCACCAAGGGGAATTTATAGGGGAGCTGTAAAAAGAACACACATCCTTTTGCCGTTACCCTGTCTTTCAACTTCAGAAATTCCTTACGATACAGCTGAGTGGATCTAGCCACATCTAGAAAAATCTGGACAGGATTACCACAAACTGACCATTTGTCATATAAAAACACATCTTCAGAATCTTAATTTTTTTCCAATTCGTTTGGCAAAGTAACCAAGAGGGTAGCCCTTGAAGTAATTTACTCCTGAGAGGTTTCCATAAAAGTTGTCAAATCCAGGGAATCTAACATTGCTTCTCTATCTTGGAATTCGCCTACTGCTCCATCTTGAGGTACAGAAACATAATAACATTTATAAATATTCATATTGTCCACTTTATCTAATTGCAATGTCTACTTATAGTATCTATGTAACAACATCTCAGGAGATGACAAATAGGAAATTCGAAATAAGTAAAGTTCTAGAATGAATACAATTTTGAAGAAATTCCAGTTGTCTATGGATTAACAAACTGTCCTTAATAAAGGCTAAAGAAGTCTATTGGAAATTCATCACTGAAGAAGAAATCTAAGTCCATTTGGTCTCCATTAACAATACTTTTGAATCCAAATCAAGAAATTTGCTAACTGCCTGCTGAGAAAAAGAACAGAGCTGTGGAATAGTTGACTTAATATACTCTTCAGTCCTTATAACCACTTGCCAAATATCTTTCAAAGTAATATCTTGTGGTTGATTAACAGCCTTAGCTAAGTTAGGACAAACCACAGCTGTAGGAATACAAACAGCTTGTGGTTCTAATGAAGAAAGTGTTTTTAAGGTTGTAGATACCCCTCCTATAGGCGCAACATCATCTTGGGGAGATGCTCCCCTTAGGAGGAGGAGGAGTGGGAGTAGAATATCCTCCTTCACCTAACAAGGATCTAGAAGCAGACAATTCATCTAAGGCAGGAGATGGTAATTTTAACTGCACATGTCTATTCATAAAGCCTTCTAGTTTTGGAGTACTAGGGCTCTTGTTGTAACCAGGGTTTAAAAGTAGAGAAAATAAATGTCTCTCTGTAGCTTTAAAGAATTCTTTTTTAAAAATAAATCTTTATAGATTTTTAAACTTTGACAATGAAATACAATTATCTGAACATAAATATTTCATAAAACGCATTATTAAACATACAGTTTATACTTAGAACAATCATTTTCTCCCCTCTTACCAAATTACTGCAATAAGACAAATTATGTAATTATAATATTATAATTAAGTATTTGAATAAACAAAATATCTTTCCCTCCCCTTCCCTCCTGGATGTGTAAGGAATTTTACCAACCTCAAAAAAAAAAAAAAATTACAATTATTATGTTACAAATATAGTTAATGGACTTCACACTCTATTAAATGTACTGCTAAACCCCAAACACTCTGCATTCATTTTTTCATATTTATACATGGTACAAACATTTGTCCACCAAAACGTGTAATTTAGTCTGTCATACCTCTTCCAATTATGTATAATCAATTGGATAGCTATTCCCATCATTATCATAAAAAGTTGACTTTTATATTTATCCAAAGAAGGCTTAACATGTAAAAGCGTACCACAGATTATGGCTTCATATGTTAGGGGAATTGCTGAATCAAGAATGAGATTAATTTGTCTCCAAATCGATTTCCAGAAATTAAGTATCAAAGGACAATAATATAACAGATGATCCAAAGTCCCTATATCATTATGACAATGCCAACATCTATTAGACCTGGAATTATCTAACTTTTGTAAACGAACTGGGGTCCAAAAAATCCTATGCAATAAAAATAACCAAGTTTGTCTCATAGATGCTGACCTTGTACACTTCAACCTCCAAGACCAAATTCATGGCCAACGAGATACAGAAATATACTGTTTTATCTCGATGCTCCAAATGTCTCTAAGACTATTTTTTGGCTTTTTATTCAAAAATTTAGAAATTAATTTATGCCACTGGGCAGCCTGATGTCCTACTAAGTCTGTCTGGTAGCAAAAGATTTGCATGCTGTAATAATTTTTTTAAAATTTCCATTCAGGGACCCCACTCCGATTGGCCTGCTTCAACTGCAACCACCTTTATTGTTGAGACCTCAGAATGCCAAATGATTGTTGTAGTTGTATAAAATCAAGCAGTTTTCCATTAGAAAAGCTTTAAGAATTCTGAGCTGTACAGTACATGTCACCTTTAGAATTCTGGATGGCACAGCCCTCTCTCAGGAAGTGTTCGAAAACTGCCAAGGAAAGCAGTTGACAAAAACAATATGATATAATCACTCAATCGTAAATGATCACTTGCTTCTGAATTGTGTACAACTGTTAGTGAATTTATATGCTCAGAGAAATGGAGGTGATAACAGGGAAACCCCAACACTACCACCTCACCGCCCAATCATCGCATAATTCAGAAAACTAGTTGTAAAGCTTGTCACTATTATAAATGTTTGCATCGGTTGCAAAAATAATAAACATATGTTATTGATCTAAAACAGCAAACTTATCTTTAGCTTGTAGGTTCCGACATGACACGTTTTGTTCCTGCCTCAGGGAACCGAAAGAGAGTTTGCAAGAATTCAAAGCGTGTGGGCGCGGTAAAACTCAAACCTACAAATTACTTCAAACATATCAGCTTGTTTGACTGCCTCCTCATAACGTGGAGTTTCCCTGTTATCACCTCGATTTCTCTGAGCATATAAATTCACTAACAGTTCAGAAGCAAGTGATCATCTATGATTGAGTGATTATATCATATTGTTTTTGTCATCCATATTATCACTCTACTCTCGATTTTTCAGAGGTTCTTGCCCCATTTTTGTTGGTTTGAAGGAGAGCAGTTGAGCAGGTGTACTGATCGAGATAGGTGACATAGTGTTTGTTCCTGTGAAATTTGTCTTTCAAAGATAAATTTTCACTTTAGTGATTCAGGGCTCCTTTCACAAAGGTGCGCTAGCGGTTTTAGCCCGCGCTAAGATGCCCCGCGCGCTAGCCGCTACCGCCTCCTTTTAAGCAGGCGGTAATTCTTCGGCTAGCGCATGCTATAGCGCGTGCTAACCTTGTGCGTGCGCTAAAAACGCTAGCGCACCTTTGTAACAGGAGCCCTTCGTTTAAACTGAGATTTGTTTAATTTGAGATGAGAGATTAGTTTTGTGTGACGTAGCTGTCAAGGATATTTTGGTAAAGGTATTGGTAAAATTTAGATACTGTATTAATATGCTTTTGAGAAGTAGTAATGTTAAAGAAATTTAACTGAAGAAAACACTAGGGGTCTTTTACTAAGGCGCGCTAACCGATTTTCTGCGTGATAAATAAAATTAGCGTGCGCTAAACGCTAATGTATCCATAGAATATAATGGGCACATTAGCATTTAACACACGTTAATATTTAGTGCACGCTAAATCAGCTAGCGTGCCTTAATAAAAGACCCTCAGTATTTCTTGGTAACTAACTTGGTCAGGGGTTTCCTTTAAAATTCAATGTAAAGAACCAGGTAAAATTAAAAGCTGTTTGGTAAACTAGTTAGGGCTCCTTTTACTAAGCTGCACTAGCAGTTTTAGCGTGCATTTAGCTAAACGCTAACACCACCATTGAGCAGGCATTAGTTTCTGGCGCCCCCCAAACCCCATAAAAATCGTAATCGCACCTTTACAATTCAGCCTCCAGACCATCATCACCTGGCAGCCTGGCATAGGAAAGCCTAGTTGTCCAGCACAGAGGTGGCTTAAGCCAACTTGAAGGTGGGTTAGGGATTCATGGAAAGGAGGACCCATGCCCATAAGCCCCTGTAATCACTGCATTGATACTTAAACATGTGCACTCCCCTATACACCCCCAAAACCCTTTTTTACTGGCATATAAGTGGCTCTTGTAGCCATAAGGGCTATTAGGGTGGTAGATAAGTGGGTCTAGGGGATTCTGGAGGTGGTTTGGGGGGGCTCACCATGACCTATAAGGGAGCTGTAGTGAGGAAAAGACATGGCACCCTTTTTGTGAAGTTCACAGCAGTGCCCTGTAAGGTACCCCACTATTTAGGTGCCATGTCTGGGTGTTCAGTCTATCACTTTGCAGACCCCTCCCACATCCAACAGGGCTTGTTCTAGGCGTTTTTGACTTGGACGAAAAGTTGGACGAAAATGTGGTATAAAGATAGCGGCTTGGATGATCAGATTGGCAGGACATATAGTTAGACAATTTTCGAAAGAAAAAAAATTTTGGATGTATCTTTCGAAAATGTGTCCTAGGCTGTTTTTTACTTTGGACGACTTGCGACTTGGACGAAAACGGACTTAGACGTTCCTTTCGATTATGCCCCTCTAAGACGCCCATAGGAATATAATGGGTGTCTTAGAGTTTAGTGTGTACTAATCATTAGTAAGTGCTAAATACACTTAGTGAATGCTAAATTGCTTAGCACCGGTTGATAAATTCCTCCCTTAGTAGCACTAAGTGGCGATGTGCCACTGAATATTAAGTAACAAATATAACGTTGGAAACAAGACTTCTCAGACTGAAAGTCAAAAATAAAGGTCAAAAAAATTTTAAATACATTGTATTTGAAATTTGTTTGACCTTTATTTTTGACTTTCAGTCTGAGAAGTCTTGTTTCCAACGTTATATTTGTTACTGATTTTGACCTCTCAGCCCTGTATTCTTCAGAGTATTTTCCTCACCACTTATTATTTTTGACTTAGACTGAATATTAAGTGCCAACTCATTCATCAGGGTTGTTGGTTTGTTTTTTTAAATTATTGGGTCCATAATTCCCCAAATCCAAAGGGAAAGCCTGAGTTATCGGAGGTTTTCACTTATGAAAATAACAGATGAAGTCCTTCAGGCCTGTTAGAAGGTAATTTTATCAACCTTTTGAGTATAAACTATTTGAGTATAAAATATACCACCATAACGACTTGCCTAATGAGGACAAATGTATAAAAATGATCTTTACTGGATTCTATTCTAATCTTGAAAGCAGGCATCTACTGTTTTTTTTTTTTTTTATAGAGGACTAGCATATAACCAGGTACCTAAGTGCATATGTGGTTAGGCACGAGCACTTACACCAGCCACAGAGCCAAGTCCTGGCCACGCTCCACACAGACTATGTCCACAAATGCACCAATTTGTAATATACATACTATGGCGGATATGCATGTATTTACAGAATTATATGCAACCAGAGGTTTGACATGCATGCATGAGTCAGGGGCATTCCCAAAAATTACTCTTCCATGGCTATGCTCCCTTTTGAGTTGTGCGCTGTGTAATTTATACACACATGTTATAGAATAGAGCATAGGAAAATCATTGTGATTGCCAATTCAGTGCCTGTTAACTCCAATAATTGATTGTTTGTGCCTAATCAACTTATTAGTATACGCATTGATGTGGGATCCATGCCCAAATTTGTGTGACCTATGCAGAATCTTGAATTGTAGCAAGTCACCGTGTTAACTTTTAGTGCGGGCATGCAGTAAGACTGTGTGCTAACTACTTAACATGCTTTCATGAAAAAGTACCCTTTATGTGTGTAATATCTGCAATTTGAGGAGGTACTGCTTAGGGGTAGCTTGAGACAGGGTTTTCACTTACAGCGCCAATTAAAAAATGAAAAAATGAAGTTGGGCGCCTGGATCGGCTAGGTGCACTGATCTAGAGAGCTGTACGCGAACGGGGATAATGGGAATCCCGCGGGACCTGCGGGTTCCCCCTTCAGGTCACGGGGATCCCGTGGGGATGCCCCCTAGGGTCACGGGGATCCTGTGGGGACGCCCCCTAGGGTCGTGGGGATCCCGTGGGGACGCCTCCTAGGGTCGTGGGGATCCTGCTGGGTTCGATACAACTCAAGCCACGAGGCTAGTCTTCTTTTTCCTACCTGCCCTGCCGCAGCACACATAGCCAATCGGAAGTCTTCCCCTATGTCAGCGCTGATGTCAGAGAGAGAGCTTAAGCAAAGCGGCGACGGGTGGGATTTCTGTCCCTGCGCAACTCTCTACACTGATCTAGACATCTAATGACAGGCACTTTTTATAGAATCCGGGTCTTTCTGCCAAAACATTTACTATTGGACTTGGATGTCATGTTGAAAATGCCTCTCCACATAGAAACATGATGGCAGATAGAGGCCAAATGGCCCATTCAGTCTGCCCATCCACAGTAACCATTATCTCTTCCTCTCTCTAAGAGATTCCATGTGCTTATCCAACACTTTCTTGAATTCAGACACAGTCTCTGTCTCCACCACCTCTTAGAGACTGTTCCACGCATCTAGCACCCTTTGTGTAAAAGAGTATTTCCTTAGCTTGCTGCTGAGCCTATCACCTCTTAACTTCATCCTATGCCTCCTCATTCCAGAGCTTCCTTTCAAATGAAAGAGACTCGACTCATGCACATTTACATCACACAGGTATTTAAACGTCTCTATCATATCTTCCCTCTCCTGTCTTTCCTCCAAAGTATACAGATTGAGATCTTTAAGTCTGTCCCCATACGCCTTATGATGAAGACCACGCATCATTTCAATAGCTTTCCTCTGGACCAACTCCATCCTTTTTATATCTTTTTGAAGGTGCGACCTCCAGAATTGTACACAATATTCTTAATGAGGTCTCACCAGAGTCTTAAACAGGGGCATCAATACCTCCTTTTTCCTACTGCCAATACCTCTTCCTATGCACCCTAGAATCCTTCTAGCTTTTACCATCACCTTTTCAACCTGTTTGGCCAACATAAGGTCATCACATACAACTACACCCAAGTCCCACTCTTCTGTCGTGCACTTACTAGGTGAAACTACCAGAAATCATGACTAGATTGAAGTTCTGGATAGATGTAAATGTTTATGTATAAAGTATGTTACTCACATAATAATATATGCGGGAACAAACTTAATGTTTCCAACAATGTTGCATTAGATAATAATAAGTTTGCTAATGATGAGTTGCACTAAGGGATAAACCATGAAAGTAATTATGATCAAATGGCAAGCCTCAAAACCAGGAAACAGGCTTCAAAATAGACCACTATTGGGATCAGAAGCCCAGCTCATATCACTGGCTTGCTCTTAACCAGTGGTTCCCAAACCCTGTCCTGGGGACCCCCAGCCAGTCGGGTTTTCAAGATATCCCCAATGAATATGCATGAGAGAGATTTGCATATAATGGAAGTGACAGGTATGCAAATCTCTCTCATGCATATTCATTAGAGATATCTTGAAAACCCGACTGGCTGGGGGGTCCCCCAGGACAGGGTTTGGGAACCACTGCTCTTAACAGTCAGGAAAAACAGAACAGTAAAAAAAAAAAAAAAAACTATTAAAGGAAAAGCGAGAAAGACTATTCTACAAAGAAACAGACTCTATCATTCCAAATCAGAATCCTTTACGCAAATCATCTGCAGTTCAAGAAAATGTCAATATAAACCTCTCGGGCAAAATAAGTACCGTATTTTCACGCATATAACGCGCGCGTTATACGCGTTTTTACCTACCGCGCATACCCCTCGCGCGTTATATGCGTGAGCGCGGTATACAAAAGTTTTAAAACATAGTTCCCACCCCGCCCGACGCCCGATTCACCCCCCCCAGCAGGACCGCTCGCACCCCCACCCCGAACGACCGCTCGCACGCGCTCCCACCCGCACCCGCATCCACGATCGGAGCAAGAGGGAGCCCAAGCCCTCTTGCCCGGCCGACTCCCCGACGTCCGATACATCCCCCCCCCCGGCAGGACCACTCGCACCCCCACCCCGAAGGACCGCCGACTTCCCGACAATATCGGGCCAGAAGGGAGCCCAAACCCTCCTGGCCACGGCGACCCCCTAACCCCACCCCGCACTACATTACGGGCAGGAGGGATCCCAGGCCCTCCTGCCCTCGACGCAAACCCCCCTCCCCCCCAACGACCGCCCCCCCCCCAAGAACCTCCGACCGCCCCCCAGCCGACCCGCGATCCCCCTGGCGACCCCCACGACCCCCCCACCCCCTTTCCCCGTACCTTTGGTAGTTGGCCGGACAGACGGGAGCCAAACCCGCCTGTCCGGCAGGCAGCCAACGAAGGAATGAGGCCGGATTGGCCCATCCATCCTAAAGCTCCGCCTACTGGTGGGGCCTAAGGCGCGTGGGCCAATCAGAATAGGCCCTGGAGCCTTAGGTCCCACCTGGGGGCGCGGCCTGAGGCACATGGGCCCAACCCGACCATGTGCCTCAGGCCGCGCCCCCAGGTGGGACCTAAGGCTACAGGGCCTATTCTGATTGGCCCACGCGCCTTAGGCCCCACCAGTAGGCGGAGCTTTAGGATGGATGGGCCAATCCGGCCTCATTCCTTCGTTGGCTGCCTGCCGGACAGGCGGGTTTGGCTCCCGTCTGTCCGGCCAACTACCAAAGGTACGGGGAAGGGGGGTGGGGGGGTCGTGGGGGTCGCCAGGGGGGTCGCGGGTCGGCTGGGGGAGCGGTCGGAGGTTCTTGGGGGGGGCGGTCGTTGGGGGGGAGGGGGGTTTGCGTCGAGGGCAGGAGGGCCTGGGATCCCTCCTGCCCGTAATGTAGTGCGGGGTGGGGTTAGGGGGTCGCCGTGGCCAGGAGGGTTTGGGCTCCCTTCTGGCCCAACTACCAAAGGTACGGGGAAGGGGGGTGGGGGGGTCGTGGGGGTCGCCAGGGGGGGTCGCGGGTCGGCTGGGGGGGCGGTCGGAGGTTCTTGGGGGGGGCGGTCGTTGGGGGGAGGGGGGTTTGCGTCGAGGGCAGGAGGGCCTGGGATCCCTCCTGCCCGTAATGTAGTGCGGGGTGGGGTTAGGGGGTCGCCGTGGCCAGGAGGATTTGGGCTCCCTCCTGACCCGATATTGTTGGGGAGTCGGCGGTCCTTCGGGGGGAGGGATGTATCGGACGTCGGGGGGGGGGGGCATCAGGCTTTCAGGATGGGGACAGACCTTCAAGGGGGGACAGTGCACGGAAGTCAGGGGGGGTGAACGGAGAGTCGGAAAGTCAGGGCGGGCGAAAGGAGCGTCGGGCAGCATGCGCGGTATACCCGTGAGCGCGGTATACCAAAGTTTTTGTACATATCATCGTGATTTCTGCGCGCTATACCCGTGTGCGCGTTTTATACGGGTGAGCGTTATTTGCGTGAAAATACGGTACTTATCTTAAAGTCAAGATATTTAGTCAAGTTGATGAAACTTCACATCCAATCCAAAGTAGCTTATTTTCAGCAGTCCATATATCCAGCCAGAGAGAAAAACCAATTCCTGAAAAGGGCCCCTTGTTTTGAGGTTTCCTGCTGCTTCAGGAGAAAAACGATCTGTTGTGTCTTCTGTAAATGATGGTAAGATGGCGAACAACTAAAAATAGAAGCCAAGAATTGTCAATCCAATCCAATACCATTCTGTTTTTCCCGACTGTTAAGAGCAAGCCAGTGGTATGAGCTGGCCTTCTGATCCCAATAGTGATCCCAATAGTGAAGCCTGTTTTCTGGTTTTGAGGCTTGCTATTTGATAACTTTCTATAAAGTACGCGCATAAATTATGTTTTTGCCAGTGCTCTACCAAAACTCTGTTCTAGAAGATGTCTACATGTATGAAGAAATTCTGAAAAGTTCTCAGCCCAACCAATAATGCTGGGGCAGTTTCCATTGAGAACTATAAACTTAGGGCTCCTTTTACTAAAGCGCGTTAGGGCCTTAATGGGCGGAATAGTGCGGGCTAAATTGCTGCGCATGCTAGACCTTAACGCCAGAATTGAGCTGGCATTATTCTAGAAGAGTACTGTGCGGAATAGCGTGTGGTAATTTTGTGCTTACGCTAAAAACGCTAGCGCACCTTAGTAAAAGGAGCCCTTAGTTCTATATTTTTCAGATAGAACAAAAAAAAGTGGAAAGTCACTGGATTAAGGGGCTGATTCTATAAACGGTGCCTAAATCAGCCGGCATCTAAAAAAAAAACAATTTAATTTATTTGTATATCTGGTAGAACTCTGCTCAAAGACATGAAGGCTGTGTGTGCCGCCTCACCACCCAATCATCGCAGTGTTCAATGGTAATAATCTAATCTAATCTAATCTAAACCTTAAATTTATATACCGCATCATCTCCATGAGTATGGAGCTCGACACGGTTTACAAGAACTTAAATAATAGGTAGAGAAGAAGAAAAAGGTTTACATGAATTTATGTGTAGAAGGGAGGAGAAAAAGGGGGGGAGGATAGAGTTACAATTTGATGAAAAGCCAAGTTTTCAGTTGTTTGCGGAATAATTGAAGGGAGCCCAGGTTCTGCAACGGGCTGGTGAGGTCGTTCCAAAGGCCTGTGATTCTTCCTGATTCTTCCTGATTATTTGATACTAGCTACTCAAGCTCCAGGAAACCTCTCTTAATCACATACGATAATATAAAGTGACTGAAACTTAGCTTGAACTGGTTTCTGGTTCTGACGTGCCGCGTTTCGGTACTGCGTCAGGGAACCGACACAAGCTTTAAATGCAACTCAAACCGGAGGTGAAGTCTCACTCAAATTGTGCACGGTTATACACTTTTCAATCAGCAAGAAGAACTAAGAACTGATTGAAAAGTGTATAACTGTGCACAATTTGAGTAAGACTTCACCTCCAGTTTGAGTTTGAGTTCCTTGACGCAGTACCGAAACGTGGCACGTTGGAACCAGAAACCAGTTCAAGCTAAGTTTCAGTCACTTTATATAATCTTATGTGATTAAAAGATGTTTCCTGGAGCTTGAGTAGCTAGTATCAAATAATGAACCATCAGGAATAGTGGTGTGTATTACCATTGAACACTGTGATGATTGAGTGGTGAGGCAACACACACAGCCTTCATGTCTCTGAGCAGAGTTCTACCAGATATACAATTAAATTAAATTGGGTTGAATTTAGTTTGACCTTTATGGAGTGACTTGTCTATGATTTACAGTTGACTTTTAGTCACTCAACGACGAATTAGTTGAGTTCATTACCCCTACAGTGATTTTTTTGACTAAGTCGGCACCTAAAAAAAGGCATCTTCTGCCTGTCAGTCATGCTTAGGCACCATTTACAGAATCGTAGCTAGCGGCGCCAATGTAAAAACTTAGGTGCCTGAAATGTAGGCGAGGGTTTTAAAGGCCTACATTTCAGGTGCCTATGTTTTTGCAGAATCACGCTTAGCAGTGCCTAACTCAAGCTCTGCCTATGGAAACGCCCTCTTAGGCTTTAGGTGCTGCTAAGCGCATTGCGGTAGGCTCCTATCTTTTACAGAATCGGCTAAGCTCCTATCGCCCAATTAAATTTTTATTTTTTCTAAGACAATTATTGAGGCTGTTAAGGGTATATTGCCAATTAAGTTAGGCACCCTTTATAGAATCAGCCCCTAAGGGCTCCTTTTACGAAGGCGCGTTAGCGGTTTAACGCACGTAATAGCGTGCGCTACACCGCCGGCCGCGCTAGCCGCTACCGCCTCCTCTTGTGCAGGCGGTAGTTTTTCGGCTAGTGCGGGGGTTAGAATGTGATGAAAAGTCACGCGCGTTAAACCCGCTAACACGCCTTCGTAAAAGGAGCCCTAAGTGTTTAACCCGTGATGGAGACTGCCTCAACTTTGTTGGTTGGGCTGAGAACTTTTCAGCAGCCCCTCGTAGGTTGCACAAAAGTATAAGCCTTTTTGACAATGTGCATATTTTTATAACGCTGTTTTCCTTTTTGTTGATGATATCTGGAACATCACTGTTCGGAGATCAGCCTTGGTGTTATTTGGAGCCTCCTTACATTTCCATCCCCGTCGGCCTGGAGCCTCCACATTCCTTCGTTGGACTGCAGTGATAGCTATCAAATGTATTTTGCTTAAGTGGATGGAATCTGAGGCTCCTGACTATTCCTTATGGCGTAGTCACATGATTACGTTGCTTTCTTGGGAACGGAGAGGAGTCCAGGATATTTCTTCCTTGCCTGGAAGGGCCTTTCAACGAATTTGGGAGCCTTTTTGGACCACATTGTCTCTGGTGGCTCGCAGCCGCATTTTGAACTGTTGAAGTCCCTGATATTTGTCTTTTTCTTTATTTTTGTTTGGCATCAGTGAGAGTGGGGAGGAGGGGGGTTGGGTTGGTGGGGTGGGTTTGTTGGATTGTTGGATTTTTTGTGAAAAATTTGGAGCTATTTGTTTTTCTCTGTACTTGTTTCTTCTTGTTGTTTTTCTTGGTGCTTAATAAAATATATTTGACGATAAATGTGACTCGTGAATTAATTTATGCTGTAAAAGCCTTTTTTGTGCATGAAAAGAGTTTATTAAATTACCTTCATTGTGCATTCAGAAAGCATTTGGCCATAGGGAAGTATACAGATCTGTAATTATTTGTCTTCCTGGGACTAATAGATATTTTTCCAGCTTATTTGCTTCAAGATTGGCATAATGGCATACTTCTACAACGAGATCTTAGTGTCTTACCTGGGTCTATTTTTCCTTTTAGCTTGCTTAACTGCTAAATACTTGCATGAAGAAATCCATTAGCTGGTCCTTAGGTGAAAATCCAAAGTCTGTAAAAGGCTTTATTGAAAAATGAGGGATTACAATTTAATGTAACGGTATTGCCTATTAAAGGAGTTAATCAAAAAGACAGACTGTTTAGGTATTTGGATTCAAAAAACGCTGGAAGATACAATGAGAGTAAATGAGAAATCTTTATTGCTGAGGGTCACAGAAAGGTGTGAGCAATAGAACCCCTTACATCTTTCTTGGTGGGGGACAGTCCAGACTGTCAAGTTGATGATTTTGCCTGTAGTTTGCTACCAAATGGGTATGTTGCCAGTTTATTTTCAGGGGTCCTTTTATAAGAAATTATATAGTATTCTTACTAAATTTATTTGGCTGGGTAAAACTGCTAGAATTGCTTTAGTATCTTTACAAAAACCAATTGTAGCGGGTGGGGTAAATTTTCCAAATTTTTATAGGTACCATAAGGCCTCTATACTGCGTCAGGGTATGTATTGGATCCTTCCTGAGCTCATGGAACATCTCTCTGATTGGCTTTACTTAGAATAGCAACTTATGTCCCCATTAAGATTATGTCATATGGTGAGTATCAAATTACCCAGAATTTATAAGGACAATTGTATCTTATTGCCACATGGAGCACCTTACAATTTATTAACAATGTAATGTAATGTAATGTAATTTATTTCTTATATACCGCTACATCCGTTAGGTTCTAAGCGGTTTACAGAAAATAAACATTAAGATTAGAAATAGGAAAGGTACTTGAAAAATTCCCTTACTGTCCCGAAGGCTCACAATCTAACTAAAGTACCTGGAGGGTAATAGAGAAGTGAAAAGTAGAGTTAGAGGAAAAATAAAAATAAAATAAACATTTTAACAAGACAACATTGATCTAAATACTTTGGGAGGTAGAAGAGAGGAGAGAAAGGAATAGAAGCAGAAGGGGGAGACGTTGAACAGTAGAATTCTGGAGAAATTTAAATGATAGAAATAGAACAAAACAAAGACAAAATGCAAAACAATAGATAAGATTAAAGATAAATCATAAGCTGGAAAGAAAAATAAAATAAAACTTTGTCTTCAATCCACGGTTTCAGCGTCAGTGATGAAGTGGAGCAAGTAAGTTTAGGAGGAGCGATGATGTTTCCAGAAAAAGGGCTTCTTCAGGGAAGAGACTTGGCCGACAGTCCCAGGATGTCTATGTCTCCTCCCCTGCGATGTTCTCCCATCCATGCATTCCCTCCCAGACACACTGCCCGTGCCCCAGCCGCTCCAAGGAGGCTGCCCCAGATGAGGCCCACGGTGAATGCAGGATTCTCTCCTCTGCGGGAAAGCCACCCGGAGCCGACAGTCGATCTTCATAGCGGATTGCAGGGGGGGAAGAGTTCACACTCTTGGTAGAATCGGGTCTGTGTTCTCTCGGTGGTTGTGGCTGGTCTCGTTGCTGCTTAGGTGTAAAAGCAGTTGATCTCCACTGCTGCTGATATTTAAAAGCAGGCAGATTGATCTCTCCAATGGACTGCAGGGGGAGGAGTTCACAATCCTGGCAGGATCGGGTCTGTGGGCTCTTGGTGGTTGCGGTAGGTCTCGCTGCTGCTTGTATGTAAAAGCAGTTGTTTTTCTACTGCTGCTGATATTTAAAGCAGGTAGATTGATCTCTTAAACGGGATATAAGGGGAGGAGCTCTCGATAGTGGCGGCTGGTCTTGGTGCTGTTTAGGTGTAAAAGCAGTTGATCTCCTCCTTCTGATGATATTTAAAAGCAAGCATATTGATTTTTCCAACGGAATGCTGGGGAAGAGCTTACTTGTCTGGCTGGATCAGGGCAAAGGGCTCTCGGTAATGGTGGCTGGTCCTGTTGCTGCTTAGGTGTAAAAAACAGTTGATCTTCCTAGTGGACTGCAGAGGGAGGTGGAGCTCACACTCTTGGTTGGATCGGGTCTGTGGGCTCTTGGTAGTTGCGGATAGTTCCGCTGCTGCTGAGGTGTAAAAGCAGTTGATTTCCCACTGTTGCTGATATTTAAAAGCAGGTAGATTGATCTCTCCAATGGACTGCAGAGGGAGGAGCTCACATGCCTGGCTGGATCGGGGCAAAGGGCTCTTGGTAGTGGTGGCTGGTCCTGCTGCTGCTTAGGTGTAAAAGCAGTTGATTTTCCTAGCGGACTGCAGGGAGGGTGGAGCTCATATTTTTGCAGGATCGGGACTGTGGGTTTTTGGTGGGTTGGTCCCGTTGCTGCTGGGTGTAAAAGCAATTGATCTCCCACTGCTGCTGATATTTAAAAGCAGGCAGATTGTCCAGGGAGAGGAGCTCTGCACTCAAACTGCCATCCTCCTCGCCTCCAAGTTCCGGAATATCAACTTAACAGATATTCCAGTAGGAAAGTCCACGTGTCAATTCTTATGGTTGAACTCCAAGATTCAAATTGTCGAGTCTAAGATTGTCTGGAAGCATTGGATGCAGGCAGGCATACTTACGCTAGATGATGTGATATCTAATGGGAAAATGCTTGATTTTTCACGACTGCAACAATCATTTGGTATTTCAAAGTCTCAAATTTATAAGTGGTTGCCATTCAGAAGGAGTTCCCTGATTGGCGAAATCTAAATAATCAGTATAGGTTGCCGGTCCTATGCTTCCAGACAGATTTCCTAGGGCATCAGGCTATCCAGTGGTATAAATTAATATCTGGTTATATGAATAAGAAACCAAAAACAAGTTTGAGAGATATTTGGAGCATTGAAATTAAGCAGCAGATTTCTGATACTCAATGGTCATGGATTTGGTCTTGAAGGATGAGATGTATAGCATTAGCATCTATGAGACAAACTTGATTTTTTTTTGTTGCATAGAAATTTTTGGACCCCTGTTAGATTACAAAAGTTAGATAGTTCAAAATCTAATAGATGCTGGCACTGTCATCTGGACATAGGGACAATGGATCATTTATTATTCTATTGTCCTTTGATACTCAGTTTTTGGAGATCTATATGGGGACATATTACTCTGATTTGGAGTCTGCGGTTCTGTTGTCATATGACATGGTAATATTCCTCCAATAGACAGACATAAAAACAGGTTATTGGGTATAATGACTGGGATAGCCATCCAAATGATTATGAAAAATTGGAAGAATTGTGACCGCTTAAATTTCACTTTTTGGTGGAATTCGTTATGCTTGTATTATCGATACGAGAAAATGATTTCTGAACAAAGGGGTAATATTAAATGGCTTCATCTGACGTAGGGGTCCATTGACCAATTTTATTGATTCTAATTGAATGGTTTTCCCTTTACTTCCGGTTATAATTTACACATCCAGGGAAGGGGTGTGGGTGGGAGGTAGATGGATAGGGTACAGGGAATGGTGTCCTAATGATTTGTAAATATTATTATATGGTTATCTTGAAAACATTGAAATCAGGGGGGGGGGTGTGAAAATTATTCTTCTGTATTTTATTGATGGATTTAAGTGCTGGTTTGTTTGTTTGTTTTTTTTCAAATAACTTGTATGAATTCTTATATGCACTGTTTTTGGATTGAAAATGAATAAAGATTTATATATATAAAAAAAAGACAGACTGTGCTTGCCAAGGCTGTTTACTCTCCCAGTATAAACAGAGATGTCTTTCTAATAGGGCAATCCTCCCATCTCCCACATCGCTGGACTCAGCTGGATTCAGACTTCAAACAGATCCAAACCTTTACATTTTCAGAATAGTTTAAGATAGGGAAAAAGGAGAAGGACATCAAAAAAGTTTAAAATAAATAAATCAAGGAAGAGAAGTGGAAAAGAACGAAGGTTAGTCATAGGGGTGGTCATTTTCAATGGCTGCAGATAGGTTGCAGGCTCATTGAATACATTACATATATGTATCCCTCTCTGCCTGCAAGTTGATTTTTCAAAGGGAAACTTCCTGCAGAGTGCCCTTTGAAAACTCCAGTGGTTGCCCGTGCTGAGGTGCAGGTGCAAAATAGGGGAAGTAAAGAAAGCATCAGAAGTTCAACATGCAATCTTATTTTGCAGTTCAGCTGGGCTACCCTGTCGTCTGCTCTGCCCTCATCCCAGCACCATCTTTTATCCTGCTGCAATGGAAAGACAGTTTACAAAGTGGTTTTGTTTTGGGGGGGGGGGGGGGTTCATAGGTTACCTACAGATACTCCCTTAAAAAATTGCCCTCAAAAAGAAGAAATACAAATCAAAAAGATGCAAAATAAAGGAAGTGAAAATAAGGAATAGCTAATAACAGAGAATAGAACTAAATGAGGCATTGTTACCAATGTGGGCTACAATTATGAAATGCTATTTTACCACTAACATATGCTATTTTATCGCAGATCCCATTTTTAGGCAATAAGACCTAGCTATTAACCAAAATATCCACAAAATAATAACATTATAGCTTTTTTCTCTCAAGTTCCTCTTTGTATTCTAGTTTCAATACAAACTCCGCTGGGAGATGACCCAGTATATAAACCGAAGATTAGATTAGATTAATAACTGGGGTTAACAGTAAAACAGCATATCTTAAAAGTAGCCTATGTTGATCATAAGAACATAAGAATTGCTGCTGCTGGGTCAGACCAGTGGTTCATCGTGCATTCCCGCAGTGGCCCTTAGGTCAAAGACCAGTACCCTAATTGAGTCTAGCCTTACCTGTGTATGTTCTGGTTCAGCAGGAACTTGTCTAACTTTGTCTTGAATCCCTGGAGGGTGTTTTCCCCTATAACAGCCTCCGGAAGGGCGTTCCAGTTTTCTACCACTCTCTGGGTGAAGAAGAACTTCCTTACATTTGTGCGGAACTATCCCCTTTTAACTTTAAAAAGTGCCCTCTCGTTCTCTCTGCCTTGGAGAGGGTGACCAAGCTGTCTTTATCTACTTTCCAGGAGGCATGCATATGAGCTTAGGGGCTGATTTTGTAAGTGGCGCCTAGAAAATAGGTGCCTGCCACGTGCCAATCACTGTGAGATGCCGCTTCCAGAATCATGGCTTGACGGGACCCTAGGAAATGAAGGCCTATATTTCCGGCATCTAGAGGCCCATCAGAATTGCATTCAGCGGCGCATAGTGATGCCAAAATCCAGCGCCACTCCTAATCATACCCATTTCCGGGTTTTGGCATCGCAATGTGCTGCCAGACACCAGGGTCCTAGGTGCCAGTCCCGGTGATCGCATAATATTTAATCGGTCAATTATCACATCATTTAGCACCAATTAAAAAAATTAAGTTAGGCGGCAGTTGGACACCTACTACCACCTAACGTTTGGCATCCCGTTGAGAATTCGAGCCTTAGAGTCCTCATATGTCCCAGTGTGCCCTAGTTTTGTAAACTTTTGTGATTAATGTTTGTTTTCCCATTTTACTTCTCTTCCTCGCTGCAAGGTTACACCAGCATCTCAATAACTTTACTTTGGCAGCATTCAATTCCTCTTGTTTCACGTATGCCAGTGTAATCCTAAGTGCCTTACCCCTTTCACTATGACTGGCTTTTACATTTTATCTATTACATGTTCAGCCTCACTTGAGGTGTCTTCATCAGAATCATCTCCATTCCCATTCCTGTTCACAAGGGCAATCACATCATTGTCACTTTAGTTCTTTTTGCTTATCTGCCTGCATTTATACTTGAATGTCTTCCTCACAAGCATTCTTACAGTCTGATATTTCCTGTAACAAAGGAAGGAGATCTTCCTCAGCTGATCTGTTTTCAGTATCTTGTCCTTGTTCATTTTCATTCTCATGAAGTAACTTTCTCCATGAATTTGCTAGGGTTGGAGGTTCAATTTTGTCCCATGACTGAGCGATCCAGTAGATAACTTTGATGTTCAATTTCTTTAAAACTCCATTTCTTTCCCTTCATCCAGAGCACAAACAAGCATTGTAAGATGCTTACAGCAATATTTTTTTTTTCTTTAAGGTTTCCAGTAGGCCTTTGTCCATTGGCAGATACAATGATGTGATTTGGGAGACAGAAAAAAATATTCTAATGTCAACACTTCTCAGCTCAACCTCATCAGGGTTGCTTTCCTAGGCAAGTTTATCATTTTCAAAAAGTTTTCTACTGATGATACAAATTCCTTGAAAAACCAGTTAGGGAAAATTTCTTTGCCCATCCGGGGATTCCTCTTGTTCCCATAGAACACTGCAACAGGAGCCATGTTTTTAAAGGCCCTAGGATTTTTTGACTTTTCAATGAAAGTCATGGTAATTTATGTTTATCAGTTGCATAGCTACAGGCTAGAATAATCACTCTTTCTTTACTCCATTTATAACCTGGAGCCAAAGTTCAAGCCATGATGCAAGATTCTTGATGGCAACATTTTAAAATTTAACCTGGTTTCATAACAGTTGTTTATATGGACCCTTGATATGCCTTCATTTTTAATAAGACACTGAAATTTTGATTTGAATATGACAAATTCCTCAGAATCCAATGACAGCTTTTCTCCAACAATGTAGAGCTGCCTTATTCCATATATCTTTTCTTCCAACGATCAAAACATCCGATACTAGCAGTGAAATCAGGGTCACCTTCATGAGTTCCTCTTGAAACATAGGGGCTTTCTCTTGCAATATAAGTAAGCCCTGATATAGGTATGCCCTTGTAACTTTGCTATGTGATCCACAGGAATAAGGATTCGCTCACCTTCTCATATTTTCATATTTTCTTAGTTTTTCTACGGTTCAAGAAAAAAGTAGAGGCTGTGTTTGAACCCAATATGCTGATTAGCTAAATTTTCTTCGCATCTCACTAATACTGTAATTTCTCATAGCATAATCTTTTGTTAACTGCATTGAATTAATGGCTATGCGGTCTAAAAATCTGCTATTATGTTATGTTGGTTTTTCCAATCAATAACAGTTACTCTCTCCACTCCAAGTTCTGTTGCAATTTTTGGGATGGATTCACCTTTGTCGATTCTTTTTAAAGCGTCAAGTTTGTGCTCTATGTGCCAAACAACCTTTTTACTCTTGATTGGCCATTTCTGAAGTGATCTACAGATCTGAAGGGGAAGAATAAAAATTACAGTACTATAGCACAGTGGTCTCCAATGTGTGGACCCTGAAGTCCTCCATTGCAGCTCTCAAACTGTTGGCTGAAATGTTCTGCAAATCTTGTAAATGTGTAATTTCAATCTTGCAATCTCATGTGTGTTATTCAGGTGTCTCATTTATGGAATTTGCTACTGCTGACAATCCAAAATAATATGAATTGTTGTAGAATCAGTATTAGCATTAATTTTTAATGTTTAATACATAGTGTGAACAAGCAGGTCAAGTTGGTTTACAAAATTAATAGTATACGCTTGAAATCTTATGGTGATCCTTGGAGCATTCTCTTGTTCACCCTGTGGCCTTTCTTGTACATGGAAAAGGTTTGAGACCATTGTTGTAGTGTATTACCTATTAAAAATGTGCTCCAGAATCTCATCAGTACAGTAGTGTTCCCGGGTCACAGTGGTGCTGTTTAGCAGTAAAAGCAAGGCCCTGGGTCACAAAAAATTGTCTCAGGTATGAAACTTCCCTCTGTGCTACACTGGAAAATGGAAAGAGAAGCTGTGTGCTTCTTAATGATGACATAAAGTTGTCACTGGGGATCTGTCAGATATGTTGGATAGTTGGATTAGCAGAGGTCAGATAATCGAGACTGCGCTATACTTACTACTCCAAGATTATTTCTCACTCCATCAATAGGCCACATAAACTATTTCAGGTTCTTAACTCTCTTGCTCTACCTATTACTCATAGTGTCACAGTTTTCAGGATTTTCCAAATGAATATGCATGCGATCTATTTGCATACAATGAAAGCAGTGCATGCAAATAGATCTCATGCAAATTCGTTGGGGAAATCCTGTAAACCTGACTGGATTGTGGCCCTCAAGGACCAACGTTGAACAACCTTGCTCTACGCCAACACCTGATGGTCCTGCTCTTTTGTGGCAAGACCTCTTCACCTTGGGTCTCCTTCCTTTGTCACCTTCCCCCACATCTTCCAGTCATATCGCTGTCTCTTTACTATCATTCCCGTTAATTCTCACGGCCCACTGCACCTTAGCAGATGGATTAAAAAATGTTTTTGATGTGTCCACACACTTTTGCAAGCTGTGTACTTCAATTTGTATTTCCTTTAAGTCTTAATTTCAGTGATTCGGGTTTATTTACTCCTTTCGAGCAAAATTATTTTCCTCAAAACAGTATAATCTAAAACAGACATATAAGTTATATATGCTACATTTTTAAAGGTTTTGCCATCATTCAGTCACCAGCATTACTGAAAACCACATTAAAGTTTGTCATTCTCTTCATGTGACTCAGCAGGAGATGTTGAAAGCTGTTTCTGACTCAAACTCTGGCACATCCGATCTAAGTTTGTTCACATCCGTTTTTATACATATTTGACTTTTTAACCTATTACAGCTTTATGAATGGCTCACTGACATTTGGGGGTTCTAAATAGTTGCATCTTCCCCTTCATGCTTCTTTACTGACCTTCTTTAGGGATATGTACAGGAAAATCATTTTCCAGTACATTTTTGGAATTTCCAGGATTCTTCCTGATTTGTGAGCTGTTTCAGGTCCTTCTGCCTAGAACTGCTTTCAGTTGATGGGGTATAAGTATTTTAAAATAAATTCATGGTTTAATATACATTTTTAATGCACAATAGAACTATTTAATAAGTGCAAATCAATTCTATTGTGTTTCAATTCATGGGTTAATGCATGTTGAATTGATTTTATATCTGTTACATTTTTAATGAATGCTTGTGTGTGCTTATGTGTGAGTTTCTTTTCTTTTTTTATTTATATATATATTTATTGATTTTCAAGTAGTAGTGCAATACATATGAATTTGAATGTATAACAAATCAAGAAAAGCATTTTAAACTTACAAATATTCAAAAGTAATCTTTTCCCCCACCCCCTTTACTTAATCAATAATACAAGTATCCTTCCAATAACCCACTCTTATTTAAAGTAGTAATACATTCCCACCCTGGATGTGAAGGAAATCAGACAAAAATTAAAGAGAAATGACAACTATATAGAAGCAATAAAAGATGCCAATGGGTCCACACCAAGTTAAATACATTACTATGCCCCAATCTCTCAGCATTCATTTTTTTTAAGTGTGAGTTTCTTGAAGAAAAGTAACAATTTTTAAAAGTCTTTACAAATTAGATGAAGTTATTCTTTTTCTTGTATACTTAGGAAAACACTGCAGATGTCTATATTAAACTGCCACAGTTAGAGATTGCTTTAAGAGCTGGTGGTGGCATTTAAATTGCCCACAGTGCTGGAGAATATATGAGTTACTCATATGTATGAACTGTATATGATGACTGGTGTTAAGCTGAATATTGACAACTATCCCTATAGTTTTCTGCTGTTCTAGCTTTATCTAGGTTGCTAAACAGAACAGCTGATTATCAAAGACTATATATACGGCGGGGGGGGGGGGGGTCCTTTTACTAAAGTGTGGTAAGCTTTAATGCGTGCTTACTATGAGCTAGTGATGCCTACCACTGGATGCACTGAGGCATCATTCGTGCGTACACACTGCACGCTAAATAAATGTTTTATTTTTCTGTGAAAGGAGCTTGTTTGAGGGTGGAGAATGGGCATTAGAGAATGACACGGTGACAAAATTCATCACCGTTCCCGTCCCCGCGGATAACCGCGGGAAACCATCTTCATGTCATTCTTTAAGAAGAGAGGGAAGAATCAGAGTATAATTGGGCACAACCATTGACCCGCAAGCTTTGCTTTGAAGAATGCTGGTGTAGAAGGACCGAGGTTGAAATAGACACTAGAAAATGACATGGAATTATTTCCCGCGGTTATCTGCGGGGACGGGAACGGTGATGAATTTTGTCACCGTGTCATTCTCTAATGGGCATGACAACACTACTCAGCGTGTGGGGCATTGCCACATGTTAAGTGATTAATGTGAGATTAGCGAGTGAGACCTTACCTCCCACAAAATGGGTGGTGGTAAGGGCTTATGCGGTAATATTTTTAATGGACGTGTGCTAATTGCGCAATTAGCATGTGTTCATTAGTTCCGGAAACAGGAAAATCAGCCAATTTTCAGGCATAGCACAGGAAAGACCTGTGTAAGGGCATGTGAAGGTCACTTTTGCCATGGCTTTAGAAACAGGACTATAGGAATAGTGAAGATAAATAAGTGAGGCAGATTAGAGACTCCCACAACGAAAATAAACCTCACTGGTTAAGGTTCAATTACAGAATGGCACAAGAGCCCTTAAAGCAGGGGTCAGGAACCTTTTTGGCTAAGAGAGCCATAAACACGACATATTTTAAAATGTAATTCCGTGAGAGCCATGCAACAGAGCATCGGAAGATGGCCACCGCTGTTCCCGTCCTGGCTCAGATCCGATCCGGCTCTGTGTCGGTGGCTCCCGCTTCCGGGTGACCGGCAGAATGTCCCCGATGGTCTGGGTAGGTCTGCTCGGGTGTCATCTGCTGCAGTGCACATCTTGGAGAAGATTTTTCTCTGTTGCAGCAGAAGAGTTCGTAGTGTGTGCGGCCGCTCTCCTCGGCTCCACCCCCGGACGTCAGAGTGTCACGTTGGCAGCGAGTCATAAGCAGCCATCAAAAGAGCCACATCTGGCTCGCGAGCCATAGGTTCCTGACCCCTGCCTTAAAGTATCCATATCTGTGATTGTTCTGTTTGGGCTCATATCCTAGCCTTCTGATTGAATATGGTTAGTGTGCTTGCTGCTGTTTTAACTATTGTCTTTTTTCAAAATGTATAAATAAATAAAGACTGAAAACAGTACATATTTCATTTTTTTACTTATCCTTTAATGCAGTGTCTCTAGCATGCCCTGACGGGACCCGTTTTGCCCACAAGGGCTTTTTTCAAGGGTTCATAGAGGAGCTCTTTTTTCAGCGTCCTCTCAGCTCTGGGGCAGAGCAGTCCTAGCCCCAGAGCTGAAATATGTGCTGTTTTCACTCTATTTATTTATACATTTTGAAAAAAAGACAATAGTTAAAACAGCAGCAAGCACACTAGCCATATTCAATCGGAAGGCTAGGATATGAGCACAAACAGAACAATCACAGATGTGGATACTTTAAGGGCTCTTGTGCCATTTAGTAACAGGACCCCATAGTTAGGTAGAACATCAGGTAGTACCAAGCCCGTCTGTATGAATTTTCAGTGGCTCTATCCAAATAATGTAACTAAAAATTCACAGATAGGGTCTGGATCAGATAGGTCACCTATTCAGATAGGATTTAGATCGGATAGTCTGAATCAGATAGGTCACATATTCGGATAGTACTACTGCTGAAGACCTCTAGTTAAATTTATCCAAATAAACTTAAAAGTTAGAAGAATGTTTTAGCATCTGGAGTATTGTGTTCAGTTTTGGAGGCCGTATCTGGTATAAAAAGGATATAAAAAGACTTGAAACGGTCCAGAAGAAGGCGACGAAAATGTTAAGGGGGTTGAACAAAAAGAAGTATGAGAAGAGACTGGAATACCTAAGTATGTATACTCTGGAGGAGAGGAGGTACAGGGGAGATATGATACAGACATTTAAATACTTGAAAGGTATTAATATAGAAACAAATCTTTTCCAGAGAAGAGAAAATGGTAAAACTAGAGGGCATGATTTGAGGTTATAGGGAGGAAGCCTTAGAAGCAATGTTAGGAAATTCTTTTTCACACAGGGTAGTAGATGACTGGAATGCCCTCCCAAGGGAAGTGGTAGAGAGGAAAATGGTGATGGAATTCAAAAAAGCTTCAGATAAACAGAGGATCTCTAATTAGAAAATGAGGGATGTAAATTAAAGAACTAAGGCAGGTATTGGACAGGTGGGCACCAATGGGAACTCCATTAACTTGTAACATGAGGATGTTACTGGCTAGACTTTACGGTAGATATCCTGCAAACAACGGGATGGTTAGATAGGCTGGAGTGAGCTTGAAGGCAACTTCAGCATTTGGAACCTAGGACAATACCAGGTGGACTTTAAAGTCTATGGCCCAGAAATATCAAAGAAGAGACAATTTATTCATGTATTTTCAATGGGTATAACTAAAGGGCAGGCTGAATGGACCATTCAGGTCTTTAGCTGCCATCATTTACTATGTTACTTTAAAAGCCACATGTACGAAAGTGTGAAGTGATTTGTAAAATTGCACTTTGTGAGAAAAATAGCACTAAATACCAGACCAGGTGTTTTTGCTCTTTTTCACACAGCAGGGCCCTTTTACTACAGCTTAGTATGCATAATGGAATTAGCATGCTATATGCTGCGTGCTCTATTCTATACCCATGGGCAACATAACAGCACACACTAATGTCTGTTAGCACATGTTAAGCTTTAGTAAAAGGACCCTTTACAGCCTTACAGCTGGCATATGTTTGGGGACATGCATAAATGGGAGCCCTGCCCATAAGTCTTGCCCGCATTCATCTGTCTCTATCCTCCTCGCAAATATGCACAATGTAAGTTATATAGAAATTTGCAGAATAGCACTTAGATACTTGTTGGCACTTATGTAGTATGGATTGAATTCTATATTCAGTATTGTGCCTAAAAGACTGGTGCCCCCCCAAAAAGCGCTATTCTATAACCCATGCTTAAAGTTAGACACAGTTTATAGAAACATGATAGCAGATAAAAGCCAAATGGCCCATCTGCAGTAACTATTATCTCTTCCTCTCTAAGAGATCTCACGTGCCTATCCCAAGCTCTCTTGAATTCAGACACAGTCTCCG
This sequence comes from Geotrypetes seraphini, assembly GCF_902459505.1. Taxonomy (NCBI): domain Eukaryota; kingdom Metazoa; phylum Chordata; class Amphibia; order Gymnophiona; family Dermophiidae; genus Geotrypetes; species Geotrypetes seraphini. The sequence goes on along the minus strand of NC_047092.1, from coordinate 149,072,763 downwards.
GAACCACAACAAAATTTAGGTGCGGCAATTTGCACCAATGAAAACATGGTGGAAATACCTGTGCCTAACTTAAAGTAAAGCCCCGGATCTACCCATTTCTGTGCCCCCTTTTTGACTCGTGCAAAATTTAAGCGTAGATCCCATACCTAAATCTATGCATGCTCCTTGTAATTGATACTAATTAGCACTAATAATTGCTTCTTAAAATGACAATTACCAGCGCTAATTAGCTTGCTATTCAATTAAATTGCATACAGACTTTGGGTATGTAACTAAGATTGCACACACAATTTTTAGCCCTTTTTATGAAATTAGGGGGTATATGTGCATATGTGCGCTTAAGTGTTAGAATTCTAAGCATTTACCCATGCAACACATTCATAAATGTGTGTGCACTTCTAATAGTTAGAGCAGTGGGCTGAGAACCAGGCAAGCCCAGCTGAAATCCCATTGCAGCTCTTTGCATCCTTGGGTAAGTCATTTAACCCTTTGTTGCCACAGGTACAAACTTAGATTGTGATCCTTCCAAGGGCAGGAAAATACCTACTGTACCTGAATGTAATTCACCTTGAGTTTCAACTGAAAAAAGGTGTGAACCAAATCCAAATAAATAAATGAATGTGGTGGCAGCACCATCTAAAGGACCTTTACGGTTCACTGTGTAGGATATAACCTAAATAGGCAAACCCAAGTGGTGAATATAATCATATACTATACTAGAAAAAATATAACACCCACTTATCTAGAGAAGTGCATTCACTCTATGACTTCTTATTCTACGGGGAAAGGCCTCAGATATGGAGCCTACGCAGAGTCACAGACTGAATAAATCGGCGTAGTTGCCACGCTCCTTGCTCCAGTCATCGGCCATAAAAACCCGTTCACTTAAATTCAATAATTAAAGCTCAACTTTTTCCAACTTCTTAAAACGTATAATTTTTGTGTATTTTTTTGTATTTTTTACCTTTTATATTTCTAACTTTATATATATACTGACGCCAGCATAGAGGTGTTCTTGAGACCAAACACTGTGTTAAAGCTAAGTAGCAAATTAGTCACTTTTCCAGTGGAAATAGAGTTGTGCATGAAGCAAGTGATAAATTATGAAGTTATATAAATGAAACTATGAAGCTATATAAATGAAATAGAAAATATATAACGTTAGAAATATAAAAGGTAAAAAATACACAAAAAATATACGTTTTAAGAAGTTGGAAAAAGTTGAGCTTTAATTATTGAATTTAAGTGAACGGGTTTTTATGGCCGATGACTGGAGCAAGGAGCGTGGCAACTACGCCAATTTATTCAGTCTGTGACTGCGCGTAGGCTCCATATCTGAGGCCTTTTCCCGTAGAATAAGAAGTCATAGAGTGAATGCACTTCTCTAGATAAGTGGGTGTTATATTTTTTCTAGTATAGTATATGGTCACTGTGTAGGATGCCCAGGTCCTCTCAGTCAAACGTGAAGTATATCCTAGACAACTGTTCAAGAGCAAACTCCAAAGCCCTAATAGTCCAAGAACCCCCTAAATCTGACCTTGAACTGAAGCTCTTACACCTTACAATCATAAAAATTGAGGGCTGTCCTATCCCATCGCACCCTCTAGAACTTTGACTCACCCAAAGGATCTCTAGACAATGGGGTGGGGGGCGGGGGTAGGAGCACTTCTCACTCTCTCCTTCACTGGAAGCTTACTCAAATAAAATGGTAGGTGCTGACCACTGAAAGAAGAGCAGCATATATTCCTGTGGAGAGTAAGAATATAAAAGCTTTAAAAAAAGCTAAGATGACAGACCAATGTTCATCAAATCCAACATCCTGCCTCTGACAGTAGCCAGTCCTAGTCACTGGTACCTGGGAGATTCCCAAAAGTAGATCTGGTTCTAATAGTTATTTCTAAAGATGAGCTCTTCCAAGTCTACCTAGCTAATAATTTTTCATGAACTTTTTGTCCAGGAGCTTGTCCAAACCTACTACTAGTTGTTTGCCTGGACCAATTGTTTTCACTGTTTAATTTTGCAGTGAATGTTGAAAAAAAAATATCTATGATCTGTTTTCAATTTGCTGGTCATTAGTTTCATGAGTGATCTCTGGTTTTTGTGTCTGACAGGTTAAACAACTGTTACTCATTTAACCATTCATTCCCAATTTTGGAAACTTCTGTTATGACTTCTCAGTTGTCTTTTTTTCCAAGCTAATGAGACTCCACCTTCTTAGCCTGTCATCATAAGGGAGGTGATATATCCCTTCTGTAATTGTTGGTGCCCTTAAGTGAACCTTTTCTAATTCTCTTTTTGAGGATGAGGCCATCAGAAATGTACACAGTATTCAAGGAGTAGTTGGAGACTTTGGAGCTTCAGGAAGGCCATGAAAGCCTTCCTTTTCAGCACCTTAAGGACATGCACCCAGAAATGCCATTCAGCGTCAACGCACCTACGTTACCTACTCTCACCAGATGCTGCTTAGCGTAACATGTTTTATTGTCATGTCTATATTGTAAATTATATGATCTCTGTCCAGTCTCAATTGTATTGTGGATGTACTTTGTAACTATTCTGGGCTCCTTTGGGAGGACGGGCTAAATAATTGAGCAAATATATAAATAAGGGGTCCTTTTACTAAGGTGTGCTAACTGATTTAGTGTGCACTAATCGAATTAGCGCATACTAATGATCAGCGTGTGCTAAACGCTAACGCATTCATTATAGTCTAGGGATGTGTTAGTGTTTAGCACGCACTAAGCGTTAGCATGCGGTAAATCAATTAGCGCACGCTAAATCAGTTAGCGCGCGCTACATTGGTTAGCGCACCTTAGTAAAAGGAACCCCAAATAAATAAAATCTTTCCTGATAATCCCACTCATAACATTCCATTTGCTGAAAAACTCAACACATGTCCTCAGAACTCCAAAATCTTTTGCTTGAGTATTGACACATAACTTAGAACCCAGCATTTTATTCTTGTATTTGACGTTATTTTTCCCTATCTGCATTACTTTGCATTGGCACACGTGAAATTTCATCTGCTATGTGGATGCCCAGTCTCCAACATTGCTACAGTATTCATAATCTGAGCGCTCATAGTGAGAAAGAATCTGCAGTGGCGTACCTAGGGTATGTGGCACCCGGGGCCCATCATTTTTTGACACCCCCCCCCCCTCATGTAAAATTTTTTTTTTTTTTTGCAATAACCATGAAATGGAATAAATGGTCAGAATAGAAACAGGCAGTGAAAATTTTCTTTTTTTTTTTTTTTTTTTTTTTTCAAAGTATTTTTATTGAGAATGGCAAAAGGTCCAGACAAGCAACCATGGTCTGTACAGAAACTTATACATTATCAAAAAGAACACAGAATGAGAGTAACAGCAACAACAAGCATGAACAAGCCTCTCCCAAGAGAAAATTGCCAATGAGAGGCATAGCAATACACAACAAAAGGCCAAAACTTGGGGCAAGCAAACAAATCCCACCCCAGAACCCACAAGAATAATAAGCCGGACTAGACCCTCAGCCATATTTTATAATGAAAAAAACCCCCACAAGCAACAACACACAGACCGCTCACCAGACACACCAATCCGCACAACAAGCACCCAAGAAACACCCAGCCACCACCCAGACAAAACTACCAGACACACCTACCCCACCAAGCCCAGACCCAACCCCCCCTCCCCAGAGAGTGCAAGCGCAAAGTGGACCGTGAAAAGGGCAGCTGCAGAAGTGGAAAGCCCCAGATAAGTAGGTTAGCTAAAGAAAGCCCACAGATAGAAGAAATCAGGATAACAGAAGTTCCAACAAATGCTCCCACAGAAAATTTTCTTTTATTGAACCTCATTTATGTAACCATTATTCCAAACATAACATAACATAAATTATGTCTGAATTGTCATGACATCAGAAGTACATATGGAGTAGTTGCAGGTGATGCTTGGGACAGTTCTGATTATGTTAGTTTGGTTTTATGTGTTTTTTTAATAGAAGGGTTTTTATTTCTTTTTTTAAGGTTTTGTAGTTTGTGGTCGAGGTCAATAGGTTGTAGAGTTGGGGGTCAAGTGTTGCAGCTCGAATGGCTAGGAGGTTGTCGAACAGTTTTTTTCTTTTGACGTTTTTGGTTGGAGGGTGTGTGAATGGTGCGTGAGTTCTCCTATGTCTGTTTGAAGTGGATTGAATTATTTAGCTGAAGAAATTAGTTACCCCCCCCCATTCCACACACATTAATTCTCTTCCATTTTTGTTCCCATTATAAAAAAACACTGATAAGTTCCCAGGAAAAAAATACATTAAAATAAGAAGTGAAAACAAAGGCCCCTACAGATGAGAACATAACATAAGAATAGCCTAACTGGGTCACACCAATGGTCCATCATGCCCAGTAGCCCATTCTCATGGTAGCCAATAGTGCTGCCCGATTCAGAGAAAAATATTTCATTCGATCCGATTCACCCTGTTGAATCGATTTTTCGATTAGATTCACTGTTAATGACACCGCTTTTTAAGTTTAAACAAAGTATAACAATAAATTTCACAACAACAATAAATTTCACAAAGTACTTTAAAAAAAAAAAATCACATTTTTCCATTAAAGCAGTTCTGGAGACATTTGCTTGAACAGTCTTTTTTCCCAGTCCATAAGCAAGCAATATGAAAAAGATTTCCTTAATTATCTACTCAAACATTTTTGCTATTTACTTTCATTGTACCTAGACTATTATTCAGTAGAAAAAATTTAGTTTGTTCAATCAAGCAGAACATTCACTCATAGAAGTCCAATGTCCACACAGGATTTGATTGAACAAACAAATTTTTTCTACTGAATAATAGTTTAGGTATACTGAATAGCAAAAATGTTAAAGCCACACAGAAAAGCAGTAAAAGTCAATAGGTTCTCCAAGTGGGAACAACTGAGTGCACCAATCCAGGGCAAGCAGACGCTTCCCCCATGTCTTAATAACAGACAATGGACTTTTCCTCCAGGAATTTGTCCAAACCTTTCTTAAAACCAGCTACGCTATCTACTTTTAACATAACTTCTGGCCACTTCATTTTTAAGCTTAGATCTTTCCTTCCAAACAGAGACCTTGCTAGATGTCAAATACAGCACAAGGTAACTTCACATGGACTTAACTGTGCAGGAAATGAATCTCCTCATACACCCACCATATAGTGCAAAAATGTGCAAAGGTCTGTTTTTTTCTTTCGATCACTACATAGCCTAATGCCACACAAGCAGCGCTGTTACAAACATATTCTGAAGGTCAATGCTAAGGTTGACAAAGTTTCCTTCCTTGGACCAGAAGGAGATACTGACAAACCACTGGAAGAGATTCTAAAACAACTACCCAGAAATAACACCCAAAGACCCACTCAGTGTGTGAACCAGTTGAGTGGAGTGGACTAACTGGGGGTGGAAATGGGCCCAGAGTTTGCTCAGCAGAATTTCCCAGACTACCTCTTCCTCTCAACACACTGACATGCTACCACCACCACCAACACTAGGAACACCTCACCGAGTATGCCAGCAATGCTTATAAACTTTATAAAACACATTATTATATTTTCTTATAAAGCATATATTTTAACTGAACTCAGCCTTGCCATTCACAAAAATAGAAAAGTTCCCATTTCAAGCTGTCTCATGTACACTTTTCAAATCTAACATATTGTAATCACAAAACAGAAAATAAAATTATTTTTTCTACCTTTTGTTCTCTGATCAATATTCAAATCTTGTTGGTCCCAGGCTCTTGTTGTCTTGCTTGCCAGGGTCTCCTTTCTCCGTGCTAACCATCCGTCTGCCATCTCTGTTCTCCCCTTCCGTTTCCCTTCCCTCTCCCGGAGATCTGGCATCTTTCCCTTTTTTTGTCTCCATCCACAGATTCACCTTTTCTCAACTCCCCACCACCCCAGGATCCACCATCTCTCCCTTTCTGTTCCCAACTATCCTCCTATCCAGTATCCTCCTATCCAGTATCTGTTTCCAAGTTCTCTCCCTTTCTGTTCCTTCCCTCCCTAAATCCCATTATGCACCATCTCTCTCCCACTCCTCTGTTTTTAGACCCATTATTTCTAACCCCCAAAGTCTGGCATATGCACGTATCTTTGAACCCCCCCTTCCCTCTCTCCCTCTGTGTACTTTTACACCAGGACCCCCCTCCCCCGAAGGTCTGTCCCCCCTCCGAAGGGCTACACCCCCCCCCTGAAGACCTGCACCCCCCGAAGGACTTTACCTCCCACCCGAAGGTCTGTCCCCCTCTGAAGGCCTAAACCCCACCCCTGAAGGCCTGCACCCTCCCCGAAGGATTGTACCCCCCACCCGAAGGTCTGTCCCTCCCTGAAGGCCTGCACCCATCCCGAAGGCCTGCACCCACCCCGAATGCCTGCACCCACCCCGAAGGCCTGCACCCACCCCGAAGGCCTGCACCCCCGAAGGCCTGTCCCCCCCCCTTGAAGGCCTGACCCCCCCTTGAAGGCCTGCCTGCTTGTCCCCCCTTGAAGGCCTATCCCCCCTTAAAGGTCTGCCTGTCCCACCCCCTTGTAGGCCTGTCCCCCCTTAAAGGTCTGCCTGTCCCACCCCCTTGTAGGCCTGTCCCCCCCTTGAAGGCCTGACCCCCCCCTTGAAGGCCTGCCTGCTTGTCCCCCCTTGAAGGCCTGTCCCCCCCCTTGAAGGTTGGCACCCCCCCAAAGGCCTGCACCCCCTTGTAGGCCTGTCCCCCCCTTGAAGGCCTGCCTGCTTGTCCCCCCTTGAAGGCCTGTCCCCCCCCTTGAAGGCCTGCCCCCCCCCTTGAAGGTTGGCACCCCCCCAAAGGCCTGCCCCCCCTTGAAGGTCGGCCCCCCCCCTGAAGGCATGCCCCCCCCCTGAAGGCCTGTCCCCCCTTGAAGGCCTGTCCCCCCCCCTTGTAGGCCTGCACCCCCTTGTAGGCCTGTCCCCCCCCCCTTGTAGGCCTGTCCCCCCCTTGAAGGCCTGCCTGCCTGTCCCCCCCTTGAAGGCCTGCACCCCCTTGAAGGTCTGCACCCCCCCCCGAAGACCTGCACCCCCCCTTGAAGGCCTGCCTGCCTGCCTGTCACCCCCCCTCCCCCTTGAAAGTCTGCCTGCCCGCCCGCCCGCCCCACCCTGAAGGCCTGATGCCCCGACCCACCCCGAAGGACCATTCGCCCCCCTGGCCTCCCCGCACTACCTATGAAGCAGCCGCAGCAGGATCGCGACGTCAGCTATATTTGCGCTACTTAGGAGCTGCTTCCTGCGTCGCGGTCCCGCCCCCTCCTCTGACATCAGAGGAGGGACGGGACCGCGGCGCAGGAAGCAGCGCCCAAGCAGCTGAGGGATTGCTGACGTCGCGATCCTGCTGCGGGCTGCTTCATAGGTGTGCTGGAAGGTCAGTGGGGCGAGCGGTCCTTCGGGCGTGGGGGGGGACTGAGCGGCAAGGCCGGGAACACCCCCTCAGGGCTGGTACCCGGGGCGGCCCGCACCCCCCGCACCCCCCTAGGTACGCCACTGCACCGAACCAAACTGATAGAAGGAGAATGAGCTTCTTCAGGGATCTGACCCAGTTCTAATACCTCTCCGTCTCCGTGCCGACCGACCCCCTCAAGGACCGACCCTTGGAAACATGTTTTCAGGCTTGGAATCCAGTTAAAAGGCAATAGACGCTCTGTCTATACCTGGGACCAAACTGAAAGAAATTTGTCCAGCCCTGGCAAGTTCAAACCCAACTCAAACCAAATTCTGCACTCCTGGGGAAGGGGGAGGTTTTGCTTCTGAGAAAGTGCTCCTTAGTACATCAGAATCTCTGTCTGCTTCTTGGCACCAGCACTGGAGAAATAATGAGACGCCCTACTTTCTTTCTGCATGTGAAGCCATCTGGAGGGGGGGGGTGTGTGTTTGTGAGTACCAGAAGGCACTGCGAGGAAGGAACGGGGTATATTAGTAGATCTGTGTGTGATGGAGGGCACTAGGGCCAGCAGGAGTGAGGTACATAGTTAGAGCTGTAGAGGGGGGGGGGAGAAGGAGGGTGTCCCTATTGCAAGGGAGGAGTGAGGTTTCCCTCGCCTTTTCTTCAGTCCTAAAGTTCACATTTTCTGGCTTTGGCTGCCTTCAGCAGTCATGCGACCGGGTAACAAAGCCCCCTGACACTGCACGCTGTCTGATTCGGCTGCTGTTGAACAGTTTGCGTGCCGGAACCCTTCTCAGGCTGAGTGGAATATGGGTTATGAGCTGCAGGGAGTGGTTGTGAATTTCTCCGTGAGAACCTTGTGCATCCTCCTCCAGCTTGAGTTCCGATCCTCCCCGAGGCTGACGTATTTCCTGTTGCCTCAGCTTTCAACAGCAATCTGACCTGGAGGAGGGGAGAACAAGGCCTGGGAATGCATTTATCTGAGTTTGGGGTTTAGGTTTCTGCCACTTGGTGCTGAATGTAAGACGCGCGCACGAGGACGCGCACGCGTAGACGTCCCCACGTAGACGCCCGCACTAGACGTCCCCACGTAGACGTCCGCACTAGACGTCCGCACTAGACGTCCCCACGTAGACGTCCCCACGTAGACGTCCGCACTAGACGTCCCCACGTAGACGTCCGCACTAGACGTCTAGTGCGGGCGTCTAGTGCGGACGTCTACGTGGGGACGTCTAGTGGGGACGTCTAGTGCGGGCGTCTAGTGCGGACGTCTACGTGGGGACGTCTAGTGCGGACGTCTAGTGCGGACGTCTAGTGGGGACGTCTAGTGCGGACGTCTAGTGGGGACGTCTATTGCGGACGTCTAGTGGGGACGTCTATTGCGGACGTCTATTGCGGACGTCTAGTGGGGACGTCTATTGCGGACGTCTAGTGGGGGACGTCTATTGCGGACGTCTAGTGGGGACGTCTAGTGCGGGCGTCTAGTGGGGACGTCTAGTGCGGACGTCTAGTGCGGACGTCTAGTGGGGACGTCTATTGCGGACGTCTAGTGGGGACGTCTAGTGCGGGCGTCTAGTGCGGACGTCTAGTGGGGACGTCTAGTGCGGACGTCTAGTGCGGGCGTCTAGTGCGGACTCAAGCTGGAGGAGGATGCACAAGGTTCTCACGGAGAAATTCACAACCACTCCCTGCAGCTCATAACCCAAATTCCACTCAGCCTGAGAAGGGTTCCGGCACGCAAACTGTTCAACAGCAGCCGAATCAGACAGCGTGCAGTGTCAGGGGGCTTTGTTACCCGGTCGCATGACTGCTGAAGGCAGCCAAAGCCAGAAAATGTGAACTTTAGGACTGAAGAAAAGGCGAGGGAAAACCTCACTCCTCCCTTGCAATAGGGACACCCTCCTTCTCCCCCCCCCCTCTACAGCTCTAACTATGTACCTCACTCCTGCTGGCCCTAGTGCCCTCCATCACTCACAAACACCCCCCCCCCCCCTCCAGATGGCTTCACATGCAGAAAGAAAGTAGGGCGTCTCATTATTTCTCCAGTGCTGGTGCCAAGAAGCAGACAGAGATTCTGATGTACTAAGGAGCACTTTCTCAGAAGCAAAACCTCCCCCTTCCCCAGGAGTGCAGAATTTGGTTTGAGTTGGGTTTGAACTTGCCAGGGCTGGACAAATTTCTTTCAGTTTGGTCCCAGGTATAGACAGAGCGTCTATTGCCTTTTAACTGGATTCCAAGCCTGAAAACATGTTTCCAAGGGTCGGTCCTTGAGGGGGTCGGTCGGCACGGAGACGGAGAGGTATTAGAACTGGGTCAGATCCCCGACCCACCCCGAAGGACCATTCGCCCCCCTTGCCTCCCCGCACTACCTATGAAGCAGCCGCAGCAGGATCGCGACGTCAGCTATATTTGCGCTACTTAGGAGCTGCTTCCTGCGTCGCGGTCCCGCCCCCTCCTCTGACGTCAGAGGAGGGACTGGACCGCGGCGCAGGAAGCAGCGCCCAAGCAGCTGAGGGATTGCTGACGTCGCGATCCTGCTGCGGGCTGCTTCATAGGTGTGCTGGAAGGTCAGTGGGGCGAGCGGTCCTTCGGGCGTGGGGGGGGACTGAGCGGCAAGGCCGGGAACACCCCCTCAGGGCTGGTACCCGGGGCGGCCCGCCCCCCCGCCCCCCCCTAGGTACGCCACTGAGAATCTGTTACACAGATGTTTCTTGCATGTCTACATGAGAGCTTTGTTAAATCTTTGCATCTAGCTATGCTGGCCTGTTTGTATTTAACCCATATGTAGCCTTAGAACAAGTGTGTGACTTGAATTGTTGGCTGTTGAATTGTTCCCTTATTTATGGCACTGATTTGCCAAGGATAATTTTTTTTTCAGAAGAGGGAGCTCCTGTAAAGATTCAACTTCTAATGAATGAAAATAGGAAACTGAAGCCACTTGCAAAGAAAATGTAGAAATCCATAGCCTATTGATTAAACCAAATTAAACAGGGTTTTGCTATTGCAAACCTATTATGCAAACAGTGGATCGTCTTAAGTTTTGCTGTTCAGTGACTATAGCCTACAAGAACAGTGGCGTTGCCTGTATATGTTGAACTGCTTACTGGTCTCCAACCAAGAAGAACTGAGACCACTTTGCAGAAGAGATGAAGTTGGCGTTAGTAGCAATTCTTGGTAAACAGACATACGTCTCTACAACAGACTGCTGGCCATCCCAAGGAAAATTTTACTTTGTGGTGACTGTCCACTGGATTGATAGCCTTTAGAGAGGAAGCTTGCTTGTCTGGCCCCAAGACTGAAGGGTTCCCACACATTTTACATTCTTGCAACAGTTCTCGAAGATATTCAAACCGTTTGCCATCAAATGAAAAATTGTTAGAACAACAAGCAATGATTCCAACTGTGTGAAAGCTTTCTCTGTAATTGGTGGGCATAATGATGATAATGAAGATGCAAATAATGAATTAGATTACACTGTTTCTAACATACTTAGGATGATGATGACAAAAATGATGGTAAAGTATTCTTTGCTATATGAAAGTCAAGTGTTACAGACAGAGATTCCCTTGAGCAATCTTTGCAGACTTGGTCAAAAGATGTCAGTAATATTGCAGCCTGACTCGATTTGAAGGAACTTTTTACTCAGACTGAGCAATCCACTTTCTGCCAATGCAGTTGTTGCACTTTCTGCCAATGCACCTTTTTAGCTGTGCTAGTTTAATAATGACTCACAAGCACACTTGCATGAGTGAGCCATTTTCAAAATTTATTTTAATCAAAGCAAAGTGGATTGAATTGTAGAACATTAAAATTGGGATAAAAACATTAATAGTTGCATTTACTATGAGTTGTAATACTGTACCTTTTACTCAAAAAATATTATATTAGGCAATAACTTTTTTACTGTTAAGTAAATTTTTTAATGTGTTCTTCACTGTACTTTTACTTAAGTATTTAAAAATACATGTATTTTTACTTTTACTTAAGTATTTTGATTAAGTACTTTGAACAACACTGGACAAATCATAGAATGTATTGTTTTACTCAATGCTCAAATAAGTTCTGGAGCCCTAAGACTTATTTATTCATTGAAAATATACGACCACATCACATAGGCATACCATGACTTACACTGACTCCCAATACAAGCCAGAGTACACTTCAAATTCCATTGCCTACTATTAAAACTATAAACAGAAACAGCTCTACCTACTGGAACAATCGACTAACTTATTCCACCTCAAACAGACACACGAGAACCCACACAATATTCACACACCCACCAACCAAAAATGTCAAATGAAGAAAAATTTATGACAACCTACTGGCCACCAGAGCAGCGAAACTGGACCGACAACTCACCAATCTGTTGACTTCGACCACAGACTACAAAACCTTAAAAAAAGAAACAAAAATCCTACTCTTCAAAAAATACATAAAACCAATTTAATACAACCAATAATGTTCTGAATTCCTCCTGCATTACCAATCTACTCCTTAGCAAATTAGAAAATGTTCAAACTATTCCTTAAATACTTCTTAATATCTTATCAATATGTACTTCTTAAGATCATAACAATTCTTATGTAATCCGCCTTGAACCGCAAGGTAAAGGTGGAATAGAAATCACTAATGTAATGTAATGCATTGTTTTACTCAATGCTCCAATAAGTTCTGGAGAACAAAAATAAACCCTGAAATAAGGGAGGTAGAAAAATCACAAAACAAGCAAAAAACCTCCCAAACCTCAAGAATAGAAAATGGATAGGGGGAAGAGACAAAGACAAACAAAGAACTTAGCTAACATTAATATAAATTATTAGAGCGGGAGAGCCCTCAGTCACACAGCCACCGCTGGGAATTAAGAACATAAGAACATAAGAACTGCCTTCTCCGGATCAGACCTTCGGTCCATCAAGTCCGGCGATCCGCACACGCGGAGGCCCTGCCAGGTGTACACCTGGCTTAATTTATAGTCCACCATATCCTTATATGCCTCTCTTAAGGAGATATGCATCTAGTTTGCTCTTGAAGCCTAGGACGGTCGATTCCGTCATAATCTCCTCTGGGAGGGCATTCCAGGTGTCAACCACTCTCTGAGTGAAGCAGAACTTCCTGACATTAGTCCTGAACCTGTCCCCCCTTAGCTTCATTACATGTCCTCTAGTCCGTGTCAAATTGGACAATGTAAATAATCTTCTCTGCTCTATTTTGTCGATTCCTTTCAGTATTTTGAAGGTCTCGATCATATCCCCACGCAGTCTCCTTTTCTCAAGGGAGAACAATCCTAGTGTTATAAGTCTGTCCTCGTATTCTAGTTTCTCCATACCCTTCACCAGTTTTGTTGCTCGTCTCTGCACCCTCTCCAGCAGTTTTATATCCTTCTTTAGGTAGGGAGACCAATGTTGGACGCAGTATTCCAAGTGTGGTCTGACCATTGCCCTATAAAGCGGCATTATAACTTTCTCCGATCTACTCGAGATTCCTTTCTTTATCATGCCCAACATTCTATTTGCCTTCTTTGCCGCTGCCGCGCATTGTGCCGACGGCTTCAGGGTCCTATCTATCAGTACACCCAAGTCCTTTTCTTGTTCACTCTTCCCCAGAGTTGCACCTGACATTGTATACTCGTATTCCTTATTTTTATTGCCTAAATGCATTACCTTGCATTTCTCCACATTGAACTTCATCTGCCATTTCTCCACCCATGTTTCTAACCGACACAAGTCGCTCTGGAGTTTCTCTCTATCATCCTGCGATCTGATCGCCCGGCATAGTTTTGTATCGTCTGCAAACTTGATGATCTCACTGGATGTTCCTTCCTCCAGGTCATTGATATAAATATTAAAAAGGATCGGCCCAAGTACCGAGCCCTGGGGTACACCACTAGTCACTTTCTCCCAGTCGGAGAACTTCCCATTTATGCCCACTCTCCGCGTAAATAAAGTGCAACAATCACGTGCAATGTGTGAAAAAATATATAATAAATCAAAAAAACACACAGGTAACTAAGTTTGAGTTTGTCTCTGTCCCCTAACCAGGGGGCCAAAAGGAAAAACAAGTGTCCAAATCTAGCCAAGCCAAACACAATCTGGAAGTACTTAGCTTCTCCGTGTGAAAACAGCCAGCAAATGATGACTTCGTCCTACGGGACTCCGTTTCGGGGGTGCACACCCCCTTCTTCAGGAACAACTTGACTGCGCTGAGTCTCTCAATTCCTCCGACACAGCTTGGAGAGCAAGGTAGAAAATGGCACTCGACTGAAGAGGACGCCTCCGATTTAAACTGCAGACAGAAATGTAATTGGTTGAATAGGTCAGCTGACTAAAACAGCTGACTTGCCAGATCCACATCTATTCAGAAAGATGAGTGAAGTAAAATACGCTGAAAAAACACTAGTAAAAAGAAAACTAAAAAAAGAAAAAGAAAACTACAAAAAAGGGAGGGTAAGTATCTGCCATAACAGGGACAGCACAAGCTAAACTAAACCCCTTAGAAACCTATACTAGTAGGTATATTGCCATTTGATGTAATCATTAAGTCCACTGGGGGTCAAAGCTTGGAGTTCAAAAATCCAATACTGTTCCCTTCGTTGCAACCACGATAATTTGTCCCCCTGGTAATCATCAAACAATTGTTCCATAATGAACCTTCAATCTATGAGTGCCCCCATGGTTCTACATTGTATCCAGCTCAAGCATGCTTTTCAAGATCTCCGCTGGTTCATTATGGAACAATTGTTTGATGATTACCAGGGGGACAAATTATCGTGGTTGCAACGAAGGGAACAGTATTGGATTTTTGAACTCCAAGCTTTGACCCCCCAGTGGACTTAATGATTACATCGAATGGCAATATACCTACTAGTATAGGTTTCTAAGGGGTTTAGTTTAGCTTGTGCTGTCCCTGTTATGCAGATACTTACCCTCCCTTTTTTGTAGTTTTCTTTTTCTTTTTTCAGTTTTCTTTTTACTAGTGTTTTTTCAGCGTATTTTACTTCACTCATCTTTCTGAATAGATGTGGATCTGGCAAGTCAGCTGTTTTAGTCAGCTGACCTATTCAACCAATTACATTTGTGTCTGCAGTTTAAATCGGAGGCGTCCTCTTCAGTCGAGTGCCATTTTCTACCTTGCTCTCCAAGCTGTGTCGGAGGAATTGAGAGACTCAGCGCAGTCAAGTTGTTCCTGAAGAAGGGGGTGTGCACCCCCGAAACGGAGTCCCGTAGGACGAAGTCATCATTTGCTGGCTGTTTTCACACGGAGAAGCTAAGTACTTCCAGATTGTGTTTGGCTTGGCTAGATTTGGACACTTGTTTTTCCTTTTGGCCCCCTGGTTAGGGGACAGAGACAAACTCAAACTTAGTTACCTGTGTGTTTTTTTGATTTATTATATATTTTTTCACACATTGCACGTGATTGTTGCACTTTATTTACTTATTCACGTGGAGAGAGCCTGGGGATGTTTCACAGTTAACACTCTTCTGGGTGTAAGCCCGTGACAGCCTTTCCCCTGGGAATTCCCAGCAGTGGCTGTGTGACTGAGGGCTCTCCCGCTCTAATAATTTATATTAAAGCTAGCTAAGTTCTTTGTTTGTCTTTGTCTCTTCCCCCTATCCATTTTCTATTCTTGGGGTTTGGGAGGTTTTTGCTTGTTTTCCAATAAGTTCTGGAGCAACTAACAGAGGGATTCAAAGGAGTCTTGGACAAGCTTATAAAGGAAGACTGCATTTAAAATTGTTAGACAGGTTTGAGAAAGTCATCACATATTCCTAGAAATGAGCTGCAAGAGACAGTTCTACGTTACGGAATCTGCTGGGTCTGCGATCTGTACCAGCCATTGCCAGAGACAGAATATTGCATTTGGTGAATCTTGGTCTGACTCGCCATAGATTTTCTTATGTTCATATCTTATGTGAGCCTACTTAAATGAATAAGGAATTCATCTTAGAAAGGCTTTCAACAAGTAAAATTGGATTTTACATGTTTATATAAACATTTTGAGGGTGTTTACTTTTGCAAAGGTTAGTGTTCATCCTCTATCTCTATTTTACCTCTAGACACCGTGGGCCTGAGTCTATAAATGGTGGCCAGCAATCAATCAACTGCTTGGCATCCTTTATAGAATCATGCCTTGCAGTGTCTAGACATGCTTAGGTGTCACTAGGCATCCTTGTGGCGGAAGCCAGTATATTAGGTCAGGGTTTTCCTGGCCTAATTTATCGGCTCTTAACTACAATGCCTAGCGATGCCTATGTCAACCACACCTATTCTCTACCCTCTAACCACACCTACTTTTCAGGTTGGCATCATTAGGCATTGGAGGGCAAATTGACTTAGGCGTTGCTAGGTGCTGTGCCTATGTGTTTATATTTATTATACACATGATACCCCACTGATTGTTGTCACAACAGCTTACAATCCATAAAACATAAGTATTTATTTATTTCAAACTTTTTTTATACCATTTAAAAAAAAAACTAAACGGTTTACATCAATTAAAACATACATAAAATAAAAAACAAACCATATCATAAAATCTACATAATTAAACAATTTCTTCTCTGCAAATGTCAACTAATAAATCATAAAACTGCAGTAACTGAGTTTTTAACTGTTTTTTTAAAATTGAAACTGGTTTACACAGAGTCGCAATTGGCCCACTAGAGCATTCCACATTTTAACACCAGCAATACAGAAAGTTATCACTCTAGTGTCTGCATAATTTCCCTGCACAATTGGAATTAATAGCTTTTGATTTTCGGTTCATAAAGATTTATTAGGCTTAAAAAGTGCCACAACATGTCGAAAGTACCATGGTGCTTAATGGCAGTCTGATGGGCCACAGAAACAGCTTAATGTTGCACCCGAAATACAACTGGTAACCAATGTAATTGCTTCAGAATTGGCGCAATATGTGCCATCCTGTCAACTCCAATTACTAACCTAGCTGCGGCATTTTGTACCAGTTGTAATGCTCTTCCTCTTGTTTTTGAAATTCCAAAACAGAGAGCATATAAGTAAATTATGCTCAAATAAAATCAAAAACTCAAAGTCTTAAAGTAATCTAAAATAACTTTGTCTAGGGTTACACTTGAAGTTGTTCAGCGGTTCATAGTCTGTCACGCGCGAGACACCAGCGCACCGACAATCCAGCGCTGACAATTCAGCGCAAGAAAGAAGCACGCCATAGAAAAACTTAATTTTAAAGAGCTCCGAAGTGGGGTGTGAGTGGGGAAACCCCACTTTACTGCATAGTGTTCACGCTGCTGTTGGGGGGGGGGAGGGTTGAAACCCTGCATTATAGAGAAAACTGAACTTTTTCTGATTTTTTGGGGGAAAAGTTCTGTTTTTCTCTATAATGTAGGGGGTTGCATCCCCTCCCCCAACAGCAGTGCGAACATGATGCAGTAAAGTGGGGGGATTCCCCCCCCCACACCCCCGTCGGAGCTCTTTAAAACAAAGTTTTCTCGTGGCGCGCTTCTTTCTTGCACCGAATTGTCAGTGCTAGCTTGTTGGCGCGCTGGTGTCTGGTGCGCGATTATCCCATCACCTGCTCAGCTGCTACAGAACCAAGGCTATAGAAACAATCAATCAAAAGAAATATTAAAGGCTTTTTGAAAATAACATGCCTTCAATAATGATTTGAACCTTGGAACTGAAAGTTCAGAACCTTAATTGGCATCTTTTACAATTGTTTTTAATGGGTTTTTAAGGGCATGGTCAATTACCACACCTTTTAACTCATTAACAATTGCAGTTAAGCAGTGCTAGGTGTCCGTGATTAGCACACTGAGTGGCGCCTAACCTAGATGTCATTTATAGAATCAGAAGGGATGAAGAATGAATCCCAGGTGTAATAAAAATAGTTCTTTACTTCACACAATTCTAATAGTACCAGACATGGGCCACGTTTTGCCCAAAACAGGGCTGTATCAGGGGCATAATTCAGCTTGTAGAACAGTATCTCTCAAACCTTTTTAGCTGTGGCAAACTAAGTGGAGCAAATGTTTTTCGCGGCACAATAAACAGAGCAAATGTTTTTTACGGCACATTATACCTGAAATTATAAAATTGCAATTTAATTTGAGAGTTATTTATTTAAAGTTCTTTAAGCTATGTATGAGTAATTGTAACAATGGTGAAACTAAAATAGAATAGAATTCACAATATTTTTTCAAATTCCTCTGGTGTGTTTATATATCACCTGTGTTGGGATTGATTAAAAAGGGCAGGAAATCATCCACATGACTCTGCATATATTGTGCTGTTTGACTTCTCAGCTGTGCTAATGTCAAGATGTGACCACGTTCCTTTAGCTGGTCTTCAATAGCCCGGTACATGCAGTGTCCATCAGAGGGAATCTGTTTGATCTTTAGCCCCCTGCCAGCCAATAAATGGCCCAGTTTTTGATTTTCCAGGTGTCTAACTACTGAGAGATTCTCTATTTCAGCCTCAGCTATCCGGTTTTCTCTCTCTTTTTCCAAAGCTGCTTCCTTGCCCCGCCTCTTTTGAGCTTTTGTTAGACGAGAATGTTGAGCTGGTTTTTCACTATCTTCAAATGCCAATTTCTCAATCCCATTAGCAAGAGATTCCACCTCCACTTGCTTAGATATCTCTAGCTTCAGCTGTTGCACCCCCTCCTGTCTCTCCTCCATTTCTGCCTCAAGCCTGGCAACATCTTCTATAAGCTGCTTTCTCCTTTTCTTGACATTCTTTGGTACTGCATTTTTCATCCCTTGAATTTTGGCCTGCAGCTCCTTCCGCTCCCGACTTTGCCGCTTCAGCATCTTCTCCTCCTCCGTTTCTGTCTCTGCTAATCAAAGTGATGGATGTGCTTATTTTTGAGTGCAAATTAACTCAAAACGTGGCTCGATAGTCGACAAGCAAACACGCATTTCATCGTCCACCATCTGCAGTCGTTCACTTTTCTTTGATTTAATTTCTGTCAGAGCTGAAAATCCAAGTTTGCAAAGATAAGAAGATCCAAATGGTAGCAAAGCCTTGATTGCTTTGTTGCTGAAGTTAGGATAACTACTACATAAAAAATAAAAATAAATTACTTGCCGTTAGTTTTCAAGGACCAATCATTGCCAAAGAATAATGCTGGTCTGGGTGGTTGTAACCTTACGCACATAGACGCTTATAACATTGACAGACTCGTACATGTCATCTATTCTAGTGCATATTTATGAAGGGAATTTTTAAAAATAAAGTAATATTCTGGGATCTCTTGTGGCACACCTGGAATCTTGTCAGGGCACACCACTGTGCCATGGCACACAGTTTGAGAGACACTGTTGTAGAGTGTCACGGTCACACACTCTAACATAGCATGCCAGTGCTTAGCACAGATCTGTAGTCAGCTTCTTAAAGGAGCTGCTGCATAATGTGCAGCTGGTCCTCCAGCAAAATTTGGATTGGTTCTGTTGCTTTAATTTTTGCTTGCTTAGTTTCTGATCCACTGTAAATCCAAGAAGAAAGATGTACTGAATAATGCCAAGGAAATGGAAAGACTAACATTTTTAGATTGCATTGTATTTCTCATTTTTCATGTCTGCAATACAATTAGATAATTGGTCAACATGCATTGGCCTCTGTAGTGTTGGATACTTGATCTGACCAGTGTTTGCACTGGTACAGTAGAGACATAGATAAATAATACAGAAGTTTGGCACTGTGTCATTGAAATCATACGTTAGTTGAAACCGAATATGGAAGAAACAAAAGGAGAATTATCTTTCAAATTTATTTTTACAGCGCAAGGCCCCTGATGTAAACAGGAAGTATTTTCTCTTGGGAGATAGGCTAGCCAATTTTTTTAAAAAAAGAGTAATGAATTAAGCTATTTGCTTTCAAAGCTATTTCACAATTTTGTGTTAGGAAGAAACATCTGTCTAGAATATGTAAATGAACAAGACATTTTGTTCTTATGAGTCTCTTCATGCATATGGTGGTTTTAGCCAAGTGGAAAAGTAACTTCTTTAAAAGGAAGCAGGCATATTTACTCCTTTGCATATTTACTTTAACACAACCACGTGTCTAACTACGTACATTTGGGTGAGTAATGCATGAGCATAACCCAAAATACATATCAATAAATGTGCAATAGAAATGTCAAACAAGAGTCAGTTCTGTGGTCAAACTAGTCATGCACATTACAAATTGATTTACCATAATTGGGATTGATATATAAATCAGATCTTGTCAACATTGATATGAGGCTGATGAGAGTGGAGAAATTACTACTACCATTGGAGACATTTTTGCGTGGCTTCTGCAACATCAGAAAAAACTTGTACTTTCAATGAACAACAAGTATCCAGCAGAATTCTGCTTCTCCTACCGTCATCTTGAAAAATGGTGGCACCAGACTCTAGTGGTGTTTGGATGCACCACTAGGGGGGGGGGTTACTCTGCCTGGGGTGTCTAAGCCTGCCTGAACCAGAGAGCCCCAGGAGGTGGGGGTCAGGGGATTTGGGTATCTAATTGACCACTAAGAATATTTTAATGCGCTTCCTTTGCTTGTTCCTCTTCCTGACTATGCCTGAGCCAATCCCACAACTGATAAGAAAAAAGACAAAAATATTTGATGCAGCAATTTTCTGTGGCAGTGTGTGCTTTTTTCCCTGTCACTTTACTGCACATTTTTAATGACATAATAATTTGCATGACAATTTATTGATTGGGAATAAATTAATTTTTTCAGTGCATGCATTATAATGCTGTGCATTGAAGTTCAGCACACATGTTCTGACACATGTAGGGTTCTCAAACATCCAGGAAAACCCGGATATATCCTCTTTTTAGAGGACGAGTGCTCTGACAGACTTTCCAAAACTCAGCATTTGTCCAGGTTTTGGAAAGCTCCAGCCATTTGTGGAGGTCCTCTAAGTATGTGCAGATTATGTCACATGCTTTTGTGCATGCTTGGAGGGCCCCAGACACAGCTCGGAGGTCAGGAATAATGAGATGAGGCTTTCTGGAGTGCGGCTTGAGGCAGAATGGGGCATGGCCAAAAGCAGGGCGGGGCTTGGGGGTGGAACAGGGTGGGTCGAAGGCAGAACAGGTTATGGCTGGGGTGGAGCCAGGCATCCGGGATTTCACCAAGAAAAATATGGTAACCCTAGACACATGGTTTATTATACTTGGTCCCACAGAAAGAATCATGGTAGGTTTGTTGTAGGGTAATATTTCTCTCGGGTTTGCTTTAGTTCTGGAAAAGGGAGAAGGAGAGACAGAGGCCTGGCAGACTTCATTCTACTGACCATCTGCTATTTATACCTCCCTCCTGGCAGTCAGAGTATTGGTGGATGGCTGGTACAGCGGGACATGATGAATTTACATTCTAACTTCCTGCAACTGTTCTAAAAGGAAAGCTTCGATGCAGCCATGAGGAGTGGGAGCACTCTATTGACACTGCCCTCTGCAGGCAAGATTAGAAGACACGAACTTGGTAAAAGTAAAGATGTGGGAGAAAAACTGGAAATAAGGAATACAATCTGGAGGTTGAGAAGGAAGAGAAACCTAAAAGGGAAAATTCTAGGGGAAAGGAACCCAAAAGGGGAAGATGGGGGGGACAGAAAGTTAATATCAGAGGTGATTAAACAAGTGAGAAGAATCTTGAAATTAACAAATGGGGTAGAAGAAAATGAAAGTGGGTATACCCCAAATTATATAAAAAGCGCTAAACATGGCATGCACAATTTTGGTCAACGGGCTATTATTAGTGCTAATTAAAATCTATTACATGTTAAGTGCTTAAATTTAGGTGAGTCAAAAAAGGGGGCACAGAAATGGGCAGGTCATGGGTAGATCGGGAGTGTTACTTTCAGCTAAATGTGTAATTATAGATCTGTGCCTAAATTTAGGTGCAGGCACTTGTAACTATGTTTTCTTTGGTGCAAATGGTTGTGCCTAAATTTGGTTGCAGTTCCTGGATGTAAGTGCTAATCTATAAACTGCGTGTCTTTAAGTGTAGCATATAGCAAACAGCAGTGTAGCACAGTGTTCTTCAACCTTTTTACACCCGTGGACCGGCAGAAATAAAATAATTATTTTGTGGACCGGCAAACTACTAAGACTGAAATTAAAAAAACACATTTTCGCCCCATCTCAGCAAGCTCGGTCCCCACAAACCATCTGATCCCATCTGCACAAGCCTCAGTTATGATTTTATATTGAACGTATTTTATTAAAGTATAAAAAGAAACAATATTCTGTACAATTGTCATTTTATAAATATTCAGATCAAGGATAAAAAGAAACAATATTCTGTACAATTGTCATTTTATAAATATTCAGATCAAGGACCAACAAAATCCCTGTCTCCCCTCCCCTTCACATATATCCCCTCTACTATCAAGAAAACGGAACAAGACAAATTATTACAGAATGCTACACAGAAATATCATGCTAACAGAATACTGCAGTCACACATGATAGGAATAGTGTTAGGCTTTGCAGTCCCCAGTTATGTCTCTAGCAGGATATATATTTCAAATCTGATATATTGTAATGACAGAATAGAAATAAAATGTTTTTTTCTACATTTTGTGGTCTCTGCTTTCATCTTCTTTCCACTCTTCCTTCCAGCGTCTGCCCGTTCCATCCACTGTCTGGCCTCTCCCCCTTCCATATGTATCTGACTTCTTTCTATGCCCCTCTCTCCTTTCCATCCAGCCTGTGCCTCCTCTCTCCTTTTTACATCATTCATTCCAGCTTCACTGCTTTCTTCATTTTTATCTCTCCTACACCAGATCTAGCATCTTTATCCCTCTCTCATTTCTCTGCTGACCCCCTTTCCAGCATCAATCTCTCTCTACTTTCTCATTCCTCTGTCTCTCCCCTTTCCCTCATCTGATCTCCATTCCACCCTGACCCCCTTCCCCTCCTGTAATCTCCCTGCCAGCTGTTTCTTTCCTTTTTCCCTTCTCCCTTCCCTCTATCCAACATTAACTCTCTTCCTATCCCTTTCCCTCCTCCCCTCCCAGTAGCATCTCTCCTTCTACCTCCCTCCAGGTCCAGTAGTAGCTCTCCCTTTATCCAGCAGCTTCCTAGCTTCCAACAGTGGCTTCCTCTCCTCCCAGCAGCTCTCAGTACTTGCCTGCAGCAGTGATTTACTTAGGCAGCCTTGGGTCCGTTGCCGCCTCTGAGGAAAGAGGAAGTTGACAAAGTGAATCACTGCCCTGGTAAGTACAGAGCTGCTAGGAGAGGAGACAGCCACTGTTGAAGGCTCCCTGCACATTCGCGACCCCCCCCTCCAAGCCGGCAAAAACAGCTTTGCACTGCAGGCCCTGCCGCCCAAGACGAGCCGGAGGCCCCTACCTGCCGCATCCTGCACGTGAACAGACTCTCAGCACAAATGCTGCTGATGGCCCCAATCGAAACGCTGACCTCCCCGCGCACGCTGACCATCTCCTCTCTGCCTGCACTTTCCCCGCGGCCCTCTTCGGCGACTCGGCAGGGGCAGCGATCAAGACAGGCTGCCGATATCGGGATCTTTCCTTTCTGAGTCCCGCCTATTTTGTTTCAACTTCCTGTTTCCGCATAGGCGAGACTCACAGAGGGAATGCCCGACGTCGGCAGCCTGTCTTGATCGCCCGAGGCTGGGAGGGACAGAAGATTTCCGCGAACACCACCAGGGCAGGAAATTTAACAGCGTCCATCTCGCCGGTCCTGCGCGGATCGGCAGGAATTTTCTGCGGACCGGCACCGGTCCGCGGACCGGCGGTTGAAGAACTGTGGTGTAGCATATAGCAAACAGGCAGCAATCCTGGCTGGGAAACTACATAAATAAAGCCGGACAGACCTACAACACATTCTGAAAATCAATTAAAACCGCTCTATTTGACAAATTCATGGCCTATGCAATTGACCTTCTCCCACTTTATTACTGCCCCACTGCGATCCCTGATGTGTTTATCAGGTAACCCCAATCTCTCATGTATTCTCTCCCCATGTATCTCCAATCTCTCCCCATCTCTCCCCTTCTACCTCCAATCTATTATGTATTCTCTCCTATCTATTATGTATTCTCTCTCCATGTATCTCCAATCTATTATGTAATTTATCTCTTCAAGCACTCTGTAATTTGCTGATTGTCCAGCCTTCTTTCAATGTGAACCACCTAGAAGACTTTTGACTGTGGTGGTATGGAAAAATAAAGTTATTATTATTATAAAGTTATTATTATAGAATAGCGCTTTCTTTGGTGCAGATATTTTAGGCTCTCTATATAGACTTTAGCCCATAGAGATTGAGGGTTGAATTGCCTTTTCTCCTGAAAATAGGATTCAAAAGTTGAGAACCCTATAATTGAAGCAGTTTAGACATGGATGGCAAAAACATCGCTCAGTAATTCTCAGGCAATGAATAGAAAGAGGGTGGTTGGTTGTCTCGAGCGTACAAATATTATTAAGAATCTGCCTTAGCCAATGTTTGTTTGATGTGATCAAAACCTTTTTTTAACGGGTTAGTCATATGACTTGGGTTGCAAGAGACGATTGACAATTTTCAGATGAGAATTCTTTGTGGGCCTCCTAGTCAAATTTGGACCAATATATCACCTAGGCATCCTATCTGGAAAAAGCAGGGAGATGGAATTGGAAGTGCTATTATAAGATTTGTATTACGTCTTCTCAACCAACAGAATCTGGAGATGAAGAAACATGTGTATACAATGGTTTATGGTTTATTTATTTATATCCCACCATTTCCCAAAGCGGGTTACAAAATTACATCCATATACATCACTACATACATATACTTATTTATTTATTATTTATTTAAAAAATTTCTATTCCACCTATCAACTAGGCGGATTACAAATGAACGTACACAAAATGAGACCTAAGAATACAACATAGTAAAATACAAACTTTGTAAAAAATTAATTCAGCTAATAAAAACAGATTCAGCAAATAAAAACAAATTAATCAAATAACAAGATCTCAGGAGAAGTACATTAAAGCAGAAATTCCTTATTCATAGAAGGCTTTTACAAATAAGTGGGTTTTCAATAGTTTTTTGAATGACTTTAAGTTAGGAACATAATCTTAATGGGCCATTCAATGCATTCCACAATTTAGGGCCAGCTAAAGAAATAGCTGACATCCAGGTCTTTTTATAATGCACATCATTACAACAGATATAACAATATATCACAAATTACAAGCAATAAAATTAAATGGGCTACCAGCGCCCCACAATCTTCCCACACTCCAAAGTTAAGCTCCGTATTTCATCTGACAAATGCTTTTTAATAGTCGTTTAAAATTCCCCAAATTTTGCTACTGGCGTATGTATATAGGAAGCCTATTCCACTCTCTAGGACCCATACAAAGAAACGTGTTCTCCCTGGACCTTTTCAATCTAAGATCTTTAACTGATGGAATTTGTAGTTCTGCAAGGTCTGCAGATCGAAGTTGATGAAGGGGAACATGCAGCAGAATGCTCTCGATCAAGCATTTTGGAGCGAGATTGTGCACACACAGATAGACCATTAAAATAATTTATAACGAATCCTGTAGTTTAACTTTAACCAATACAAAGAAACAGCATTCGGGACACGTTTTTGGACACAATGGATTTTTTTTTTTAAACTTGATTTAGTTTTTAATGCCAACAAAAAGTGCAATACAATTTATATTCAAATAATGATAATCAACCAAGCACTTATAATCAATCAGTATCAATACAAAAGATAAAAATTCCCTCCCCCATCCATCATTACCATCAGGAATAATACCAAAACAAAAGATATACCCCCTCCCTCTCCCACCCCCTCCTGGATGTGTGAATACAATGGATTAAAAAACTGCATAACCAGTTAATGTGAATTAAATACAGGCGTTAGTGGCTAGTGCGGCCGGCGGTTTAACGCGTGCTATTACACGCATTAAACCGCTAGCGCAGATTGATAAAAGGAGTCCTTACAGACAGTTAGGTCCTCTAAACCTAGGAATATAAATAAAACTTAGCTTGAACAATCAACAAAAATGTGCAAACCATAGCCAAATAAATGCTTTTTTTTTTTAGTTTTTAGAATATTAATAGAAGACATGGCTCAAGGACTGCACCCAGTGAGGATAAAGGGTTCTTGGATAACACCAATGCACAGCAATAACTGACTGCCGAACCATATGTGATATGGGAACAAACAAGAAAAAAATGGAAAAGAATATACAAGAGGACTTAGGGCTCCTTTTATCAAGCCGCGCTAGCGGGGTTAGCGCACGCGACTTTTCATCACATGCTAACCCCCGCGCTGGCCAAAAAATTACCGCTTGCTCAAGGGAGGCGTTAGCGGCTAGCGCGGCCGGTGGTTTAATGCGCGGTATTACGCGCGTTAAACTGCTAGCGCAGCTTGATAAAAGGAGCCCTTAATTCAAACCTTTTGAAATTGGAAATGTAGTTTTACGTATAGAAAAAAAACCACAGATCTGCCAATTTATCCAGATAGAGAATTTATGCCTCTCAATCCCATCTTGATACATTATAGAAACTGCAGCGCTGATTTCTAAAAATGGAAGCAGGCTTCAAATACT
The DNA here is from genome assembly GCF_902459505.1 of Geotrypetes seraphini. Classification (NCBI taxonomy): domain Eukaryota; kingdom Metazoa; phylum Chordata; class Amphibia; order Gymnophiona; family Dermophiidae; genus Geotrypetes; species Geotrypetes seraphini. The sequence goes on along the minus strand of NC_047092.1, from coordinate 149,046,827 downwards.
GCACTGCTTTTGGATGAAAATTCAAAACCAGGACTGGCTAAAATGCCTCTCTAGGAACTGGGCAATTTGACAGCTCTACAATCCACCGATAAAACAAGACCAATAGCCTTTTCCAGTGTAAAATTTCTTTCTAAGAGATGCGTCTGCTCTAGAGTCATGAATTTAACTCGCATTGCTTAACACTGAGAGCTTTGTTTTATTTCAGAAAATATGTTGATCTTACAATGAACTGCTATCTTAAGTTGTTGGTGTGTACCATAATTTATTTCATAATAGCTCTGGCTTCACTTTATGTCTACTTATTGAGCCAAAAACAGCAGAGCAAATATTTAGTCACAATATAACTCTGCTTATTCATGAAAACACGATCCAACGGTATTCAACGCAGTTTCCAAACAACTTAAACCTCTTGGGAAAGCTACAAGGATTGAGTTTTGTAGGTGGAGATATAATTACCAAATGAATACTTTGGTTCAACATCTAATCCTGAAACGAGCCAGAAAAGACACAATGCTGTAGTTGGGCTCTTATATAATCATTGTCTTCCAAAATTCTGCCTTTGATTTAAATGTTAGACAACAAAGTCACCCAGAAAAACTGCCTCAGATACTTAAAAAGTCTCAAGTTGATGCTGCAAATGCAATATGGGGTCTTTATATATATATAAAACTCTTTAGTGGAAAACAAACCTCCAAACACAATTTCAAAAATACCACAAGCAAAAGGGACAGGCTTCCATGAATCCAATTCATTCCTCTTAGGAAGCAAATAAGTCCCACTTTAGCACAAGCTGTGCCTTCAGAGTCAGTCCCGTCCATTAACAAAAGTCCTTAACTTTTCCTTCTGGCCTTACTCAGGGCCTAACAAAACAGTACATGCACCAAACACTTGTTATCTGAAAACGCTCTCTCTGGCTCTGGCTGTGGCCCTGTTGGGTAGAGCCGAATCCCCAACAGGCTGGGAGGAGATAAACCCGTACACCACAGGTGTTGCCGCCCTCCCAAGAGACAGGCCCAGGTTTTCTTTCTTCAACCCCCAAGCACAAGTCAGAGCAGCGCACAAACTGCTCCCCCCAAAAAGCAAAACACAAACTCAAAACTCCCATGAGGGAAAAGCCTACTCACAGTCCATTGAATGCTCTTCCCAGTTAGGCAAGACACAGTCCTCCTGGTTCTCCATGCCACAGTCCTCAGGCTGGGCTTCTGCGACTGGTTTGGATTAGCTGGCTTCCAGTTCCTCCATCTCCCAGTCCTCAGGGAAACTTCCTTGCGCTGGCCATGGTTCAGCTGGAAGGACTGGCTTCCTTCCCAGCTTCTGTTCAGCTCCTTGTCCCAGCTGTCTCTCCTCTCTATCTGATGAGGAAAGCTCAGTAAATGGGAGTCTCGCAACCAGCCACGCCCCATCCTAGCAGGGTTAGACAAACTCTTAAGGGCCCTGCCTTCTCCATATCAGTCTGAGCTCTGGACACTCTTAAAGGGATGGGCTCCTTCCTAAAGTTGTGCACAGAATTTTCACAATGTTCAGGATGTTTCCTATACCTGGTAACAGGGTTTTTAATGGAGCTTATAGGGACTTTCTCCCTGTTTCTAGTAGGGCTAGCCAGATTTCTGTCACTATATATATATATATATATATATATATATATATATATATATATATATATATATAATATTTTAGTTGAAGTTTTTAGAAAAAGTACATAAGCAAACTATCAGTGAAAAAAACACATATCAACAATTCAGCACAAAAATGAATACGAACACAATTGTTCTCTAATCCGATATATATCAGTAAACATTCCAGTTGTAAAGATTAAGCAAAGAAGAAAAATAGTGGAAGTGGAAAAAGGAAAAATGAAGATACGGAAATAACCGAAAAATGTCAAGAGATAGGAATAAGGCTACTCTGTACATATTGATCTAAATAAGTCCAAGGTGAACATCATACAGATGGTGAAGTAGATGAATGGCAGACAGGAAGGCCTTTTCTTTTTATCCAGACCGCCTGTTCATAGTTTTTGTATAGGCATGTAGGGCCTGTTTTACAAAGCCGCGCTAGCAACTGCAGCACAGTAACGGCCCCGAAGCCCATAGAGATTTAAAGGGCTTCGGGGCTGTTGCCGTGCGGCTTTGTAAAACAGGCCCATAGAGTTCCACCAGAATGTGTAGTCCAGGAATTGAGCATTTTTCCGATTTTTTAATACATGTAAAATACCAATAGCAAGTAGAAAATCTATTAGTTTAGGTGGACAGCCCGAGCCTGCAAACCAGGGATGTTGTGAGTGGAGAGTGATCACATCAAAAGAGATGTCTACAGGGCAGTTGGTAATATCTTTAATGGTTTTCCAAATTTGAATCCAAAACCGTTGCATGTTATTACATCCAAAACGCATACGGGGGTCTTTTTATTAAGGCATGCTAAAGATTAGCGCGTGCTTAATGCTAAGGCATCCATTATATTCTAATAAAAGGACCCTACATTAACAGGGAGTTGTATTAGAGCACAGGTGTCAAAGTCGGTCCTCAAGGGCCACAATCCAGTCGGGTTCTCAGGATTTCCCCAATGAATATGTATTGAAAGCAGTGCATGCAAATAGATCTCAGGCATATTCATTGGGGAAATCCTGAAAACCCGACTGGATTCCGGCCCTCGAGGAGGGACTTTGACACCCCTGTATTAGAGGAACCACGCTATAATAACATAAAGAAATTATTAATAATATAGTGAATTCTCAGTGTGGGGTTGTAAGCTCTAAGAAACAAAGTCACGATAGGAATGAAAGCTTCAATGTTTTACCAGGGCCCAGACTTTACTGGTGTGAGAAACCGCTCACAGTTTCAACCACACACCATCATAGGATTTCACAACGTGTGCATAACCACTGAAAATGATAACACAAAATGTGATAATTCAACAATCTAGTGACGTTGAAGTTCCACACTCAAACTCTCTGTAAAATCAGCCAAACGTTGAATTAAAAAAAATATTTTCACAGTGAGAACTATACTTAGCTTGTGTAGAGCCTTGAATGTTGCCAACACCATGAAAGTGTTGACAGAATCACCAGGAGAATAGACGTTACAAGTGTCGTTCTAGATCTCCTTTAAGCCGTCCATAGGTTCAGCCAAGCTTGATTTCACCCCCTTCTTCAGGAACCCTTATGGCAATCACTCAGTTGAAATAAGCATCAAAAAAACGTAAACTTTCAGATGCTACTGCTCTGCCCCGTTGTTCATTGCAGCCTGTAATGAACAACTGTGTAGATCAATAGCGTCTGAAAGTTTACCTTTTTTTAATGCTCATTTCAACTGAGTGATCTGCCATGAATTTAGGGGGGAATTCATCAAAGGGTGCTATTGCGTTAGCATGCACTAAACGCTAGCACAGTTCTCAAAGTTGGTCCTCGAGGGCTGCAATCCAGTCAGGTTTTCAGGATTTCCCCAATGAATATGCATGAGATCTATTAGCGTACAATGAAAGCAGTGCATGCAAATAGATCTCATTCATATTTATCGGGGAAATCCTGAAAACCCGACTGGATTGCGGCCCTCGAGGAGGGACTTTGGCTAAAGACACACATAGGAATATATTACTACTACTACTATTAATTATTTTTAATAGGCGTCTTTAGCATTTAGCACTTACTAATTGTTAGTGCCCACTGATGTGATAAGGCCTGGATTCTTTAATCGGTGCCAATTTTTTAGGCACTGGTAGGTGCCCAAGCTCAATAAAAATGCTATTTAAATGACATTTAGAAGTTACAAGGTGCCTAAAAAATCAGCACCAAGACTCGCACCTCCATAGGTGCTTTAGAACATCAAATGCCACTGTGAGCGTAGCTAATGCCAGAAGTGGCAACAGCACCTATGGAGGTGCGATTCACAACAAAGATAGGCACCAGAAAATACTGGACTACATTGATGGCACCTACCCTGTTTCCCCGATGGTAAGACACTGTCTTATTTTTTTTGGAAGGCCAAAATATGCTCTAGGGCTTATTTTCGGGGGGATGCCTTATTTACATTTTTTTCTAAAAAGGGGGGGCTGTCTTATTTGACGGGTGAAGAATCGGTCGGCCGAAAAATCGTACCGTGTATGGCCAGCTTTATCCATCATACCATATATTGTACCATTTAATGTCCCCAATGTTCTCCATCAGGGAAACACAGTAAAGAGATTATTCTGTAGTGCAGCATCAGAGGGGACTTGACAATGTGAAACCATTGTTTATATACCGTATGCATTTTAAACAGGCTTTATATACAGTAAGTGGTATTGCTCACAGCAAAAGAAACCTGTCTGCGTGTCTCACTTTTGGATGTTCTGGCCATGAACAAACTCCTGCAGTCTCCGTTAGGGAGGGATGAGGAAAGCTGCCTGTGTTTCCTTGCGCGGAGTCACGTGCGCGCGCTGCAGTCCTGTCACTTCCTCCTCTTCACTTCATGACAAGGCGCGGCACGCAGCCATGGAGGCAAATATGGTAGACGGAGGGACCACACGGAGTCACCCACCGTACCACCCGATTCGGGTAAGCGCAGGTATCGGTGGGTGGCTTATTTGCGGGGGGCTGCCTTATTTTACATTTTTTTCTAAAAAGGGGGGGCTGTCTTATTTGATGGCCCTGCCTTATCATCGGGGAAACAGGGTATCTTTCTCGGAGGCGTAATTCTCTATAAGGCGCTGTCGTGTGATTGACATGCTTTTTAGGCAGCTACTGACCTCATGCAGAGAATCCAAGCCTTAGCGCATGCTAATGTGGTAGCACTCTTTGAAAAATTCCTACCTTAATATGTGGTAGTGTGATTTTTTTTCTGCTTTAACCGCACAGCTCCCCTCCCAAAATGTTGGGCATGTCCTCAACTGTTAGTGCAGAGGTTTGCTCAGTGGCGAAGCAAGGGGGGAGGGTGTGGTCCATCCCGGGCGCAGACTTCCTAAGGGCGCAACTGCACATCTCCTCCTTTCTGCCCCCCCCCCGCTCCTTTCATTGCTGCGCACCCCCCTTGCCTTCCCCTTTACCTTTTTGGCGCTCTCTCTGGGACCTGGGCCTAGGAATTGATGTCAAAGGGCGAGCCGACACTGATATGGGCAGCATGCTGCTCACGCTGGAAAGGTTTAAAAGGTAGGGAGAAAGGAAAGGGGGCATGCGTGTGGCGGGGGGGGGGGGGGACAGGGAAGAAGGTGGGGGAGGGGTGCCACCTACCCTTACTACATTGCGTACAAATGTCAGCGTGCATTTGTCTTGCACGTATTTGACTTGCCACCCTGGTTTTGCTATTACCACATGTTGATTATGGAAGTTACTATATAGTCATTATTGCAAAACCTTATCATACTTTAAATAGAAGCCAATAAGTATTCTTGGAAAACCCTATTCTTGAGTAATAGCATTATGTGAATCTACAGGACTTCAGCAAAGAGCTAAATTCACTTCCTATGTGTCCCACCTGGAGCTAAACACATTCCACAGACTAATCCTGAAGGTTCATTACCATTGCCTTCTAATCATCATTTTGAGATCTGACATTTCCTGTACAACAGAGCAAAGTAACAATTTTACGTGTGGCTTTCCAGCTAAGATGATTAATTATAACTGTACAGAAAAAGACACAGGCATGAATAAATGTCTTTGTAGGTCTTACTGTGATTTCTGGTACTCATTTTGATATCTGAGAGATTAGATGAGTTCGTTTCACATACAGCTTTACAGATTTCAAATTCTGTTTGATTCTTGTCATTACATTCAGTTATTTAAAATGCCCTTCATTTTTATGCTTCCTGGCCATTAGTAGCACAATACTGCAGTGCGTGATTTTTTTTTTAAATAAAAATTCTATAATAAAACCAAAGTTCAAATTTATTAAAATATTTGCTTTACAGATTGCAACGCTGTCATACTCTTTTGTGAGAAATTCTGTTTTAAATTGTACTACCTGGGGGGGTCAAGTAAAATGTGTTCTAAAAACACTGTGATTACCTGTGTGATTAATTCATTGTAATGCTGACACGTGGCTGGCACACTCTCTCATTTTGCCCTGTGCTTAGGCAAAGCTGTTTATTTGCTCTGGCAACCTACTAGGCTTCATTTCATCAAGAAAATACACTAGGTCAGGACATTGGATTTGGATTTAAAATTTAATTAGCTGACTTTCCAAATTCAAGTTCAAGGAAAGTTACAAGTTCAGAAACTCATAAATTTTGTACAAAAACTATTTAAGTGTACTGCACACAACAACTGAGTTTCCACGATTTTCAACTGATTTTGGAACCGTGGTTGCTGGAGTGGTTGGAACTCATTGCATCATCCCTGTGCTTCTTAAGAGAATCCATAACATTCAGAGATGAGTTTCTTGTCTACATAGGAGTCTGGGCAGATTGTTTTCTCTCCACTACGACCTCTGCCCACCCATGACTACTAAACGACCCCAAATTCTGAGTCAGTATTAAAACCCTCAAAACCAATTATACTGCTTTGCATTATAAGGGTTTGCTGATAAGTTCTCTGCCCAAACACAAAGAGAATGACGTGGAGCCATGAAACTTACAAGTTATTCCACACTTTTCTTGACACTTTTTGTTTCATTGAAGCAAATGCATCTAGTAAATGGGCACAAGTATAGAGAAACCGAGATACTGTGACATCACCGATGAGGTTGGCTCTTAGGCATTAGTGGAATGAAGCATTATGACATCACAATACAAGAGGGCGCTGAAAAGTTCTCAGTCCAGCCAAGAAGAGAATGATATGGAGCCATGAAACTTACAAGTTATTCCATTGCTCTGAATTTCATTGGTTGAGCAGGCAACAGATGCTATTCAGCTAATAAAATTCAGATCAGTACTGTTAGGGCCTTCAGGGGGTTCAGAGAATCCCCAGCTCAAGAGCCCTGCTTTTTTTTTTTTTGTTTACGTTTTGTTTGAGACAGTTTGATTGGTTGAGCAGGCTGCCTACTTAACAAATCAAACTGCATCAGCCAAAAAGTAAACAATAAAATTAAAAAGCACGGCTATAGAGCTAGGGATTGACTGAAAACCCCTGAAAACCCTCATCGCATGCCACTGCCCATTGCTGGTTTTCTGTACATTTTTGCATGAGGTGGCACATAAATGTTATTTTGTGCTGTTAATCAGATTTTCTTATTCAGTTGAAGGTCAGATTACATTACAAGAGGTTGGGTCAGTTGCACAGGGAATTAGAATGGACAGTTGGACATGGACATTCAATAGAGTTGCTAGTGCAGGTAGATCAGTACAACTATTAATACAGTAAGTCATAGTTACAAATACATAGTTACGAGTCTAAGTAGGTCATCGTTGGCTCATTGTTATAGCCCAGGAGTTGCTTTAAACAATTTAGAAATGGGCTTTTACAATACAAAATGTGGGTGCCTGGTTATAGCATTGCTGTTTGTAAGCATGCATGTGTACACACACACACGCACACAAAAACATAGTAACATAGTAAATGACGGCAGATAAAGACCTGAATGGTCCATCCAGTCTGCCCATTAGTTATACCTATTAAAAATACATGATTAAATTCACTTGTCTCTTCTTTGATATTTCTGGGTCATAGACTGTAAAGTCCACAGGTATTATCCTAGGTTCCAAATGCTGAAGTGGCCATCTTTGGAGCGATTGTAAATTTATGAATTTAAATTTGTGTGCTATTGGGTCTGGGTGCCTATCTTATAAAAGCACACAGGAAAAATATAGGTGCCGTCTTGGACTTTCAATATAGGCTCTCTGCTATAAAATTCCCTATAAGTAATTTACACTGAAAAAATGCTTCTACTTAGGTGTAACTTTGTTTATAGTAAGATATTAATTACAACATCTCATTTTATGTGCTTCCAGACACTTTGCCTGACATGAATAATGCAGCACAAATCTAATTAGTGGCAGTAATCAGCAAGAAGCAGAAGTTAAAAAGATGGCAAAGATCCTTAAACCACTAAGGGATATGAATCTGTGGATAGTTTTTTTCCCTGACTCAGTGAATCCTAATGTCTCATGTAATTTTTAAAATAAGTGTGTATTAATCTTGATGTCTTGGCTAAATTCAATCTCACTCATGCTGTTGGCATGGTAAACTGAATGAAATAAAAATGCATAGTAACACAGTGGATGAGGAAAGACTAAAAAATCAGTCCGGGTCTAGGATGATTCATTGTGGCCATTTCAGTGCAGAATCGGCTGCGATGAATCTTCATAGAATTATGTTCGCTAGTCTCTCCTCCCCATGGTCTTTGTCATCTCTGCCTCTCTCTTCTGCTCTCCCGGTCCAGCATGTCTCCACCTATCTTCTACCTGAGGTCCCCCACCACCATTCCTGAAGCTTTCTTTCTCCAGTGCTCCATCCCCTCCATCACAGCTTCTCTCCCTCTCAGGCATCATGCCATCTAAACAGGAAGTTGTTTCAGAAAAGAGCATGTCCAAAAAGGAAATTATAGCAAATTTCAGGATGTGTGGAGGCCATTGATAGATTATTGCAAAGATTAAAAATATTCTTCCCTAATTATAATCTATGACATGTGAGGGAGGGTGGGGGGAGGGAAAATTTGAATATTAAAGAGATAGATCATTATATATGTATTAAATGAGGGGGGAGTACAATATTTTAGGATGATATGATCAAATGTAAGTATTCAAGTGTTTTTAATTGTTCAATTGTTAAACATCATTTACTGTACTTGATTTTAAGATATGAAATGAATAAAGATTTTTTTAAAAAAAGGAAAAGAGCATGATGCAGCAGAAATGAAAGGTTGCATCAGGGGAGGGCAGGGTGCTGGGTACGGTAATATGAAAGCTGCAGGGCCTCAATCATCCAGAATTAGGTAAGATGTGATGTGGGGCCTCATTTAGCGAAAGGGGAGAGATGCCCCCCCCCACACACACACACACACTCAAACTACACCCACTCCGCTCCCATGGGCAGATCCAGCTGTTCTCACCTGTCTTCCACCCCATTTGCCCTTATGGCTGCAGGTGCCACTTATATGGCAGTACATAAGGGTTTGGGGAGTGCACATGTTTTGCCATGCCTGCAGTGCAGTGGATTACGGGCCTGGGTCCTCCTCTCGGTTCACTAGCCCACCCCCAGACCACTTAAACCACCTCTGTGCAGCTCTACTAGGCTTTCCTATCCAGAATTAGGTAAGATGTGCTGTGGGGCCTCATTTAGGGGGAGGGGATAAATGCCCACCACACACACTCAAACTACCCCCATTCCCCTCCCACAGGCAGATCCAACTGTTCTCTTCTGGACAATTTAGTATAGCCGTTTCAGAGCGGTTGTGATGAAACATCCTGCAATGAACTGGCCTTGAAGAATCATCTCGTTCTATTCAGTCCACCCAGTAGAATGTCCAGTGCACTACTGACCACACAGTGCAAGTTACATTACTCATAATTATGTTAGGAGAAGCACAACATTCATTTCAGAACTTTTTGATCTAAGGTGCTCCATTCTTTGTTTCCGTTCTCTTGCACTTTAAGGATGCATTGAGGCTCATAAAAAAAATAGAGACGTCCAAAAGGCATCATAAGTCGGAACTTGGACATCCTAATTGTCAGAACATCCAAGCGCTGATTTTTTAAACCATCTTTCTGGACATCTTGCAATGTGTCCTAGCCACTGAGCATCCAAACTTCAAGGGGGCGTGTTATGGGTAGATGCAGCACTTATTACTGTTTAAATGAGGGAACTCCAGTATATCACACTTTAGATCAGTGGTCTCAAACTCGCGGTCCAGGGGCCACATGCGGCCCGCCAGGTACTATTTTGCGGCCCGCAGCCTCTACTAGTGCTGCTCGCTCTTTGCAGTGTCCTCTTGCTTCTCTCTGGCCTCCCACTCTTACCTTCAGATAATTACCGCGGCCTGCAGAGAGGATTGCCGGTGCTGCAGCGATCCTTTCAGGCTGCTGTGTCCTCAGCAGCATGTTCCCACTACCGCAATCCTGCCCCTGACGTCAGAGGAGGGGCGGGACTGCGGCAGAGGGAACATGTTGCAGAGGCCGATGGCAGCCTGCAAGAAACATTACAGCACTGGCGATCCTCTCTGTAGGCTGCGTTAATTAGCTGAAACTAAGACTGGGAGGCCAGGGGGGAAGCTGGAGGACGCTACAAAGAAGTTGGGAACATGCAGGCCTTCAGGGAAGGGGGGAAGATTTATAAACTATAAGGAGTTTTACCTCATGCAAAATTGTCATTTTTCTGCGGCCCTCCAAATACCTACAAATCCAAAATGCAGCCCTGCAAAGGGTTTGAGTTTGAGACCACTGCTTTAGATGAATTTTTTATAGTGCATCCATTATACTCCTCACTACAATACTTTCCACCCAGATCCTCAGCGACACCACTTTAGGCTTGATAAACTCTCAGGCCCAGATTCTCTAAAAGTGCGTCCCGATTTTAGGCAGCTGTAGGCGTCCTACAGCTGTCTAATCAGCCAATCGGGATGCACGTTTTTTTTAAAAAAATGCTCCCCAGGCAGGCCGCCTATATTGAAGGCGAGGCCCACAAGACACCTAGGCCCTGATTCTGTATAGGACGCCCGGGAGATGCGTCCTATTCAGAATTGGCCTAAACTAAACCCCGATTCTGTAACCGGCGTCCATGTTACAGACGCGGGTTAGAGAATCGGGTTAGATTAGACACGGCCCGCTACACTTATCGCTGCCGCTATAAGTATAGCGGGCCGTGGCCCCATGACCGATCACTGGCAGGAGGGTGCTCAAACCCTCCTGCCCGAAGACGCACCCCCCTCCCCGACACTACCGACCGCCCCCCCCCGACACTACCGACCGCCCCCCCCCGACATTACCGATCCCCCCCGACAATATCGGTCGCTGGCAGGAGGGTGCCCAATCCCTCCTGCCCGAAGACGCACCCCCCCCCCGGCGCTAACAACCCCCACTCCACCAAACCTGTTCTTACAGATGGGTCTTGCACGTCGAGCAACAGGCACACCTCGTCGAAATGAGGCGGGCCCGCCCCTTCCCGGCCCATCCCGCCGAAGCCTAAGGCCTGATTGGCCCAGGCTCTAGAAGCCTGGACCAATCAGGCCTTAGGAATAGCGGGTCCGCCCATCCCTACTAAGTCTAAGGTCTGATTGGCCAATCATAGCCTCTATTTTTTGGATGTCCAACTTTGGGCTTCCTGAGTCAGACTTAGACATCTTATCATTGTGTTTATCCCACTCCTTTTTTGAATTCCCTCACTGTTTTTGCTTCCACTACTTCTTTCAAGAGAGAATTCCAAGCATCCACTACTCTTTTAGTGAACTGAATATTGACCGGCTGTCTTCTTTCGCGAGTACTAGATTTGCTTGAGAAGAGTTCCTTGAAAGTCACCCACAATTTCTCTACTGATTCTGCAGTTGGGATATTTCAGTTCTCATCACATAGATTAAAATCTCTTAGCAACAGCACCTCCCCTTTCATTCCCAATGTTTGGATACCTATGACTAGGGTTACCATATTTCGGGCCACAAAACCCTGGACACATGGTCTCACCCTGTACCACCTCGGCCTCGCCCCATTCTGTCCCAGCCCCATCCAGTTACACCTTCAGCTCCACCCTGCTCTGCCCCAGCCCCTTCCAGTTCAACCTCTAGCCCCGCCTTGTTCTGCTCCCACAAACCTTCTCTCTTGTTCACTGTCAAGCTCCAGCCACCTCTGGAGGGCCTGGAGCATGTGCTGATGTGTGCGACATCATCTACGCATGCTCAGAGGCCATCCAGATGCGTCCAGTTCGTTCGGGCTTTCCAAAACCTGGACAAACTGCCGGGTTTTGGAAAGTCCGTCCTAGGAAGTAATGTGAGAAGAAGAGCTGGCACCTGAACAGTCCTCTACAAAAAGGATATGTCTGGATTTTTCTGGTAACCCTATGACCAAAACTCTATCTAGTAATTTTGTCTGAAATGAAGGTGTGGCATCAAGTGAAGGCATTTTCCTTTCAATGAATTTAAGGGCATTTTCAAATAGTCTGACCAGGAGATGCAACCTATAGCTAATATTGAAAGGGAAACCACCTTTGTCTACAGGGTCAAAAGGGTCAAACAAGTCAAAAGTACCTTCAGACTTTGCACTTGATATTTGGGAAGTGCAAACTGAAAATGAATCTGCTCATGCTATTTGCCTCTGTCTAGTTCCCTAGTGGAAAAAAAATCAATCACGTTCATTTTGAATTCTATTTGCCTAATATGCTGTCACTCTGACCTAAGAAATGCTTCTCCTTATTCCATCTAAAAGCATGCATCCTGTCAAAGCTGTATATGCACTTTAGTAAGTCAGGGGAAGCAGTTTACAATGAGGTTTATTAACCTATGTGAATATTCATTTACCTGGGAAAATAGCTTTAGAAACTATCCTCCTAAAGCATTTGTATCAAAGACATTTATGTTCTAATTAATTCCAGCACTGGTTAGAATAAAAAAAAGTGCCTCCAGGGATTAACTCATGAGGTCATAAAATGATCCACATGGCTGCCCGTGGTAATGCTTAGTTTAGGCCAGCTCTGTGAATGTAGTGGGTGCTGAGCAACATCTTTCATTGTTTCCAGGAAAGAGAAATTGATGTGTTTCACACTCCCCATCGCTTTGAAAATTTGATCATTATGAGCTTAGGAGGTTGCAGGTGGAAGAGGTGGGAGGGAGGTGGAGGCAGAACAGGACTGTGTAAGAGAAGGAACATAGAAACAATCCTAAGTAGCTAGGCGGATGCCAGCGCTGAATATTGACTGAAATTGTTCTGCCCTCCATCTTCTCCCTGAGAAAAGTAGTCTCCCTCCCAACTGCCTTCCTCCCAGTCTAGCAAAGTCTGAAAACCCCCGGTCCTCAGACTCCCTAGCAAAGCCTAACCACTCTCCTGGCCCACCCCCAATGTCATAGTAGGCTTCCCTTAAGGCTACCTGAAGAGAGCTGGTGGTCTAGTGGTGGTTGGGAAAAGAGGGAACCCACTGACTCCTTCCCCTCTTGGCTCCTGTTAAAAAAAAAAAAATGGCTGCCATGACCTCTGGTTGACCTTGCTGGCTGAATATTGACTGGATAGAATTCTCTATGTTATGCATGTGAGTTCCATCCAGACTCTGCCGATGTGTTTGCCTACCTGTAAAATACATGCTATGTAAGATACCCTTGTATTTATAAATAGCATTTATGCATGGGAAATTTTGGGTTTTTTTGTCATTTTGTCCCAACCCCCCCCCCCCCACTTAAAGTGATATAGGAAATGTCCCATGTTATTTCTAATGAATGCACATCCCTGTAACATGCCCCAGCGAGAGTGAACTTTAATGATCTAATAGTAGACATATTTATGTAAAGACGTTTTCAGTTTACTGTTAGTTTTCCTTTTTTCTGGATTCCTGATCCTGAGCATTTTGCTCTACCATGTTTCCTCAAAAATAAGACAGGGTCTTATATTAAATTGTGCTCCATAAAATGCACTAGGGCCTATTTTGGGAGAATGCCTTATTTTCGGGGAAACACAGTATCTACCCTTGACACTTGCCATGTTTAGACACCAGGATGACCTGTGTACCAGAGCATGACACCAAAAAGCCTTCAAAGACTAGCTCCAGAACCACACTATCACCTACCTGCCAGTAGTAATGACATTTCACATTAATTTCCAAGACAATGCATACTGAAAATGAGTGTCCTGACTAGGAAAGGAACCACATCCTCAGCAAGAAAACACCGTACTGTGTTATACCTATCCCTCCTTCTCATCCCTTTGTACACCGGAACTCCACCGACCCTCCCACCGTGAGCCTTACATACCTCCGAAGCCTTCCCTCTGCCGCGTCACTGAAATTTTGTAACTTCAGCCAACTTGTTTGATGAAGAATAAATTCAAATAGCGTGAACTTAGCAAAAGAATAAAAATAATTATTTGCTTCTTTTCTTTAGGCTTTTACTGTGATGTGGCAGAGAGAAGGCCCCGGCGGGGAAGGCCGCGAAGCAGCCCGCTGCCAGTGAAAACCACATTGCATTAAAACGGCGATCACAGTAAAAGCCTAAAGAAAAGAAGCAAACAATTACTTTTATTCTTTTGCTAAGTTAATGCTATTTGAATTTATTCTGCATCAAACAAGTTGGAGGAAGTTATAGAATTTCAGTGATGCGGCAGAGGGAAGGCCTCGGAGGTAGGGAAGGCTCACAGTGGGAGGGTCATGGGGTTCCGATGCACAGAGGGATGGATCTTAACTAGGGCTTATATTAGGACCTACCCTGAAAATCATGCTAGGGCTTATTTTAGGGGTAGGTCTTATTTTTGGGGAAACACGGTAGCTTATTACTTATATTAAGATAGTATTTGAGACCTTTCTCTGTATGATCTCACTGATTTCAGATGTTTTTCTTTCTCTATTTTTGAAATGCAAGTAGAAAAACATCATCATCTTTGCCCTCTACCCTTAGTCCTGCCACTGAGAAGTCCTGTTTCAATATCACATTTTCAATAGTGAGGGGAACAGACTACTTTTACAGGACTCCAAGGAACCTACCTGCCCCTAGTGATTGAAAATACAGGGTGTCTACAAAGTCTCTTTACATTTTCAAAAAATTACTAAAAAGGCAATTGTCGAGATATATTAATCAAATCTGTCCTATGTACTCAGTCGTTATCAAAGTTTGTAATCACATTGCATTTGGGTATTTCAGGTACCCTGTTGATGAAAGAGAGGCTGTTGAATACCCTAAAAAAATGGCTACTCCTAAAGAAAAGGCACAATGTGTATTGTGGTTTATTGAAATAAAATTGTATAGACAGACACAGCAAAACTACAGGACTAAGTATGGAAAACATCCACCGTCATGTCTGTAAATTCGTGCATGGCACAAGAAATTTATGGAGACAGGGACAGTATTGCATAAAGAAAGAAGTGGACGACAAAGAATATCGGAGGAAAACGTCAGTCATGTAAGACAATCATTTGCTCGTTCTCCTTTAAAATCCATCCGTATTAAATGAGGAAAAAAAACCCCTTCAATATCTACTCCTCATTTTGTAATAATTTCCACAGATTTGTCTATTCATTTGGGTTTTTAAAAAAATAAAATCATGAAATTGTAAAGAGACTTTGTTTACACCATGTAGAGTATTGAAGCACTGCCCCCCACTGGCAGCAATGCAGTTGGAAGACTCTAACTCTGCTTAGAGAAAACAGCAGAGGGAATTTAATAAGCTAGACCTAGGTGCCTAAATCATAAAATTAGATGCCCTGAGCTTTTGAAAATGGGTATATCAATTTGGCTGAAAATTAAAGGCCTAACTTAGGATCCTAAATTTTGTGATTATCTGCTTCATTAAGCCTCAGGGTATGAGTCTAATCATTACTGATCCTTTGCCCGAGTGATAGTTTGGCAGCCCAAGAACACCTGAATAACAGCGTCCCACAACTGCTGTATTAATTACAATCTGAGGAAATCGGTTCCACAAAACACAGAGCAAAGGGGCTTATTTTCTTATTTATTCTTTTTCAGGCATCAAATTGCTGTTTTCCATATAAATTGCCCAATCTGCAGCTTGCTTGGAATAAACACAGGGCTCAGTGAGACTGCTGGTTATCGTTATAGACCAAAGAGCACAGCATTGTGCAGGTGACAAGAAGACTTCACTTTCCTAAAAATGAAGTTGGAAATTTTCCCAGATCGCAGCCTGCCCTTTTGATTTACAAGTGAGGCCACAATTAAAGAATGAATAGAAGGATTAAAACAGCAAGTTAACTGCTGTAACAGATTCAGTTTACAATTCAAATGGAGCAGAGGTATACAAATGTGAAACTACTGGTGGTAGGATGATTTGATTTCTTTAATAGAAATGGGATACATTCTATTACTAGAACTGCTACCTATCATTCTACATTCTAACTAAAGAACAGGGCATTCCCTTTAAAATTTCAGTTGTCACATTGGTTTACCAGTGGTTGCAAGAGTTCATTTTAAAATATGTACTTTAGTTTTTAAATCACTTTATGGAAATATCCCTGTGGCAGAGTGAGGGATTTTCCCTCTCTGGGACTGCTGTTATGCCATTGGGCAGCAGAGGGCACCGTGTATTTGAGAAGGACTACAGTTCCCAGACTGCCCTGCATTGAGTGGCTCAGTGCTGAGTCAGGGGGTGGGTCTCCGGGAGGAGTATTTCTGCCCAGGCTTGACTCAGTTCGAGAGAGGTCAAACGAGAAAGGGCATTTAGCTGAGGAAACTCAAACTTCTTGTATGAATTAAGTGTGAAGCAAATAAAAAGCATTTTTGTTCCTATGCCACTGGGGTGTGGTTTCTGTGTCTTCACCCTCCTAAAAATCAGCCTGCTACTCCAGGTGGTCTATTACAGTCCCGTTATATTTGGTAGATATTTCCATTTTTCCATAAGTAATTATTACAGAATCATGTGATGTTAAGCTTATTAGTGTTTTAATTGATCTATTAGGCAGCATCAGTCTGGAATTCTCTTCCTTCCCTAATTTGTTCCTTACAGAATCTCATCTTTTTAAGAAATATGTGGGTTGATTTATGTTAACATGAGGTAGAGCTACATATTGTAGTGTCTCATGAGAACTGATGGCAGCCAATCACGGAGCAGCGCAGGACCAGGCAGGAAGCGCAAAGCTCGCGCTCCTGTTTTATGCGCCACTCTGCAGCGAGAAAGGCAGCCGTCCAGCAGGAGACCGTACTGAACCACCGCCAGTTAAAAAAGGTACCTGGGGGATTCGGGCTGCGAGCTTTGGGCTGTGGGCTTCGGGCTTCCCAGCACCAGAGGCACCACATGCATCTACGTGTAGAGGAGGAAAAACCAAGAAAAAAAAATTCTGAACCAAATTTTTTTTTTCTTGGTTTTTCCTCCTCTACACGCAGGTGCATCTTATGGTCAGGTGCGTCACTGATAATTGAAAGTACCATTAAAAACAAATTTTAAAAAGTTAAAAAAATTAATTTGCCAGTAGGTGCCTAACTTGGTAAGCACCTACCGCTTTAAGATGGGCATCTACACTGAGGCGCCTACCAGAAAGTAGACATTAGGGGTGGAGTTTGGGTGTGGATTGACTTAGGCGCCAATCGGCGCCTACCTTACACGTACTCATTTAAGCCAAGAAAAACCTGGCCTAAATGGCAGTGTGTCTAAGGCAGGGGGGGCCGCATGTGGCCCCGTGAAGTATTTTGTGCGGCTACGTTCGAGAGCGATGCAGTGTTTTCCTCTGCTGCCCCTAGGTGTTTACCATCTTGCCGACTCCCTCCTCTGTCTTGCTGCAGCGTTTGCGCATTTGTGCGGACCCAGAAACATTTTTTTCATCCAATGCGGCCCAGGGAAGCCAAAACCTCTGGGCTAAAGTTAGGCTTAAGTTAGGCTTCAGATAGGCTAAAGTTAGGCTTACTTTCAAAATTTCAAATTTCTGGCTGCTGAATGGCATGTGAGCTTGCTTAAAGCCCTGTGCGGGAGAAGAGAAATCACCTGTCTTGCTTAAGTTAGGCTTCAGCATTTGATTGACAACTGCAGGAGGCCTGTGAGAACTCATGTCAGCCAATCACTAACAGCTCTCCATGAGGCAGGAGCGTGGGAAGGCCGTTCCTGCTGCGGTTCACTGCAGGACCACCTGGAATTGTAAAAGGTGTGTGAAGGAAGTGGGAGGGAGATTAAGGAAGGCACAGTCGGCCGGGACAGGAGGCAGAAGGGATCCCTCCTGTCCTGGCCCACCACTGGACCACTAGGGATTATGAAGGTACATGGGGAGATGGGAGGCTGGGTAAAAGTTTTTTTGAGTTGGCTGGGAGAGGAGGTAGGAGAGATCCCTCCTGTATCGGCCCACTGCTGGCCTATCAGGTCTTACGGCAGGCCTGGCAGAGGGCGGGTGGGTGCTGACCTGAATATAAGCCGAGGCACCCATTTTTGGCCCAAATATCTCTGCTTATATTCAAGTATATACATAGGGTGACCATATGGCTCCAGAAAAAAGGGGAAAGCAATGGAAGTAAGGAGAACAGATTGAGACATCTTGGTTGCTTTCAATGGAAGTAAAACCCGGATGTCTCAATCCGTCCCCTTTTTTCTGGAGCCATATGGTCACACTATATATACAGTAAGAATCTAGGAACAAAAAATGCATTAATTTTATCTAAAATTTTGTTTCCTCTCCCGCCTCCTCTCCCAGCCAACTCAAAAAAACTTTTACCCAGCCTCCCATCTCCCCATGTACCTTCATAATCCCTAGTGGTCCAGTGGTGGGCCAGGACAGGAGGGATCCCTTCCGCCTCCTGTCCCGGCCGACTGTGCCTTCCTTTACCTCCCTCCCACTTCCTTTATAGGAGACGATTCCTTGAGAAAGCCTGATGGTGAAACATGTCAGAAGTTAGGCTTAAGTTAGGCTAAGGATTCAATGCCTATCAGTGTCTAGCATTTGAATGACAACTGCACAAGGCCTGTGAGAACTCATGTCAGCCAATCACTAACAGCTCTCCATGGGGCAGGAGCGTGGGAAGGCCGTTCCTGCTGCGGTTCACTGCAGGACCACCGGGAATTGTAAAAGGTGTGTGAAGGAAGTGGGAGGGAGGTAAAGGAAGGCACAGTCGGCCGGGACAGGAGGAGGAAGGGGAGCTGCACATTGATGACCTCATTGTGACATCATCAAAGTGCACCTGCACAAGTAAAAGACAGGCCAGGAGTTGAACTCCCAACCTCTGGAAGACCAGGACAGCGCTTTTACTCATTGAGCTACAGCACCTTCCCCTCTAGTTTCTCTGACCTCCCTGTCATATCATAGTTTAGTGATCTGCTACGGTAACATCTGCTTAGCTTTCATCTCATAGTCAGCTGAGACAAAAGACTGGTAGCTCAATGGCTTAAAGTGCTGCTATCATTGTCCCAAAAACCAGAATCTCAAGTTGGGTTCAATAAATGTGATGTGGATTTGAATACTGCTGTTTTGTATCAAATGCAAACTCAACTTTTGGAATAGATTGTTTCTAGTATTGCTAATGTTGTGCTGTTTGAGATGAAAATTAGATGTGATTGGACTTTAGCAAAGCATTCGATAGCGTACCACACCGCAGGTTACTGAGCAAGATGAGTTCTATAGGATTAGGTGACACATTGACGAAATGGGTTGGGAGCTGGCTTGGAGGTAGGCTCCAAAGGGTGGTGGTGAACGGCACCCCCTCCGAAATGACGGAGGTGATTAGTGGAGTACCACAGGGCTCAGTCTTGGGCCCAATCCTATTCAACATCTTTATAAGAGACTTGGCAGAAGGGCTTCGAGGTAAAATAACATTATTCGCCGATGACGCCAAACTGAGTAATGTAGTGGGCAAATGCACAACAGACGAAGATTCAGTGCCCGACAACATGATGCACGACCTACTCCTACTGGAGCGATGGTCTAGGACATGGCAACTCAACTTCAATGCCAAAAAATGCAAAGTTATGCACCTGGGCAGCCAGAATCCATGCAAGTCTTATACCCTTAATGGCGAGATCCTAGCAAAAACGGTAGTAGAACGAGACTTGGGGGTAATCGTCAGTGAGGACATGAAGTCTGCCAATCAAGTGGAGCAGGCTTCGTCCAAGGCAAGACAAATCATGGGCTGCATACGAAGGGGTTTCGTCAGTCGTAAGGCAGAAGTCATTATGCCATTGTATAGATCCATGGTGAGGCCCCACCTGGAATACTATGTGCAATTCTGGAGGCCGCATTATCGCAAGGATGTGCTGAGACTGGAGTTAGTGCAAAGAATGGCCACCCGGATGGTCTCGGGACTCAAGGATCTACCATATGAAAAACGGCTTGACAAATTACAGCTATACTCGCTCGAGGAGCGCAGAGAGAGGGGGGACATGATCGAGACGTTCAAGTATCTTACGGGCCGCATCGAGGCGGAGGAAGATATCTTCTTTTTCAAGGGTCCCACGACAACAAGAGGGCATCCGTTGAAAATCAGGGGCGGGAAACTACGAGGTGACACCAGGAAATTCTTTTTCACTGAAAGAGTGGTTGATCGCTGGAATAGTCTTCCACTACAGGTGATTGAGGCCAGCAGCGTGCCTGATTTTAAGGCCAAATGGGATCGGCACATGGGATCTCTTCACAGGGCAAAGGTAGGGGAGGGACATTAAGGTGGGCAGACTAGATGGGCCGTGGGCCCTTATCTGCCGTCTATTTCTATGTTTCTATGTTTCTATGTAGCTTGCAATTTTTATTAAAATGAGTATTTTGTCAGCTGAAGGACATGAGGGAGTCAAACCCAGACCAGGCTCATACCCCAACCTTCATTCTAACCACTGTGCTACAGAATCAGCCATAAAATTCTGTGCATAAAATCATAACAATTCTAATTGGATTATACTGTGCTGCTTAGGCATTCTGTGGGCACCCAAAGAATGCAGAATCGGCTGCAGTTCAGCATATCTCAAGCTGTCAATGTAGGGAACTGACTAAAAGAAGCCACCAAGTTAAGGCACCTGGTTCATCCTCTTCACCTCTCATTTAATCTCATGTTCTCAAATATTATGCTAGTTGCAGGCTGTGAAGTGGGAGACATGCCAGCAACCCTGTTTGCCACCCTCATCCCCCCTTTGCAGCTTGGGCCTCATGGCACACTAGATAAGACAAAGGTCAATGTGACCAAGGAGCTGAAGTGGTGCTTATTAAGGAAACACTAATGCCCGGCTGCTACTCAATAGAAATAAGCACAAGGTGAAGAATGGTATAAGATTTTTATTGCACAGTCCAGGAAAGCAGCAAATGCAGTTCGATGGGATAGATGACAGGTATGCAGAGTAAGGCACTCGTAGGTCCAAGTTGTTACTGTGGTAGAATTGGTAAGGTCCTAGAATCTGCTCCTGGTAGGAGAAGGCAGGCTAAAGAAAAAGGAAGATGGATTGAGACAAATTAAGTGTTGATTGGTGAGTTTTAAGCTGTTTTTTACAAATCCATGCATGCACTAACTACTAACGTGTGGATAAGATAAAATGCATGCGTTAACCTTTACCACACACTAACAGCGCCTAAACGGTGCCGCTTCAGTGTGTGGTAAAGTTAGGCTTCAGTTAGGCTAAAGTTAGACTTAAGTTAGGCTTCAGATAGGCTTAAGCTTCAGATAGGCTTTTTGGCGCGATTCATGTTGAAAACGCCAATGAGTATTTTTTTGTCCAAGTCTATGATTCACGTTTACAGCTTACATATCATTAGCCCCCTGAGGAAGGCATCCACGGATGCTGAAACTGGGACCCTAGTTGGGACCTTTATGTTTTTTAAGATTCTGCACAATAATAAAGTAACTGGTTGGATTTTGACATCTTGCTTGTCTCCTTTCTTTGTTTGGTTGTTTAATATTGAGACAAGGAAATCTTTCTGCCACATTTTCATGGTTTCTAACTGCATTTCTTGCTACATAAGGATCTTCTCTCTCTACAAGATTCACAGAACTGCTGATGGTAATTTATTTTATACTGTATATTTGATTGTCTTATTATTACAAAATTTGATAGAACATAGCATAACAAATGATATATATTAAAACATATTCAATAGCAATTATGTAAAAATGATATGCTAAATAGCATGATATTATAGAAAAAAAAAAAGTACTGAGCCCTGAATTCAAAAGGGCATGGGATAGGCACGTGGGATCTCTCAGAGAGAGAAAGATATAATGGTTACTGCGGATGAGCAGACTAGATGGGCCATTTGGCCTTCATCTGCCATCATGTTACAATGTTTCTATAACCATAAAGTTCTATGACATCACAATGCAGCTGTAAAGAGCCTTAGCCTATAGGAAGAGGAGATACAGATGTTAAGATCCTTAGCCAATAGGAAGAGGAGGAGATAATGGTTACTGCAGATGGGCAGACTAGATAGGCCATTTGGCCTTTATCTGCCATCATGTTTCTATGTTTCTGTGCTTGTATGGCCCTGCATTTCATTTCTTTGCATGCAGTTTTGGAGTAGTTCATACTATTTTCAAAACAAAACAAATGTCTTTTTTTCAATTTTTTGGGGGTCTTTTTGTTTTGAAATATTAGAGTATAAGGCTTTTTCACTGGCTTTCCTTCTCATTTCAAATCTAATGCACATCCCTAGTGGAGCCTACAGCTTAAAATGACATGACCCCATATTATACAATAACATTTTATGTTTTAAAACTGCCTAGTGGCTAACCCTTTCAGATCACCGCAATTTTTGTTTTCTTCCCAGTGGGAAGAAGAAATACTATACAATTCCTGAGAGCTCATCTGAGCAGATTTCCTTACTACACTGTCACCTAGTGGTACATGGAGCAAACAGCAGCTGCACATGGAAAAAAAAAAAATCCAATAATTCCAACAAAGAAAGTTGGCTTAGGAGCAGGGCCAGATTAACCCTATATCGGGACCTAGGCAAACATATCTGTGGGCCTCCCTACCATGGACATCCTCCCCCCACCATAATTTCATCTCTCCAGAAGTAGCAGGGAAACGTGCAGAGCCTAGCTATGAGTATGAAAGCAAAAATAATTCTCAAAGGTATGCCAAAAGGTAGGTTGTGGTAGATGTCCTACTGCCACCTAACTTCACAGGTTTAATTGGTGATAAATGACGCAGAAATTGATCGCTTTATTTAAAACTAATTTTTTTAAAATGTAGGCACCTATAGAACAGGCCACCCTTTGTCCCATCCACAGAGGCTTCTACCAGCGCCTACAGTCGAAGTGGGCATGGCATGCACCAGAAGTGATGGTAGGTGCTGGTAGGAGCCCTTGTGGACACAATTCTTGTGTAAAGTAGACACTGGAAATGGAGATCAGTAAAACTCCGGCCTACATTTCCAGTGTCTACTTTATACATGGCTGCAATTCTGCAAACGGCGCTGGTGTATGATAGACATGTGACCAGCGACAGTTTTGGAGGCAATGGCTGATACAGGCGCTGGTTGTAGAATCTGGCCTTTAATGGGTAGAGTTGGATAGCAGCCAGAAATAGCTAAGAAGAAAAAATTAAAAAATTTAGATTGAATCAGGTTGGGCAGACTGGATGGACCATTCGGGTCTTTATCTGCCGTCATCTACTAAGTTGCCCAGTTCAAAAGGGAAATTCAGTCCTAGATTTCTGCAACCTATACTGGTACATTATGAGACCTGAAGTTAGAATTCTAATTGATGGTATCAGGGACTACAAATAGAACACTGAATTAGGATATATAAGTCCAAAAACATAACTGACCAAAAAGTTTCCCTCCTGGAGCTGGGCAACTTGGCAGCTCTGCACTGAGAATCAGGGAAGCTAGACAGGTCATTTTCACTCGCCATTGCCTCTGTTACAAACCAGAGATTTTATTTATTTATTTTTTATATAAAACTTATAGCCTAAGTGGTTTACATTCAGGTACTCAAGAATTTTTCCCTATCTGTCCCGGTGGGTTCACACTCCTTCTAAAATACCTGGGGCAATGGAAGATTAAGTGACTTGCCCAGGGTCACAAGGAGCAGTGTGGGTTTTCCACCTGCTACCTCAGGGTGCTGAGGATGTAGCAGTGAGCTGCTCAGAAGAGTGAGATTTAAGGGCAATGTGCATAAGATATACAAGCCTTCCCACCCCCATACCTCTAAATCTTCTCCAGTACAAGCAGCTTCTCCGCCTGCTGCTCGTACTGACTTTCCCTCTGATGTCACTTCCTGGCCCCGCAGCCCGGAAGTGATTTCAAAAGGAGCTAGGCCTGCGTGAGCAACAGGCTAGAATTGCTTGCGCTGGTGAAGATTTTAAAGGGGTACAGGAGGGGTTGGGCAAGCATGGTGTAGGGGGCAGAGAGGTGCCGGCGCCCCCACTGAGACAGCACCCAGGGCAGTCCACCCCCCTTGTCTTGGTTGACCTTTGGGTCTGTGAAGTATTGAGGGTCAATTTTTGTTTGTTTGCTTTCTACAGGTAACGTTACTATTTAGCTCCAGAAAAGAACATAAGAACATAAGAAGCGCCATCTCCGGATCAGACCTTCGGTCCATCAAGTCCGGCGATCCGCACACGCGGAGGCCCTGCTAGGTATTGTGACATCCGGGGTTTTTTTTTACTTCCATTGAAAGCAATGGAAGTAAAACCTGGATGTCTCAATGCATCCTCCTTTTTGTGGAGCCATATGGTAACCCTATCAATAGTATACAACAATAAATTGAAGAAACTTGTGGTTACCTAATTGTTAAATCAAACACACAGAACCACTAGTAAAAACCAAAATAACACTGAAGTATTTCATATACAGGGGAACAAGCCTCAGATTATGGAGCTTCACCCACTTCGGGTTTTTCAAAGAGAAAATATCTGTTCTCTTGCTCCTCATTACATCACTGACTTGAACCCATCCTCCCTACCTTTCACTAAATTTATATTTTTAAATTTTATTGATATAGTAAAGTTAATCTAAAATAGTCTCTCTAATTCATTATTTATACACTATGGACTTAATCAATTTCATAAACTTATTGCTAAAAAAAATTAACCTAACAGCTCATTTCAGAAAACAGAACTGGCAGATTAATGCAAAAATTGTATTTATCTTTGAAAAGTGCACTGGTGCTAGTGCTTCAATTCATGTTCAGTGACTTTCATACCAACAGTCAGTTTGTGCGTGCCCTCTGCTCGTCCTTTCTTATTTCATTATACCTATATGCCAGTAATCATTAAATTCTTCACAAGTTACAATAAAACAGATAAATAATATACATTGAAGTAATTCATTCCACCTATTACATACCTATTAATCCAATCTCCCTTTTTCAGCTACAGTCAAATGGTCTTTTAAGCAGAGATCCCTAAAATGATTCACATCCATCTAAGAGCCACCTTTCTTTACCCTTTTACATGAAGTGTTCACTGTTGCTCCATCCTCTGTTATCTGTAATTGAAATGAAATCAGATAGCGATCTGACCATTATGCTGGTGTTATAGCACATTTCTCTACATTCCACATACATTTAAGTCTGTCTGGGACAAAAAAAAAAAATCTAAAATACTCTTTCTCCTGTGAGGCCATAGATGCAATCTGTACTAATTCCAAACCTTGCATATACAGAGTTCTAAGAAATCTCCTAACCTCCCATCATTCCCTTCCTTATCAATATATGTACAGTGGTACTTTGGATTACGAGCATAATCCGTTCCAGGAGCATGCTCGTAATCCAAAATGCTCGTTTATCAAAGCGAGTTTCCCCATAGGAAATAATGGAAACTCGCTTTGATACGTCTCCCCCCATGAGAACCGGCATTGCTCTCACCGAAGGCCCCTCCTGCGATCTGGCACCCTCCCCCCCCTGCGATTCGGCACCCCCGTCATGATCTGGCATCCCCCTGACGCGATCCTGCACCCCCCAACTCAATTGGGCACCCCGCCGCTATCGGGCACCCCCCGCCACGATTGGGCACCCCCCCCCCCGCCGCTTCTTACAGTCATCTGGGCACCGGCACTGGCATGTCCTGTGCTTGGTGCCGGCGCCCGAAGATTGGCCTCCTCTTCTGCTGAGCCTTGAGCATCTGCGCATGCTCAAGGCCTGCGAGTTCACGTTCAGAACGTGAACTTGCAGGCCTTGAGCATACACAGATGCTCAAGTCCCAGCAGAAGAGGAGGCCGATCTTTGGGCACCGGCAACAAGCACAGGACATGCTGGTGCCCAGGTGACTATAAGAAGCGGCGGGGGGTGCCCAATCGTGGCAGGGGGTGCCTGATCTTGGCCGGGGGGGTGCCTGATCGAGTCAGGGGGTGCAGGATCGTGTCGGGGGTGCTGGATTGCAAGGGGGGGGGGTGCTCGTAAATCGAG
Source organism: Geotrypetes seraphini (assembly GCF_902459505.1). Taxonomy (NCBI): domain Eukaryota; kingdom Metazoa; phylum Chordata; class Amphibia; order Gymnophiona; family Dermophiidae; genus Geotrypetes; species Geotrypetes seraphini. Next base: position 149,021,043 of record NC_047092.1, on the reverse strand, counting down.
CCATGCTCGGTTTCCGAGGCGCCGATTTTGCAAATGTTTTGCTCGTTTTGCAAAACACTCGCGAACCGGTGCACTCGGAAACTAAGGTACCACTGTATATTAAAATACCCTGATACAAAATAGTGACTAGCATAAGCTGGGAAAGAATTTGAAAAATATATTAGTGAATCTACACTTGTGGGGTATGCCTGAGGAGAATTTAGAAATATTAATAATATGTGTGTGTATATACTGTATATTGTGGTACAGTGGTTAAAACTACAGCCTCAGTACCCTGAGGTTGTGGGTTTAAACCCACACTGCTCCTTGTGATCCTGGGCAAGTCACATAAGGGCAAATTCTATAAGAAACACCAAAAAGTTAGGCATTGAATTAGCTACCGTTCAGCGCGATTCAAGAAAAATTTAGTGCTGTTTAATGAATCAGGCTGAGCAGCACGTATTTTGGAGGCGCCCAATAAATAGGCCAGCTCTAGGCACAACTAAAAGTTATCCGCCTAGCTGAGCGCTTAAGCAGCGATTCTGCAACAAGGCACATAACACCTAGCTACGCCCAGGCCTAACGTGCATAGCGCCTATTTTTTTTGAAGGCCGCCTAAATTTTTAGAAGCACCTTATTGCTGAATCGCTCGTTTCTTGATAGGCGCCTAAATTTCACCCATGTGAGATTTTTCTGTACATATCCTGTTACGAATGTGGATTGCAGATCTGTTTATTTAATCTGCCTTACCAAGTATTATATTGTGTTTCTATCTCGCATGGTTTGTTATTACATTACCTATGTTTCTTTTGTTTTACAAAGAAAAATGGGGAGACCCAATGATCCACAGTGAAAACAATCCACTGATGAAAACAAAACCAAAAACTGTGGATACAGATGTTCTGCAGATAATTTATGAAACACTGACATATAAAACCAATGAAAATTCAATTTAAAAAGTACAATGATAAAAAATACTGTGATAAAAATCCAACCGGACCCTACACGGTCCGTGTTTCGGCGAACACGCCTTCCTCAGGGGTCCAATGGTTTGCAACCTCACATATAAAGAATTGGACTGAAAACAGTCTATTGTCTTTAAACATGTGAGCAAAGAACACCGCAGACAAGCTGAAGTAGCAAAAACATGCCCATCTGCAGTAACCATTATCTCTCTCCTTATTGGCTAAGGCTCTTAACATTTGCATCTCCTCTTCCTATAGGCTAAGGCTCTTTACACCTGCATCGTGATGTCATAGAACTTTATGGTTATAGAAACATAGAAACATGATGACAGATAAAGGCCAAATGACTCATCTAGTCTGCCCAACAAAGAAAAATGGGGAGACCCAATGATCCACAGTGAAAACAATCCACCGATGAAAACAAAAGCAAAAACTGTGGATACAGATGTTCTGGAGATAATTTATTAAACACTGACATATAAAACCATGAAAATTCATTTTAAAAAAGTACAATGATAAAAAATACTGTGATAAAAATCCAACCGGACCCTACACGGTCCGTGTTTCGGCGAACACGCCTTCCTCAGGGGCCAATGGTTTGCAACCTCACATATAAAGAATTGGACTGAAAACAGTCTATTGTCTTTAAACATGTGAGCAAAGAACACCGCAGAGAAGCTGAAGTAGCTTGTTAATCAATTTAGATAGGTGCCTATCTAGTTGGGTGCCCCGAAATAGGAGCCTAACATTAGGCGCCGCTTACAGAATTTGGGCCTTAATCCCCCCATTACCCCAGATACATTATAGATTGTGAGCCCACCGGGACAGAGAGAAAAATGACTGAGCACCTAATTAAATTCATTTAAACTGTTCTGAACTCCCCTGGGAGAACAGTATAGAAAATTAAATAAATAAAATTATTATTTCCAGTTCAGGAAGAAAATTAATGTATTTTTATTTTGTCAGTTTTTTGGACTTTAGGTCACATTGACACAATATTAGGGTTATTTTGTTTTAAAATAATAGTATGACATTGTGGCTCTTATTTTCAAGTTTCAAGTTTCTTAAGTTTCAAGTTTCAAATTTTCTTAAACATTTGATATACCACCTATCATACTTCTAGGCGGTTTTACATTATAAACCATTTTAAACACGTAGAACTTTAAAAGGGGGAAACAAACAAGAGACTAACAAGATTGACTTGCACAAGAGGGTTAGAAATCCATCATCACAAAGAAAGCAATCCAAGGAAGGGAAAGTACGAGAGGGAAGGGAAATCTCATCTGAAAACCTGAGTTAGGAGGAATTGGGAAACTGAAGCAAAAAAGATTTAAGGATTCAAAGCTGATGTAGTTTCCCATACTGGGGTCCATCATTGATGTTAACATGCTATCCTGTTTGTTTCTAGGCAAGTCTCTTATTAATTTACATGCTTTCCTGCAATAACGCCGATGTTACTATTCAAACCCACAGGTTTCATAGAGTTGAGCTGAAATGTCCATCTGGCTTCTCTCTGGAGGAGTTTAATATGCCGGTCACCTCGGCAAGACCATACGTCCGTTTCGTATACGGATGTGTGAACATAGATCCAATCTCAAGCTCAAGAAGATTAGTGCCCCCATAGTAGAACATTGTCTTGAATTTGCACATGATTTTCAACAACTAAGATGCATTTGTATTGATAAAGAAATTAAGAACGATCGGGGAGGTGACCGGCATATTAAACTCCTCCAGAGAGAAGCCAGATGGACATTTCAGCTCAACTCTATGAAACCTGTGGGTTTGAATAGTAACATCGGCTGGCACTCTTTTTTCTAATGGGCTTTGTGACATCATTGTGCACTGCCTTTAAGTACGCATGCGTGGCGTTCTAGCGCCACCGGCGCCATTTTTTGATGTGTTAGTTCAGACTGAATGCAGTGAGTACTATTTCGCAGATATGTTGAGACAATTGTTGCATATTTATTTTGATTTAATGTTTTAGCACTTGTCTTTTCTGTTCTTGTTGCTTTACAGCTATCAAAAAGTCCCCCGACGAAGCCAATAAATTGGCGAAACGGGTCCCGTCAGGCTCTTATCCTTAACTCAGATAAGTGCATTACATTTTTGTTTATATCACCGGTTAAAAAAGTGAGAAGTGTTGAATACACGATTAAAAAGTTTTTTTGCTAACCGGTTAGGAGAGGTGTGTGAGACCAATGATAGAGAACCTGTCCTGCTGAGTAACCATTATAGAATTAAATATTCTTGATGGTGCAGGCTTCTGAGGTCTTTTCCTCTTGTTCAAAATCAATTCAATTGCGTGTAGAACCTGTATTCTATTGTTTTATTTCCTTAAAGACAACATAATTGAACCCTTGACCAAAATGACTACATTGTTGAAAAGTACACTTTGAGGAAGTAGCAGGTTATAATATGTTGTTCCCTTCCTCGAATATAGAGACAGGTGGATAATAAGTATTTTCGACTAAGGCCCCCTTTTATTAAGCTGCGGTAGAGCATTTTAGCGTGGGCTGATGAGGCAATGCCGGAAATGGTGCTCTGATGCTCACAGGAATCGAATGAGCACTGGAGCATTTACCTCACTGGCCCGCGCTATAACGCTCCACTGCGGCTTGATAATAAGGTGCCTAAATATAAAACATGGTCTGGATTCTCTATAGGGTACCGATATCGGCAGCTGCCTAAATAGCGGCAGCCGATTGTGTGTCAATCACGTGATGGCGCCCTATAGAGAATTGCATCTTTGTGAAAGATAGGTGCTGGAAACATAGGCCAGGGTTTCCTGGGCCTACATTTCCAGTGCCGATCTATGCCAAGAATCGCGCTTACTTAAGCGCTTTACAGCGCCTATCATCATTTCTGGCATTAGCCACACTCAGAGTGGCATAACATGCTGTATAGCACCTACATAGGTGCAATTCTGATGCCTTATGTTTAGGTTACCAGTAGGTGCTTTATTTTCTCACCATTTTAAATGGCATTTCTCAATTAACTTAGGCACCGGTAGGGCGTCCACTGATACCTAAGTTTTGGCGCTGTTTATAGAATATCCCCCTATGTAGAGAATGACACGGTGACAAAATTCATCACCGTTCCCGTCCCTGCGGATAACTATGGGAAACCATCTCCATGTTATTCTTTAAAGAGAGAGGGTAGAATCAGATGATGACTGGGCAAAACCACTGACCCTCGAGCCTTGCATTGAAGAATGCTGGTGTAGAAGGAGTAAGGTTGAGATAGACACTACAGAATGACAGTCTCAGGCATCCAGAGCAGATATTGTGATGTCATAATGCCTCATTTCACCAGTGCCTAAGAGTCAATCACTTCAGTGATGTCACAATGGCTTCATTATCATATACTTGGCTCAAATAAGAATCAGAGTATGAATGGGCACAGCCACGACCCTCAAGCCTTGCATTAAAGAATGCTGGTGTAGAAGGACTGAGGTTGAGATAGACATTAAAGAATGACACGGGACTGTTTCCCACGGGTATCCATGGGGACGGGCTTTACTGGATGTCTGGTAACCCTATAATTGGGACCACATAAAAGTCAGTCCACCGATATTCAATCAGCAGTTTTTTAAAGTGCTGATCTTCACTGGCTAAATTATGTCCCGATATTCAGTGCTGGGCCATGTCCAAGCACTGCCACTGAATATTGGGACATAAATCCAGGTGGCCAGGCCACATAGAGCTTATGTGGACCTAGCTGGATCTGCATAAAAGTTATGAGGGCCTGGCTGAATATTGGGCCAGAGCCCTCATAAGTATTTTTTTTTTTTTTAAAGCCCTGTACCCCTTCCCACTCCCTAAATGCCTCATCTCTCCTCCCATGCCTCAATGAAAGATCCCCCCCACCCCCGGGAACTATTTACATACCTGGTGGTCTAACAGGGATATTCAGGGGCAGGAACACAGCCTCCTCACTCATGGTCCCTCATGGTAGCCTTTCATAATGGTTGCCACGACCTCTTGCAGCAACTCGCTTTACTTCCTATTGTACAGTTTTTCTTATTTTCACAAATCAAATGACTGATTTTATAACCATGTGTAATATAGAGACTCATTTTCAAAGCATTTAGACATATAAAGTACCATAGGTTTAGCAAAATGTATGCCATAGTTTCTGAGAACAATTTTTGAAATGACGTCTAATTTTTGACTTGAGAGCTGAAGAGGTAGGACGTTGCAATCTGCTAGACTAATTGAAGGATTATTTTTAATTTAAATGGAATGGAATTATTTTTTAATCTTTAGTACCAGTTTAGTAAAAATGATTACAATGGGTTGATTTTATTTGGTTACAGTTCTACTATCTGCAAGTTCTAATTTGGAAGGAAACGGGCAACACTGTATTTCATATATTGTTCTTCTGTTTTCAACATAGTGAAACATAAATAAATTAAGTTCTGCTGAAATAAAAACTATTCAAAATTCCTCATTGACATTATAGGTTTATATTCATTGAAAGCTTCTATACCGCTACTAATGACTGGGGAGTCGATTTAGAGTGGTTTGTTCAACCATTTTGGAGATCTGTCTGGAATACCATATGTACCATACTTCCTATTTCCTCTCAACTATCTTTTGATGTTATTCTCTTTCGATCTCATGCTTTGCATGATACTCTAGATAAATGGCATTCTAAGTTATTTGATGTTCTAATAACTATTACTTCAGGAATGATTTTATCACACTGGAAATCTTCCCAACTATTAAATACTTCTTTTTGGTGGGCTACGGTCCTGATGATTCATAATTATGAATGCAAAGCTAATTCCCTCACTAATAAGAGCTTGAAAACTAATAAAATATGGTCATCAATAACAAATGTATCTTCTCAGGCCTGAATTGTGGATACATTTCAACTGGTTTATACATTGGTACAATATTTAACGCAAATGTTTTTCATATTGTGAGATTAGTTATCCCTTACTATCTTGGTCTCCATAGAAATTGTTTTTATATGGCTTTATATTTATACTAGTTTTTTAGCCCGTTACATTAACGGGTGCTAGAATAGATGTGTAGACTTAGGCATTTCTTTCTTTCTTTTTCTTTCTTTCTTTGTGTCTCTCTCCCTGCCCACTTTCTTTCTTTCTGTCTATCTTTCTTACTGTCTCTTTCCCTGGCCCCCCTGTCTGTCTTTCTTTCTGTTGCTCTCCCTTCCCCCTGTCTGTCTTTCTTTATTTCTGTCTCTCTCTCCCTTTCTGTCTTTCTTTCTGTCTCTCTCCCTAGCCCCCTGTCTGTCTTTCTTTCTGTCGCTCTCCCTTCCCCCTGTCTGTATTTCTTTTTTTGTCTCTCTCCCCCTTTCTGTTTCTCTCCCTGGCCCCCTGTCTGTCTGTCTTTCCCCGGACAGCCACAGCGCCTGCCCACCTACCAGTCTCGCGCTCCCAGCCGGGGCTTCTGAGTGCCATTGCCCCAGCCAATTGTCGGCCGCCTTGGTCTGGGCCGCTCTGTGGTGCTAGGTGGGCGCAGCCCATGCCGCTGTCATGCCAACCCGCCACCGAGCTGTCTTTCCTTCTCTGCCGGCGGGGACCGCCGGGGCCTGGGTGCGGTGGGGAAGGGGGATCTTGCCTGGCCGGGGCCGGCCGAATCCTGGGCCTACTCTCCTTCCCCTAAGTCCCGGCCCCTCACTCCGCGCCATCTAGCGCATGCGCACTCTTGCCGCCACATCCCGACAGGTCAGGGATCAGGGAACACTTGGCAAGAGTGCGCATGCGCGCGTAGCGTTTTATTATTATAGATTAGTTTAGTTTAGTTTACATGGATGCTCATTTATCCTTTATGCATCTGTGTTTAATATGTATGTATTATCTGTACTGTAAAATTTCCTTTTTTGTTATATTTATTTAATTAATGTTATATTTCATATCTTAAAATTCCAATAAAAAATTTAAAAAAAAAGAAAAATAGAGTGGTTTGCATGAACTTCAGAAATGTTGTTACAATGCACGAGCTTCAGTAATGGTGTTACAATACATGAGTTAAATATATGTATATCTTAACCATATATTCCATCTATGTACATATACAGCCTGTTTTACAAAGCCACGTTAGCGGCTGCCGTGCGGCAGCCGGTAGCACGGCTTTGTAAAACAGGCCCATTGTATTATTATAGTTTCTGTATGTAATATATTCATCTTTCTTTGTATTATTTGTGAGTTCACCCTTTCATGTTCTAAGTGGGTAGCACCTAACACCCCCCCTCCCTATTTACAAACCACATGGCAATGGCCCAGAAGACCTTTAAATCCCTATGGGCTTCGGGGCAGTTACCACAGCAGCCCGCGCTAAGGGCTCCTTTTATCAAGCCGCACTAACAGTTTAACATGCGTAATAGCACGTGTTAAACCACTGGCCGCGCTAGCCGTTAACGCCTCCCTTGAGCAGGCAGTAATTTTTTGGCCATTGCGGGGTTAGCGTGTGATGAAAAGTCAGACGCGCTAACCCTGCTAGCGCGGCTTGATAAAAGGAGCCCTAAATGTTTTTTTAAAAGAGGCTTTAAACCTTTGCACTTTGGAAATCAAACACTTCATAACACACACTGCATTTCTTTGGTTTAGTACACACATCTAATATTTTTTTGTAATTCTCAATCTACCCACATAGTGGTGTAAGAGTCTTAAGAATCTAATGAAAAGCAAACAGTTTAAAACTCTAGCAAACTGATGGGAAGTGAATAGAACTTCATTGTTAAATCCATAGCTTTGGTACAATGTGATAAACGAACTAATTACCTCAGTTTTAAGGCTGAATTGTTCTTTTTGAAAAGTTGTATGGGAGGTATGGGGTCCATTGACTAATTTTATTACGTTATAATTATGATTTTTTTTTTCTTCCTTGTTTGATTCCTTTACACATCCAGGGAGGGTGGGAGGGTGGGGGGGGGGGGGGTGGAATATTTATTTGGAAGAGTAAAATTATTTTTTATTATATTGATAGTATAATATATAATATTATTGTTTATAATTAAGATAAGAAGGGGTTAAAAAATTGTTCAATGTATGTACTAATGTGATGATAACAATGTATTTTCATACAATTTTTTCTGATTCTTTAATTGTATACATTATAAAGTTTGAAATGTCAATAAAGATTTACAAAAAAAAAAAAAAAAAGTTGTATGATGCAAAGTTCTCCAGCACATGGAAAAGCTGGCTACTTCTGTGAAAACAAAGACACCCTTTGTGCAGCAAAATATATTAATTTGCATTTAACACTGGCATTCATCAACACACCAACCAATCAAATAAATGACTCTCAGAACAACCACACATATAAATTCCTCTTTTACATTACTATTCCCCAATAATTAGCAACTTAATTCATGTCACAACCTAAACAACATAACATATGTAAGGTTAGATGTTGTAGTTCTAAGCACAGAGCCCAATCCCAAGGCAAGGTTCACGGTACCACTAAACCTGCCAAATCCTCAGGATTTATGATTGTAGCACACAAAAATCCACCACCCTACTTTGTGAACTGGGAGTTTTTCATACACTTTCAAAGTGTTAAGGAAAAAGGGGAATGGCCCCCCACAAACCGCCACTAGCGATGACCAATCCTTTTCAACACCCAAGGAGAGCCATCAAACATGCTTCCAAAATGTCCTGGAGATCAGACAAAAATATGTTCAACCCAATGTCTGAAAGATAAACCCCATCACCCCTAAACAAAGTCAGACAATCCGCTGTTAACAAAGAATGAGACAATACCAACCCTCCCAATTTTGACACAAAGCAGGCTACTTTACCATTCAGTCTCTTATGGCTCCTCTGAACACACTCCTTAACTGGATCTAGATTAGCTGATCTCTTCATATAATCACAATTTATTCTTAATGAGGATAATTTTAGAAGAGGTTGTCTACATTTGGGGGTCAAAACTTTTAAAGTACTGGGGGTAAACCAGCAGCAATTGCACCTAGATTGAAGCCATGGGCATTTATGCCTACTTGGGAGTAAATGCAAATGTTAGCGCATATGTTATAATGCACTGACATCACTTCCTAGGCGCGGGTCCAGGAAGTAACATCAGAAGAAGAGTCAACGCTGGTGTGATGAGTATCTTCGGATTGTTGCTCATGATGGGAATGCTAAAGAGGTACGAGGAAAGTAAGGGGCATGTGCGCGGTTGTGGGAGGGGCGAGGAAGGAGCAGGGGTTGAGAGGAGGATGGGTGCTGGCTCCCCCATCATGACAGCACCCGGGGCAGACCGTTCCCACCCCACCCTTTACTACGTCAATGCTTTTGTGAACTTAATACATGGGTTACTTTTATAAAGGCTCTTTTACATGCAGAAAACAAGGGGTTTTTTGTGTGATAAAATAATTTATAAAATTATCCCCAATATGAACAAGAAAGAATCATGACTGAGCCCACAAGGTGGAGCTATGTTCACAGTGCTCTTAGCATTTTAATTTTTCTGTATGTAGTCCACACTACCTTTTATCAAGTTCTATGCACCACATTGCAATGGACAAATATTCTTGAGATACCATTCCTTAATTTTGAATGTAGGTGATAAGTAAACTGGAAAAAATAAAGTTCTCTCTATAACAGTGGTCTCAAATTCAAACCCTTTGCAGGGCCACATTTTGGATTTGTAGGTACTTGGAGGGCCTCAGAAAAAATAGTTCATGTCTTATTAAAGAAATGACAATTTTGCATGAGATAAAACTCTTTATAGTTTATAAATCTTTCCTTTTGGCTAAGTCTTAATAATAATATTGTAATTTATAGCTAAAGAGACATATGATCAAGAAACTATTTTATTTTACTTTTGTGATTATGATAAACATACCGAGGGCCTCAAAATAGTACCTGGCGGGCTGCATGTGGCCCCCGGACTGTGAGTTTGAGGCCACTGCTCTATAATACTTCAATAAGTACTGCAACCTTGAAGAAAAGTCAAAGGCACACTTCATAACTCATAATGCTGAGGCATGGAATTTTTAATAACGCATCTTTTTCAGCAAATTTAAATATGTGACATTGTACTAAGAATATACCTATAACCAATCAGTGGAGGAGTAAATGCTGTATATTTTCCAATTACTTTCCCATAGTATCCCTTTGTGATGCTGATCAGATTCAGTCTTTAGTTCATTGCTCATAGCAGAATCCCTGCTGTGCCTTTCTGCAGGATAACCAAATGCTGACGTATGGATTATTGCTAGGGTAGGAGTCATTGCAAAACCTATTTCACAAAGGCATTAAAACTCCAGTTTTACTTCATACTCCATTACCTGTCTGCAAGTTTTTCAAACTGTCACATTCAAGATGGAACCTGGGTTTTAAAAACAAACAAACTGAAATCAGCTTCTCCTTGAACAGTCACATGATCATCCACACCGGTCACAAGAGAGAGCCACTGAGGACTGAATTCTCAAACTGGTGCCGATTTTTTAGACGCCGGTAGGCATCCAAACTGCCGTTAAAAACGCCATCCAAATGGTGTTTTTAACCGAGATTTGAGGCACATACCAGCACCTAGAAAATCGTTGCTGGAATCACACCTATGTAGGCGCTTTAGGTCTCTGAATGTCAAATTAGGCAAGGCTAATGCCGGAAATGGCATTATGTGGCCTAAAGAGCCTATGTAGGAGTGATTTATGTGAAGACATGTACCAGAAATATAGGCCTGGAAAACTCTGGCCTACATTTCTGGTGCCTATCTTTTGCAACGTCATGATTCTAAAACCGGCATCGTTGCGTGATTGACAGGTGATCGGTGGCCGCTTTTAAGGCAGCTGCCGATATCGCCACCACTTCGAGAATCCAGGCCTGAGTCTCTTCATGGATTTCTTTGGGAGTAATTGTGGCTTATTTATCTCAATATGCCAGCCTTGCTTTCCCCCTCTTATCCCAGCACAACATCTGGCAGTGATCTGATGCTGTTGATTTTGCCAGTGCGCCACCAATAATGCTGTGAGTGCTTCTGTTTTCATTTGACTTATATGTTTATTGAATCTCAATTTTATGTTTCACTTTATTCTTCCTATATGTACTAAAGAGCACGGACACAGTATAACATACACTACATAAGATGATGTGTACAGTATCAGGTTTTTCTGTGGATTTTATAATTATTAGATGGAAAGGTCCACACCAAACCTTCAATGGTACAGTCACACCATGAGCAATTTCCACATGCAGTATGTCTATTCTTGTGCTGAATTCTGCTTAGGCATTTGCTGAAAACAAACTCATCAATATTTTTGCCACAATGAAACGCCATAAGAGGCAAATCTATAAAACTTAAATGAATTAATAAAACTGGCCACAACGTAAGTATCTTTACCACCTGAGATGTATCAGTCATATATGGTAAAACACAAGTCAGTCTATTAGATATCTCATTCTCACAAGACTGTAGCAACCATCATGAGCATCCTTAACTCTTTTATATATTTTCTGCAATATGGCCATAGTGTATTCGTGATCTAAAAATCTATAAATAAGGTCTTCAGCTCAAAGCTTTTAAATTTATTCTGAGAAGAACAAGACCTTTCAGCCTTGGATTCCATATATGACACTTTCAGTGTGCATGTACAAATTTGGGCATGCACCAAATTTGTCTGTGCAGTTCAATTAGCGAGCCAATCAGCACCAACAATTGGCCACTATCTAGCAACTACTGGCACTAATTTCCACAAATTAGAATTTACACTCACATCTTTTTAGGCGCATTCTATAGAGAGGTACACATAAATTCTAGTGCACAAATGGAAAAGGGGGTGTGGCCATGGTAGGAGCATGAGCAGATGGGCAGAGCAGTCCTAGCCCCAGAATCGAGAGGACGCTGAGAAAAGAGCTCCTCTATAAACCTTTGAAAAAGCCCTTGTGGGCGAAACGGGTCCCGTCGGGGCATGCTAGACACACTGCATTAAATGATAAGTAAAAAATGAAATATATACTGTTTTCTAGTCTTTATTTATTTTGAAGAAAGACAAAAATACAAGCTACATATAAGTAGAAGACTATGATATAAGTCCAGAAAAAGAACAACCACACATATGGATATGCTGATGGCTCATATGCCACATTGTAATTGATCCCTAATTAGTGAGGTTCATGTTCGTTGTGGGAGTTTCCAATTTGCCTCACTTTTCATCTTCACTGCTCCTTTAGTATTAACACTACGAGTACCCTGCCTTGAAGAGCATGAGTGCATTTATCTGCTGCTTTATTGGAGGGGGCAGTTTTCAGAGCTTTTCTAGTGGGTAAACATGTGGGAAAAGCTTTGAAAATTGTCCTCAGCCAATTAACTTCAAATAAATCTCTAGTCTGTATATTCCAGACCTGTCCCAATACATTATAACCCAAAGGAAAGATATATAAGGTTAGATTCAGTTTCCCTCTTGTGGATCCAACCATCTCTATTAAATGCAAACACCCGCCTGTGTGATGATTTCTCCCAAGTATTTGCTTATTTTTTTTTCCTGAGATATTTTACAGGGTAAAGATCACAGTCAAAGAAAAACAAAAACAAAAACAAAGAAAACATGACAAGGTGGGTGATGAAATTTAAATTCAAAATCCAGATTTATTCATAATGTTTAGATTTATTCGGCATGCACCAGACATTAATATTCTGCTGCTCATTCATGCCTATACACATGCCCCAGAGGAGGGCGACGAAAATGATAGGAGGCTTGCACCAGAAGACGTATGAGGAGAGACTGGAAGCCCTGAATATGTATACCCTAGAGGAAAGGAGAGACAGGGGAGATATGATTCAGACGTTCAAATACTTAAAGGGTATTAACGTAGAACAAAATCTTTTCCAGAGAAAGGAAAATGGTAAAACCAGAGGACATAATTTGAGGTTGAGGGGTGGTAGATTCAGGGGCAATGTTAGGAAATTCTACTTTACGGAGAGGGTGGTGGATGCCTGGAATGCGCTCCCAAGAGAGGTGGTGGAGAGTAAAACTGTGACTGAGTTCAAAGAAGCGTGGGATGAACACAGAAGATTTAGAATCAGAAAATAATATTAAAGATTGAACTAGGCCAGTTACTGGGCAGACTTGTACGGTCTGTGTCTGTGTATGGCCGTTTGGAGGAGGATGGGCAGGGGAGGGCTTCAATGGCTGGGAGGGTGTAGATGGGCTGGAGTAAGTCTTAACAGAGATTTCGGCAGTTGGAACCCAAGCACAGTACCGGGTAAAGCTTTGGATTCTCGCCCAGAAATAGCTAAGAAGAAAAAAAAAAAAAATTTAAATTGAATCAGGTTGGGCAGACTGGATGGACCATTCGGGTCTTTATCTGCCGTCATCTACTATGTTACTATGTTACTATGTTAAATCATATCTTCACAAAAATACCTATATTTTGATTTATCTAAAAGCTATTCTAAGCTGTTTAATATCACTCTTTTGTAAGAGGCAAAGAGTCAGTATACCTATTCACATTATTCTAGTTGGGGGAGGGTATAGCACAGTGGTTAAAGCTACAGCCTCAGCACCCTGAGGTTGTGGGTTCAAAACCACACTGCTCCTTGTGACCCTGGGCAAGTCACTTAATCCCCCCATTGTGAGCCCAGGGAAAAATGCTTGAGTACCTGAATAAATTAATGTAAACTGTTATGAGCTCCCCCAGGAGAGCAGCATAGAAAGTTGAATATATAGTTAAATTTCATTGTAAGTCACAGTAAACATATCTTTCTATATGAAATATCTTTCTTTCATACAAATTTGATTAAGATAGCAACAAAATGTTTTATACTTTCATAGTACAGTAGGGCCCAGAAGAATGCTTTTTAAAGTCAGACCAGTTTCAAAACACAAAGCTGAGGATTCAAAGCAAGTATAAACCAGAACTATTTAGGGGAAAACACTTAATTTACCCCCCCCCCCATTTTTTACAAAAGCATAGTGCACTTTTTAGCGCCGGCTGTGGTGGTAACAGCTCTGATGCTCATAGAATTCCTAAGAGCGCTGTTGCTGTTAGTGTCACAGCCAGTGCTAAAAACCACGCTACATTTTTGTAAAACGGGGGGGGAGGGGGGGGTGTTTAACTGTGCATTCTCTTAAAAGATTTATCCATTTTGTGGCTAGAAAGGAAGTCTTATACAGTGGTGCCTCGCATAAAGAACGCCTCGCACAGCGAACGCTGCACACAACGAACTTCATTTCATGATTCATACAACGAACTTCGTTTCACACAACGAAGTCGCCCGAGCTTCCACGATCGCTGCCGATGTATTGCATCCTTCCGCGCAGGCACTGCAGGCAGTCGTTAGTCACTGCGCTTAACTTAAGCACGTATCGCGGCAATCGTTCTTCATTACGAATTAAATCACGCACGCACGCACGTATCACGGCAGTCGTCCTTTTAAGATAAACTCAATATTTTTTATATATCATGGCTTCTAAAAAAAGCAGGAAGGTGATTTCTGTTGAAATGAAACGGGAAATAATTAGAAGGAGTGAATGTGGGGTAAAACAGTGTGACCTCGTCAAAGAGTTTGGCCTCAGCAAGACCACCATTTTCACCATTTTGACAAATTTATCTTTTTTTATGTCATCTTAGCATATTTTATGCTGCAGAACGAATTATTTTTTTTAACATGTATTGTTATGGGAAAACGTGTTTCACATAACGAACTTTTCGCATAACAAACTTGCTCCTGGAACGAATTAAGTTCGTTGTGTGAGGCACCACTGTAAATAACAAGTAAGGTAGGCTGCTGAGTCAAAAAGTACAATCAGATGGCCTGATATTCAAAGCCACGTATTTGGGTAACAACACCTGCCACCTGGCTAAGTTCCAGTGAAGCCCATCTCTTGATTTTCAGTGTGATTATCCAAATAATATTGCTGAAAATCATTGCAGAGCATCTCCAGTGCTATTCTTAATAAATCTAGGGAGGTCTAACTTTAACTGGTTATCAATTTGGATAGTGGAATGAATATAACCACTATCCTGAGTGCAACCAGCTGCCCTTCACCGAATTCAGATATTCAGCACTGGCTGGGAATAACACATTTCGCCATAACTTGGTATTACTAATCTCTCCTAATTTCCAATCAGCAGCTTTCCGGAAGGGAAATATATGAATGCTGATATTTTATACCCTTCATTTTATGCAATGTAATACCCTGGAGGAAAGTATTAAAGTTAATTTATCAAAATGCCTGTTTTTAGATTTGTGAATTGCACATCAAAAGATTAAAAACATTTTGGAACACCGACACAGAATGCTATTAGGAAAGTTGGACACATGTTTAAATTTAATGTGCAATGATTAAAACACAATATAGAGACATATAAAATCCTTTTAGATATGTGGTCATTCCATTTACCTATGAGCACACTAAGGGAAAAGAAAAACGTCAGCAGCCATTGTTGACCGGTTAAATAGCACTAAATATTGGGGGGTTGGTGCTTAAGGTACTGGTATGGGATAGGTGGGTACCCCAGGAATTTTCTAAAGCACAGGTGACAGTACAGATCCCATAGCCAACAACAAAGAACAGGGTTTCTATTTGGCTATGCTGATATCACCGAGTTTCCTGAATACTAAGGACCTGATTTTATATAGGTCGCCTAAAAAACCGGCACCGACTAGGATCACACTTAGCACCTACTAAGCGACATTAGGCGTCACTAGGTATCCTAACTTTAGGTGCAGCGGAAGCCAAAAGACGAGAGCAGAACGAGCCAGGTCTTCAAACTTTAATAACAACCAATAGTACAATAGATACAGGGCAGGATTAAAGCATAGGCAAATTAGGCACGGGCCTAGGGCTCAAATATTTAGGAGGGGCCCTCTCAAATGTCTAAGTCAAGGCAGAGTTTTGGCCTGGTACGTTAGCTGCTGCCACAGAGAAGAGAATTGGGAGGGTGCAGAGCCACTGTTCACCACAGAGGTCTGTCTATTCTTCCTCACTCCCTGTGTACTGCCTTCTAGTCAGCAGGGGGAGCCAGCGAGCAAGGCCTCTTAACTGCTGTTTCCTCCTCTGCCGGTTTTCATCTGCAGTCAGAATCATGCAAGGATCCATTTGTGGGAATTTTACAATACTGTATATTTAAATTACAATGAGGGGCCCCAACATACCTGTTTGCCTAGGGCCCAACAAAGAGTTAATCCTGCCCTGAGTGCATAGATAAGTCAATCAATCTCAGTACTCGACACAAAATGTGGTTCGGCTAAAACCCCTGCATTAGGAGTCCCTGATAAAAACAAACCAAATATGAAAGTCAGTTTTGTAAGGCTAAAAATATAGAAGGAACAGGGAGGCGCGTTGAACCTTCTAATTCAAAAAGAGGTGCCTAATTTTAAAAAAAACACCCACAATATGCCCTAACCACGCCCACTTTTAACTACTCACTTTGGAATGGGCGCCTACTTATTACAGAATTGCATTTTTTGAGTTAGGCTCCTAACTTTTCAATTAAGTCTAATTAACGACAATTATGAGGTATTAAATGCCAATTATTAGTACGGATTAAACTTATTAACCAATTAATCATTTACAAAGGATGGTAACATGGACTGGCACAGTAAATGCTCTGATGCACATAGGAACTGAATGGGCGCTGGATCATTTGCCGCATGGTACTGAGCTGTGCGATTTTGTAAAAGGGGGCCTAAATTAGGTACTCACAACAGCTAAGGGCAATGATGTAGACGCCTAACTTTAAGCAGATTATACAGTATAGAATTTGCCAGCAAACGTATAAAACCTGAACAGAAAGTCATTACCTTGTAAACCATAACCTTTTTTTCAGTGTACCGTTCTCCCAGGGGAGCTCAGAACGGTTTACATAAATTTATTCAGGTACACAAGCATTTTTCCCTGTCTGTCCAGGTGGGCTCTCAATCTATCTAATGTATCTGGGGCAATGGGGGGATTAAATGACTTGCCCAGAGTTCCAGCGTGGGTTCGAACCCACAACCTCAGGGTGCTGAGGCTGGAGCTTTAACCACTGCACCATTCTAGAAATCAAAATGTAGCAAGAGTGAGCCAAGTATTGGACAATCAAGCCATTGTGACATCACTGATAAGTTTGTCTCTTAAGCACTGGTGGAATGATGCATTATGATGTCACAATACCAGCTCTGGTTATCAGAAGCTGAACCTTTTCACACTGTTTATTCATTCAGTTTTCTATACTGTTCTCCCAAAGGAACTCAGAGCAGTTTACATGAATTTATTCAGGTACTCCAGCATTTTTCCCTGTCTGTCCCAGTGGGCTCACAATCTATCTAATGTACCTGGGGCAATGGGGGGACTTGCCCGGGGCCACAAGGAGCAGTGCGGGTTCAAATCCACAACCTCAGGGTGCTGAGGCTGGAGCTTTAACCACTGCGCCACTGGAGGAGGAGGAAGGCTTGTTTCACAGCAACAGAGCACAAATGCCAGTGCACCGCATGTTGAAAAGAGTTCATTGCAAAGAAGCAAGAGGAAGCTATAAAAGCAGGGAGATTATTGGGCTCAATTCAATTAATTCTTTATCCCTATTAATAGAATGGCCAAGCTTTCCTTTTGAATTAAACTGAAAAGAAGATGTGAAAAAAATTGTTCTACAAACTTGAAAGGGAAATATCATTATTTTTTCGAATGGATAGCAAACGCTAATTCCACCCCCCCCCCCTTCCCATTTTCAGGGCCATTTTGCTTAGTTAGTTCTGTTTGAACTGAATACACTTTCAATGCAATTCTATAACAGAAAGGCTCTGATTTTATAAAAGATTTTTAAAGTTAGGCATTTAGATCGGTGCACCTAGCTGATCTAGGCACGTAACTTAATTTTTTTAATTGACTTGATCAGCGCTGATAATTAAAACAATAAAAAATGATTTAAAAAATAATTCGCTGATAGACACCAACACCGAGGCACCTACCAGCAAGTAGGCATGATTAGGTGCAGATTCTGGGCGGATTTTGAATGTTTTTTGACTTAGGTGCCAATAGGCGCTTACCTTAGAAGCACTCATTTAGGCCAAGAAAACACTGGCCTAAATGGCAGTGTAGATGTAATGCTTAAAATCCATAACATACAGAATAAAATCTGATAAAGTAAAATCTGAACCTTGGTCCAACCCCTGCGGCATACCACAAGGATCCCCACTATCTCCTACTCTCTTCAACCTATACACTGCCTCTCTCGGAACATACCTGGATAATCTAGGCATAACCACCTATAGTTATGCAGATGACATTACCATTCTCATACCTTTTGATCAACCACAGACCGCCATGACAAACACACTACACCGAACACTAGAAACAGTAGCAACCTGGATGAAAGATCATGTATCTCCCCTTCTTAGGAAGGCGCATTGGCTTCCTGTATAAATTATGCCTACTTACTTTCAAATCCCTACTTTATAAAACCCCAGCATTTATTTATAAATTATTAATCCCTTACACTTCCAATAGAACATTGAGATTTAATGAACAGCATTTATTGACAATTCCTTCTCTTAAGGTTATTAATACGAGACAGCAATATATTTTTTCTGTTACAGCACCTCAAATTTGGAATTCTCTTCCTATTTATTTAAGGGAAGAGTGCAATCTGGAGAAATTTAAGAGTAATTTAAAAACTTTTCTTTTTAAAGATGCCTTTGATAATTAATTAACCAGTTTCTGGCTAATTTTATTTCTGCTGTATAATATCATGGAAATTTTCTGTTTCCCCTCCCTTATGTATTTTCCTTGATTGTTCAGCTTTCTTTTAAATATTTTGTAGTTCACTTCCCTTTCCTTCCTTGTGTTTATGGGTTTGTTAAGTTTGTTAATAGTCCTGTCGGACTTAATTATTGTCAAGTATTGTATTGTTCCCCAAATATTGTCATTTTATTATGTTCATCGCTTAGAAATATAATTAAGCGATCAATCAAAAACCTTATTAAACTTGAAACTTGAAACTAAAACTCAACCCAGACAAAACTAAATTCCTCCTCCTCGAAAATGACAAAGTCCAAACCATAACCAATATTGAAATCAACTCAATCAACTACCCCATTCAAACCACCCTAAAACTACTAGGAATGACTATAGACAGATGCTACACCATGCAACCACAAATAAATAAAACAATACAGAAATCTTTTGCAGTTATGAGAAGCCTAAGACAAGTCCGGAAATTGTTCGAAAGAATACAATTCCAGCTCATAGTACAATCCCTAATTCTGGGTCTACTAGATTACTACAACATCCTCTACCTCCCCTGCCCTTCTACAATGACTAAACAACTGCAAACAATCCAAAATACAGCTCTGAGACTCGTCTACTCATTGAGGAAACACGGCCATATTACAGAAGCATACATCAACTCACACTAACTACCAATCCAAGAAAGAATATATTACATTACATTACATTAGGGATTTCTATTCCGCCATTACCTTGCGGTTCAAGGCGGATTACAAAAGGTTAATTAAAAAAAAAAAAACAGAGTTACAATGATTAGCAAGAGAGGTAAGTTGTAGATCTTATAAACATTTAACGGGTTGTTGAGGGTGAGGTGGTTTGTAAAAGAATTAATAGGTGGTCATAGTGGAGGTTCTTTTGTTATTATTAGTGCGGTAATGGGTAGATCAAGTGTCAGTTTTAGAGTTACTAAGAGGTCGTGATGTTATTGCTGCTTCAGGAATTTCTTGAAAAGTATGGTTTTTATTTCTTTTCTGAACGTCCTATAGTCTGGGGTGGTCATCAGAAGGTTGGAGATCTGGTTGTCCAGCCTTGCGGCTCGAGTGGCTAGGAGGCCGTCGTGTAGTTTTGTTCTTTTTACTTCCTTGATTGGGGGGGGGGTATGAATGGGGAGTGCGTTTTTCTGTGTCTGGTAGTGGGTGCTTGGATGAGGCGATTGTTCAAGTATGATGGGCTGTCTCCGTGTAGGGTTTTAAATAATATGCAGTAGAATTTGAATTGGATTCTTTCTTGGATTGGAAGCCAATGTGAGTTGATGAAGGCTTCAGTAATGTGGTCATGTTTTCTCAATGAGTAGATGAGTCTCAAAGCTGTATTTTGGATTGTTTGGAGTTGTCTAATCGTCGTTACAGGGCACGGAAGGAAGAGGATGTTGCAGTAGTCCAATATACCTAGTATTAGGGATTGTACTATAAGTTGGAATTGTGTTATTTCAAAGAATTTTCGGACTTGTCTCAGATTTCTCATGATTGCGAAAGATTTCTGAATTGTTTTATTTATTTGCGGTTGCATAGTGCAGCATCTGTCTATGGTCATGCCAAGTAGTTTTATGGTGGTTTGGATGGGATATTTGATTGCGTTTATATCTAGGTTGGTTGTGGTTTGGACCTTGTCATTTTCGAGAAGGATGAATTTGGTTTTGTCTTGGTTGAGTTTAAGTTTGTGATTTTTCATCCAGGTTGTGACTGTTTCAAGTGTTTGGTGAAGTTTGTCTGTCATGGTAGATTTAGAATACTATTTAAATTCTACTGTATGCTATTTAAAACCTTAAAGGGAGACAGCCCAACCTACCTGAACAACCGCCTCATCCAAACCACCTCAACCAGACATAGAAAAACACACACCCCATTCTCACACACTCCAATCAAAGAAGTTAAACGGAAAAAAACTATACGATAGCAGCAAAACTAGATAATCAAATCTCCAATCTACTGATAACTGCCCCAGACTACAAGATGTTCAGAAAAGAAATAAAAACTTTACTCTTCAAGAAATCCCTGAAACAGTCTTAACATCACAAATACCTTCCTTCTTCTTCCCGCCACACAGAAACTACCTGATCTACTTTTTACCTTCTCTAGAAATGACCATTGATCTTCCATTGTAACCCACCGTTTATAACTCTTTTGTAATCTGCCTTGAACCGCAAGGTAATGGTGGAATAGAAATCTCTAATGTAATGTACCAGTGCCTAAGGATGCTTAGGTACCACTAGGCGCCATTCTATAAATGGCACCTAGCAGATGATTGACAGTCATGTCTAACAGTGCCTACAGCCTAGGCATCATTTATAGAATGAGGGCCAAAGTGCCCACATTTACATGTCATGGACTAGATTCTGTAAATGGCGCCCAAATATGTGTGCTCAAAAAAATGAGCACACATCTATCTATGAACGGTGCTCCAAGTTGGGTGCTGTCTCTAGTGTATGCAAAATGCAGCAATCAGACTTCTAAAAAGCCTCTGTGCCCGCAACCTTGTCTCCCAGGCTCTGTCATCGGTTCACTGGCTGCCTGTAGCCAAACGTTATATCTTCAAGGGCCTGTTGCTAGCGTTCAGATCCTTGCACAACATGACACCGGGATACGTGATGGCCAAACTTCCTCAGTACATACCGAACAGGTCCCTCCATTCCCAGGATGAAATATGCCTCAAAATACAACTCCTACTGCTGACATTCTAGGGTGGGGGGATGGCTTTGGGGTCCCAGCAGGAGGAACTGAGCATTCCTCCTGTCGCTGACATTTGCAGCTGGGGTGTGGTGTCTTGGGGGGGGTCCTGGCAGGAGGGACTGAGCATCCATCCTGCTCACCGTCTTTGTAGGGGAGGGTTTCGAGTTACCTGCCACAGCAGCCTATCAAGGAGCTGTGCAGGGCTGGCCGGAAGCATGAAAAGCTCGCTCCTGTGTGCCGGCCTGGGTGTGCCGCTGGCTACCAGTGTCAAAATCAGCGGGAGGGGTTCAGCGCGGGAAATACGCTGGACCACCAGGTAAAAGGTGCATGAGGGAGGGTGGTAATTGTTAGTGTCGGCCGGGACAAGAGACGGGATGGATCCCTCCTGTCCCGGCCTACTACTAGGTGGTTTCAGTTAAGGGGAAGGGTTAATCTGCTGGCTGGGTTGGAGGGCAGAGGGGAATATGGGACAATCAAGCCATTGTGACATTACTGATGAAGTTGGCTCTTTTTAGCGGGAGGAGGGTACAGGGAAGGAAGGTGGGATATGGTGCAGAGCCTGGTCGGAACGGAGGACAGGGTATAGAGCCTGGTAGGGAGGGGGGACAGTGTTCTGAGTCTGGAAGGGAAGGGGGCTTGGTTCAGAGCCTTGTTAGGGAATGGGACTGAGTGCAGAGCTTTGCAGGGCAGGGAAGGGGCTGGGTGCAGAATTTGGCAGGGAGGGGGGCTGAGGGCAGAACCTGGTAGATCTCGTGGCCAGCGGCGCACCCGGCGGGACTCACGAGAACTGGCGGCAGCAATTCAGGGAGTGGCGCAGTGCTGGGCAGGAGCTTGAAAAGCTCACTTCTGCTGGGTGTACAGCTGGCCACAAGATCTGAGGCAGCCATCCAGGGACAGAGGGGGCTCAGCATGGGGCAAGAGCGCAGAAAGCTCGCTCCTGTCCGATACACAGCTGGACCACCAGGGATTCAAAAAGATGAAAAAAAATATGGGGGGGGGGAGGGGGGAATAAAAAAATTGTTAGAATCAGCCGGGACAGGAGAGGGGAGTTTTACAAAGGGTATATTGATGTTCTAGTGTTCACTGCAATGTATAAAATGCTGCCTTTTCCTAGGTACATTCTTATTATGCAAGGGGGAGGTGTTAAAAAATAATCAGCCCCGGGTGTCACATATACTATGAGGTACGCTACTGCCTAAGTCAAACCGCACCCAAAATCTGCCCAGAATCTACCCCTAGCTATGCCTACTTTCTGGTAGGTGCCTCGGAGTAGACAGCTACTAGAAAATGACACGGTGGATGTTACCCGCGGCTAGCAGCGAGTAGCCGCGGATAACCCACCAAAATGGTGGAGGGGGGAACGGTGCTCACCGCAGGTACGAGGACAAGGCCATCCAGTGCCTCATGGAGCGGTGAATGGCCTTATCCACGCAGTTAAGGGAAGGAACGCGCGCGGTCACCTGCCTCCTTCCAACCTACCCAAATCAATCTCTCTCCCTCTCCCTTACCTTCACGGTGCATTTTAAGGTTTGAGATTTGTTGAAAGCCGCCAGAGCGTACGTGCAGTCGTGTGCGTGTGTGGGCAGAAGCTTCTCCTCTGACGCAACTTCTGGTAAAGGGGAAGGAGGGAGATGAATGGACTGCGCGAGGGGTGCCGAAGGGCAGTGAGGTGGTGAGAGGGAAGGGTGAATGCTACAGGGACAGGTCAGTGAAGGGGATGGCAGGGTGGGGCGGTGAAAAGGACAGTGGTCCGGTGACGGGGCAGTGACGGGGACAGATTTTATTCCCTGTGTCATTCTCTAACAGCTACCTCAAAGTGGTAGGTGCCTACATAAACACACACTTTAACCTTTACTGCAGCAACAGGACATCACGGAGAACTCAATTGTTCGCCTTCCCTTCGCCTAAACACTGTCCTCTCAAAAGATTCCTTGATAGAACTTTTGCCTTCCAAGCAGCCAAGTCGAACCCATGGCTAGCACAGATGATACTCGAGGCCCCCACTTACCTATCATTCAGAAAACTACTAAAAACGTACCTTTTCAGCAAACACGACCCTTAATAATCCATTCACCTCACATGACACTTACCCCACCCCTGCCCCCTTCCTCCTTCACCAGTCCCTCCCTCCCCCACTCTCTACCTCCCCTACCTAGCTCGATCAAACCTGCAATTTCTGTAATATTGTTGTAAACCTGCCCTCTTTGCAGACAGTTAAGAATCGCTGTAATTTCACGGCTGACTGCGGCAAATCACTGTAATTTATCGTAATTCAGCCTGCAATTTGCTGTTAAAAATACTTCTAATCATGCTGTAAATCTGCTTCTAATTTTGTAAACCTACTTCTAATTTTGTTGTAAATCTGCTATTCAATGCAGATCATTTGCTAATTGATGTAAACCGCCTAGAACTCACTGGGTATGGCGGTATATAAGAATAAAGAATAATAATAATACCGAGTTAGATGCCTATCAGATAATTAATTTTTTAAAATTATTTTTTAATGAGCGTCGGAACTGTTACTGTGGCTAGCGCAGCTTTGTAAAGGAGGGGGTAATTTAGCTATCTGCATCACATTATCTGCTTTGCAAATCACAGTTAATAATAATAATAATAATAATAATAACAATAACAGTTTATATACCGCAATACCATTAAGTTCTATGCGGTTTACAGAAGATTAGTGGAGTACAAGTTGAGTTGACGTACAAGTTGAGTTAACTTAAGGGATGTGGGAACAATGGGGAGAAAGGGCAAGAGAGGGGAAGGAGGGAAGTGGGTCAGCATTTAAAAAAAAACAACAAATCATTTTCTGCATTTGTTGATTGGGAAATTGCTGGGAACTCCCCCAGCAGTCAACCTAGAGGTTTTGCAATTGCCATGATTTAATTTTGACAGCTACTCTGCTTTAACTGCAAAACTGCACTGTGTATTTGTAACTAAGGCCTCTGAGTCTTATTCACAAAAATGTTTCCCCATTTGTGTCAATATAGAAATCTTTATCAAATTTGGCTTATTGATTACAGAAGTAAAATGGTTTGCCTATTGAATTGAAGAGTCTTGATGTTGTTGTCTACAGTGTTAGAAAGCTTGTGACTCAAACCAGGATTGCTCATACCAATGAATCCTTATTTTAGTCTACTAATTACCTTAACAAAGGAAACTCTTAACTAATCATCAATAATGGTGTTTCTGAGATGGAAGAAAGGGCTTCAGATCCCTGATCTATTATCAGAATTAGAGAGCAATTAAGATTTAATAATAGAAATCTCATTCTTGTCATTCTCTAGAGCAGTTTTTCAAGTTGGTCCTAGAGTAACCTCTTGCTATCCTGGTTTATAGAATAACCACAATGAATATACATTAGATCTATTTTTATCTAATGGAAACAGTGAATGCACATCTCTCATGCACATATTCACTGCTGATATATATATATACAATCTGTCCAAGAGATACTTTGAGACTGGCTTAAAATTTATTGTCTCAGAACACAGGGGAGAAAGCCAGAATATGATACAGTCACAAAATTCCAAAAGTACAAATAATGGACATGAGGTGAGCACAATTCAGTGGAAACTAAGTTCTAGAAAAAGGGATCATGATAAAAGGCTTAAAGAGAGTAGATTTAAGTTTCTATCACTTGGGGCTCCTTTTACTAAGGTGTGCTAGCAGTTTTAGCGTGCACTTAGCGCACGCTACAATGCCGCACGCACTAGATGCTAACGCCTCCATAGAGCTTGTGTTAGTATTTTTCATTTAGCGCGTGGTTTGCGCGCACGAATCTTTAGCACGCGCTAAAAACGCTAGCACACCTTAGTGAAAGGAGCCCTTGGTTAACATAGTAACATTGTAAATGATGGCAGATAAAGACGGTCCATCCAATCTGCACAAGCATACACTCTCTATAAATTAATGATTTAATTTAAATTGTTCTTTTTCTTAGATATTTCTAGGCCAGAAACCCAGAGTTCTGCCTGGTACTGTGCTTAAGTTCCATCTACTGGAGTCTCTGTCGAAGCGTACTTATTTATTTATTCAATTTTCTATACTGTTCTCCCAGGGTAGCTCAGAATGGTTTACATAAATTTATTCATGTGCTCAAGCATTTTTCCCTGTCTGTCCTGGTGGGCTCACAATCTATCATGTGCCTGGGGCAATGGGGGAGGATTAGGTGTCTTGCCCAGGGTCACAAGGAACAGTGTGGGTTTGAACCCACAGCCTAAGGGTGCTGAGACTGTAGCCTTAACCACTGTGCCATTTTCGATGATGCCTCTGCACGGGGCAGGAGTGTAGGAAGATCGCTCTCGCCCCGCGCCACCGCTAGACCACCAGATAAGGTCGATTCTCTATGGGGGGAGGGTCCCGGCACAAAAAAACCATGAATAGGCGAAACCACGGGTCCTGAAACCGCAAATAAGTAGGGAGGAGTGTAGTCCTTTCTATGCACCTCTTCTTGAGGTTTTTTTAATATTTCACAAATGTCCACTCTTTATTTTAAATATCTTTATTTTCTCCACCACTAGTTTTAGAGAACGATATCAGTTTCCTTTTTCTCATGTTTTTATTTATTTTCTTCCCATAAAGTAGTCATATTCCACTTTAAACTTGCAGTTCTAGACAGATTACAGTAAGAAAAAAATGGACATTTCCAGGAAGTGCATAATTAAAAACAGACAAGGGAAAGCTCGGAAGACCCGTTTTGAAATTTCGAGTTTACGCCCAACAGCGTCTACTGTGAACTATCAAGACTCAAAGTGAACAAAGCCATGGGACCAGATAATCTACACCCCAGGGTGCTTAGGGAATTGAGTGATGTCCTGGCGGAACCATTATCCGCGCTCTTCAATCTTTCACTAAGTACAGGAAGAGTCCCGTTGGACTGGAAAACAACTAACGTCATTCCACTCCACAAAAAGGGATGCAGGACGGAGTCTGCGAATTACAGATTGGTGAGTCTCACATCGATAGTGAGTAAACTTATGGAAACACTAATCAAACACAAATTAGATACGATCCTGAACAAGGAGAATCTGCGAGATCCCCATCAACATGGATTTACAAAGGGAAGGACCTGCCAATCCAATCTAATCAGCTTCTTTGACTGGGTAACAAGAAAGCTGGATATGGGGGAGTCCCTGGACGTCGTGTACTTGGACTTCAGTAAAGCTTTTGATAGCATCCCACACTGAAGGTTATTGAGCAAGATGAGTTCGATGGGATTAGGTGAAACATTAACTGCATGGGTTAAAGACTGGCTTAGAGGTAGACTTCAGAGGGTGGTGGCGAACGGTAACCTCTCTGAAACGTCAGAGGTGATCAGTGGAGTGCCGCAGGGCTCGGTCTTGGGCCTGATCCTATTTAACATCTTCGTAAGGGACCTGGCTCAGGGGCTTCGAGGTAAAATTACATTATTCGCCAGTGATGCCAAACTATGCAACATAGTAGGCAAAAGCGCAGTGCCAGACAGTATGACGCAGGACCTACTCTTACTGGAACATTGGTCCACGACTTGGCAATTAAGTTTCAATGCCAAAAAGTGTAAGGTCATGAACCTTGGCAGCAGAAATCCATGCAGATCTTACACCCTAAATGGTGAGACCTTAGCAAGTACTAAAGCTGAACGAGACTTGGGGGTAATCATTAGTGATGACATGAAGACTGCCAATCAAGTGGAGAAAGCTTCATCAAAGGCTATACAAATGATGGGTTGTATCCGTAGAAGTTTCGTCAGCCGAAAGCCCGAAGTCATAATACTGTTGTACAGATGCATGGTGAGACCTCATCTGGAATATTGTGTACAATTCTGGAGGCCACATTACCAAAATGATGTGCTGAGAATTGAGTCGGTTCAGCGAATGGCCACCAGGATAGTCTTGGGACTCAAGGATCTCCCGTATGAGGAACGGCTGGGTAAGTTGCAGCTATACTCACTCGAAGAGTGCAGAGAGAGGGGAGACATGATTGAGACGTTCAAATATGTCACGGGCCGTATCGAGGTGGAAGAAGATATCTTTTTTCTAAAAGGACCCACAGCAACAAGAGGGCATCCGTTGAAAATCAGGAGTGGGAAACTTCATGGAGACACCAGGAAGTATTTCTTCACCAAAAGGGTGGTTGATCATTGGAATGATCTTCCACTGCAGGTAATCGAGGCCAGCAGCGTGCCAGATTTTAAGAAAAAATGGGATAAGCATGTTGGATCTCTTCATGGAAGAAATTAGGGGGGTGGGTCATTAAAGTGGGAAGACTTGATGGGCTGTGGCCCTTTTCTGCCGCCATTTTCTATGTTTCTATTAATACATATCCACATATTTCTGAAATAAGAGTCAATCTCCATCCGAAAAGCTCTATAGTCCATTGTACTAAGTAATGCTCTGGTGACCTCAACATCCAACCTAGTTGCTCGATAAGCCAAAAGGCACTCTAACAACTTCAGTATTCATTCCTCTGACAGGGGGAGGCAAAGAAACCCTGGACTCTGAGATCTAGCCACCCCTGTCAAAACAAATTGGGCATGCAAGTGGAAGAGAGCTAACCTTTAGAAAGCTTTATATAATAAACAGTAAAATGTAAATAAAATTCATGCCTGAACAGGGAGCCAGTGTATTTTTTTTAAAATCTTTATTGATTTTCAAACTATGACAGTGCAATACAATCAAGTGAATATAAAATACTGCATATATTGCACTATTAATTATACAAGTAATACATATAACAATCATTTTCTCCCACCCTCCTCCCAATTATTAATACAATAAGACATAGTATGTGATTATAATATTAAATCAAGTAATTTTAATCTTCAAAATTCATTTCCCTCCCCCCATCCTCCCACAGGGAGCCAGTGTATCTTAAAATAGAAAGAAGATATATGGTCATATTTATTCAGTGAAAAAAATCAGTTGTAAAGCAGAATTTTGAACAGTCTGCAACTGTTTTATCACAGTTGCTGAACATGGCAGGAATAAAACTTACAGTAATCCAACATTCTCAAGATCAAAGCCTGTACCAAAAAAATAAAATAAAATTAAGCCTCATCAAAATATTTGTGAATACACTGCAAATGTTGCAACAACACAAAGGATTTTTGAACTAACTAAATGCAATCTATGTGCTTTATTTTGTCCTCAATGGCTGCAAGGGTACACATTAGAGAACCTTACACATGCTTTCAACCATGTTTAATAAAATCAATCAGTCACTATACTTAATAGCTTCTTTTATACATAACCCTTGGATCTCAGCTGGCTGGAGGTAGTTGGCATCCCTATAGCCAGCCATCTAAGGGGGAAAAGGGTGGGGATTGTCAGAGGCACGAGGAGTGTTGTGTGGTGGTGGGAGAGTGTGGGTATCTCTCCCACTACCGAGGGGGGTTGGAGAGTGTTGGTTGGTAATGGAAGAGATTAGGCATCTCTCCCGTTTTCCTAATTAGTATTTCATAACAATCTGCAATGTGCATGAATAACACAGGCCAAGAAAAAAAAATTTCTTGGTGTCTTGGGTTTTTTGACATGTTCCTAGGGTTATTTGAGGCGTTGATTCAGAAAATTGCATTGGATAGACCGCATCAACTCTAATTTCTCAGATATGGTTGAATTTATTACATTTTTTTTTTTATTGCTGTTTAACAGATCTCTTCTGTAGAATTGGGATATCATAACAAGCTTTCTTTTTGAATTGGAAATTGATGTATTTAAATTACCCACATTTCTTTTTGTATGGTTAATTTTTTTCTTGGTCAACAAAGTGGCTACACAAAGTATCCTTTATTCCTTTGGGATAGTAGAGCCAAACATGAACATTGGGCAAAAAAAGATTGGCCTCCGAGGGAATATCTGGTGGTTGGAGGACAAAATATAATCAATGAACCTTTAGTAGCACGAGATAGAATCATACTGCCTCCACTACATATAAAGCTAGGGCTGATGAAACAATTTGTAAAGGCTATGAATAAAGATGGTTCGTGCATTGAATAGCACATATGTTACCTGGACTTACCATGGAAAAACTGAAGGCAGGAATTTTCAGTGGTCCACAGATCAGACAACTTATAAATGATCCACATTTCATAGCATCAATGAATGAAATCAAATCATGTGCCTGGTCCTCATTTATTCTTTTTGTGAAAAACTTTCTTGACAACAAGAAGGCAGACAACTACGGGCTTGGCTGTAACATAAGTGTTAAAGTCCATTATCTGCACAGTCACTTAGATCGCTTTCCAGAGAACCTGACTTAAGCAAAGAACAAGGTGAAAGATTTCACCAAGACATAAAAACAATGGAAGCCAAATACCAAGGAAGAAGGGATGCACACAAGATGGCAGACTATTGTTGGAATCTTATGCGGGTTTGTCCTGGCAGATTCTATTCTCAGAAATCTTAAAAAGGAGCTTCTTGTGTATCTGAATGACTGGAAAGTTTGTATCATAAACTTATGCTTTTGGAATGAAATAAATAGATTTTCTTTTAATTTTTAGTATGCTTCCTTCATGCTTAAAATATATTAATTTTAACACTACATTAACATATCCTGATTTTTTAATTGGTGAGCAGAGTGAAGAATGGTATATGGCAAATGTTCTTTATCTCAAAAACTAGAGCTGCCATTTTTGGAATCAGCAGGTCAAATATACCCAGAAACAGGTCTAATATTAGAGGAACCAAAATGAGTGTTGGCCAGTGTAATTATTCCTTGCATACACAAAACCACAGGAAATGACTTAATAGGCATGAATTTTAAATTCATAGAATAAGATAACCTGTCCATGAAGATCGAGAATGTGTCATTCACTGATCATATGAAATGTTTCAGTGAAATTTAGCTTTATATCTTTTCAGGGTCTGACAGCACAAAAAGGGTCAAAATGTGCCGTTTGAGCCACTGCATAAAAACAAATTTTTAAAGTGTTTATACAGCTTCTTTTGAAACACTTGTATCTTGTCCTGCTGAATTTGTTTCAGCGGATTAAAAAATGGATGGATGCAATGCAAATTTCAGGAGGGAACAGCATGAAACTGATCAGCCTTGGAAGAGTGTCTTAAAAAAAACAACAGGGTTCTAAAATAATCAGTGAAAAATGAATAATAATTGTATCATCCAATTTTTACACTAGGGAAGCTCTCAGGTGAATTGCCAGGACAGTGTTTAGCATTCTAAATAATGATGCTGGCAGTACCAAAGCCTAGATCTAGAATTTCTATGCATATCTATAGCTTCTTCCAAAGCTGTACAAAATAGCACAGCCATAGGTGAGTAAGGGATTTAGTTTTAACATTCATGGAAAAATAAAATGCTGTATTTTTTTGCTCCATAAGATGCCCTCCCCCCCCTAAAGAGTGGGTGGAAATAAGGGTGCGTCTTATGAAGCGAATACCCAACCTCCCCTCCCCCCATCCCCGTTACCTTATTTAGTTCCTCTGGCAGTCCGGTGGTCCTGCCCTTCCCTCCGGCTGACTTCCGAACTGCTGCCGTCAGCGACTGTTCTTTTCTGTTTCTTAGCTTCAGTTCTGTGTCGTTGGTGCATTGATCCTAAATGATTTTCATTCACATACATATTTCAGTCTTCATTCTGTTCAATTGTGTATTGCTTAATCGTTTTCCTGCATTTCTTATTCATCTGCATATTTGTTTTTTTTCTTTAGTGTATCAGCTGCCTCCTTCCCACTCCCTCCCTGATTTTTATCTACCTTCCTTTCATTTATGATAGCGTTCCAGGCCCCCTTTTTTGCAGCGACTGTTCTCACTTATTTTTAGTTACTGCCGCTCCTGCTTTAGGAAGGCACGGGGAGGAGGGTTGGTCACCGAATCTGTCAGGTTCTCTGGAAAGCAATCTAAGTGACTATGCATATAATGGACTTTAACACTCATGGTACAGCCAAGCCTTTTGAAATGAAAGAGCATATCCTCTACTAATTGTGTGTAGTTGTCTGCCTTCTTGTTGCCAAGAAAGTTTTTCACAACAAGAACAAATGAAGACCAGGCACATGATTCAATTTCCTTCATTGATGCTATGAAATGTGGGTCATTTATAAGTTGTCTGATATGTGGACCATCGAAAATTCCTGTCTTCAGTTTTTCCATGGTAAGTCCAGGTAAAATATGCGCTATTCAATGCACAAACCATCTTTATTTAAAGCCTTTACAAATTGTTTTATCAGGCCTAGTTTTGTATGTAGTGGTAGTAGTAAGATTCTATCTTGTGCTACCAAAAATTAATTGATTATATTTTGTCCTCCAACCACCATATATTCCCTCGGAGGCCAATTTTTTTTTTTTTTAATCAAATCGATTTGAATCGATTCACCCGAAGTGAATTGGTGAACCAATTCGAATTGGAAATCGGGCAGCAATAGTAGATACAGCTTGTGAGAGAATCTAAGTAGAGTATTACCTCTAGCACACGGTCTGTGCTGAAGACATTCCTGGCTTTCCCTATAACTAGGATGTGCCAGTAGAAGTGTTGATTCTGTGAGAGAAGCTGCCTTAAGATCTGCAGAACTGTGAGAGTATTTATTCTTTGATTTAAGTTTGATATTAAAGAAACCTGTTCAAGAATCACAGAGTCCAGCCTGGTAATATCTGGGGCTACAAATTCAGAGTTTAAGCTGGCTGACAATCACTCAGAGTAGTGAGAGGCCTGCACAGAGAATTTGCACCAGTTTTTGCTTGGTGTGAATACTTGCACCTAAAATTGGGCATGGGTCTCAGCACCAAACGCTGTTCTATAAATAGCACCAAACTCTTTATAGCACAATATTTTATTAGCGCTGATTTTTCAGCGCCGTGGTGCATATAGAGATATAAGTGCATATAGGCACTTATTCATGCATACAACACCATGCAGTTTTATCAAGGGATCTTTCGGCATGTAAAACAAGCATTACAAATGATAAAACTTTTATAAAATTATCCCCACTATAGAACGGGTACAAGTGGATCAATTTTTCACTCCCTCAAAAATTACA
This sequence comes from Geotrypetes seraphini, assembly GCF_902459505.1. Lineage (NCBI taxonomy): Eukaryota > Metazoa > Chordata > Amphibia > Gymnophiona > Dermophiidae > Geotrypetes > Geotrypetes seraphini. The sequence continues at coordinate 148,988,778 of NC_047092.1, read as the reverse complement.
ATTAGGGGACACTTGATGAACTTACAGGGAAATACTTTTAAAACCAATAGGAGGTCTTTTTTTTCACTCAGAGAATAGTTAAGTTCTAGAATACATTGCCAGAGTTTCTGGTAAGATCAGATAGCGTAGCTGGTTTGGACAATTTCCTGGAGGAAAAGTCCATAGTCTGTTATTGAGAAAGACATGGGGGAAGCCACTACTTGCCCTGGATCAGTAGCATGGAATATTGCTACTCCTTGGGTTTTGACCAGGTACCAGTGACCTGGATTGACCATTATGAGAACGGGCTACTGGGCTTGATGGACCATTGGTCTGAACCAGTAAGGCTAATCTTATGTTCTTATTTCTGGTACAATCTCTCTTACCTAAAATATCTACATCTGCATTCTATCATTCCTGTTCTCTTTCCACTTTTGAGGGTTACTATTAATTTAAATTTCTGATGGGTAGCATTATTAATTTAAATGTATTCCACTGGTATTTCAAAGCCACCTGTGACATTTCTGTTCATCTAGCCCTGAAAGCCTAATTTTAACAGAATTAGCTATACTAAAGTCAAGTGTTCTACCTTTGTATCTTTGGCTGAGGTCCTCATATGGTAATCTGTCATGCTTTTCTTCTAGTCCCTGATCTTTTAATTCTCATCCTTGTATAACTGCAGTAATTAGAAACCACATTATATCAGCTTTATGGAACCATTATTGATTCTTCCTCATGCAAAGCCAAATGACTTTTGATTACTTATAGACAGAATAATTTTAAAAGGTATTATTGTATGTAAAGCACCACTACACGTGTTAAGCCTTAGTATGTGCTTAGCATGTTAAAATGTTTTATAGTAAGTAACCTTTTTACACATGCTAAGCAGGCATCTATATTTTTGGGAGTGGCATGTTAGGTACAGAGAATGGATCTTGATGTTCTAATTTATTTATTCAATTATCTATACCAGGGGTGTCAAAGTCCCTCCTCGAGGGCCACAATCCAGTCAGTTATCAGGATTTCCCCAATGAATATACATGAGATCTATTAGCATACAATGAAAGCAGTGCATGCAAATAGATCTCATGCATATTCATTGGGGAAATCCTGAAAACCAGACTGGATTGCAGCCCTCGAAGAGGGACTTTGACACCCCTGATCTATACTGTTCTCCCAAGGGAGTTTAGAATGGTTTATATGAATTTATTCCGACACTCAACCATTTTTCCTTGTCTGTCCTGGTGGGCTCACAATCTATCTGATATACCTGGGGGGATTAAGGTCCAAATTCTGTAACCAGTGCCTAAAGTTAGGCACCTATTTCAGAGGCGCCCAACTAGAGAGGCACCTATCTAAATTGAAGCACAAGCTTAATTGAGCTTTTTAATCAGCACTGATTGAAACATAGGCGCCTATCAAGAAAGCGCAATTCTGTAACAAGGCGCCTCTAAAAATGTAGGCGGACTTCAAAAAGATAGGCGTGGATGTGGCTACGTGTTAGGCGCCTTCTTACAGAATCCCTGCTCTTAAGTGTGTTTAAGCGCTCGCATGGGCACCTAACTTTTTGTTCTGCCTAGAGCTGGCCTATTTATGGAGCGCCTCCAAAATAGTGCGATTCACTAAACAGCACCCAATTTTTCTTGAATCGCGCTGAACAGTGCCTAAATAGGTGCCTAACTTTTGGGCGCTTCTTATAGAATTTGCCCTTAAGTGACTTGCCCGGGGTCACAAGGAGCAGCGTGGGTTTGAGACCACAACCTAAGGGTGCTGAGGCTGTAGCTTTAACCACTATGCCACACTCTCCGCCAGTTTGTTGACATATATGTGTAGTAACTAATCAGTGCATTCATAATCCTAAATAGGAGGCGGTAAGTGCTCCTGCATCATTTTTTTTTCAGGTTAAGTGTGCTAATTATCACACATCCTGAAAAGGCAAATACTGAAACGGCCTTGTTTCTTTGGTACACTGGAAATGGGCCTAGCGCACAGAAATGGGTCCTGTATTAGCATACACTAACCCCCCCCAATTCTGTATATAGTGCCCACATTTGCGCACATACATCGGTGTAAGTCGCCATTGTATGCATACAACTTAGTTGATTAATAGGCCTAATCAGCATCGATAATTGTCAACTAACATTTTACAACTGGCATTCATTCAAAGTTACTTGCACGACCTGGAGAGAGTAATTCTTTAAAAAGTATGCACCAGTTGCAGTGTGCAAATTTGAAAAGGGGGCATGGCCAGGGGTGCATCATGGGCATTCCTAAATGTTATGTGCATTGTTATAGAATACTCCCGATGCATGCACAACTTAGGCACAAATATTTAGGCCTGGTTTTAGCTGGCCTAAATGGGTGCCACTAAGTTATGCGACGCACAAAGGTGCTAAGCGAAATTCTATAAAAAGTACACATACCTTATAGAATCGCACTAAGCAACATTCTAGTTGGCACCAATATTTTAGGCGCCATTTTTAAAATATGGCCCTAAGCACATTTCCTTGTCCCCTTTAGTGGACGTACCCCTATGTGTTTATAATTACATTTAACAACTTTAATAGAAACATAGAAAACTGACGGCAGATAAAGGCCAAATGGCCCATCCAGTCTACTCATCTGCAGCATCCACTATCTCCTCCTCTCCCTATTGGCTAAGGCTCTTAACATTTGCATCTCCTCTTCCTATAGGCTAAGGCTCTTTGCACCTGCATTGTGAGGTCATAGAACTGCCCACCCACAGTAACCATTATCTCTTTCTCTCTCCGAGAGATCCCACGTGCCTATCCCAGGCCCTCTTGAATTCAGACACAGTCTCTGTTTCCACCACCTCTTCCGGGAGACTGTTCTACGCATCTACCACCCTTTCTGTTAAAAAAGTATTTCCTCAGCCAATCACCCCTTAACTTCATCCTATGCCCAGTGTTTCCTATCAAATGAAAGAGACTCGACTCGTGCACATTTATATTACATAGGTATTAAATTGTGAGCAATTGAACATATCACTTTTCCACACAGATCCCATGCATGATGAGGCATTTGTATCATTCAACTAGCTTCTGCATTGCTTCAGAGAAGTTTTTTGGCTGCTCCCGAAACCATGTGAGCACCGCTTCTTTTACTTCATCATTCTTTGTCTTTTGCTTTCTGGGTCACAGTGATGCACCCATGTCTTATCGCCTGTGGCATTCTCTCCAGAATACTCAGATCTTCTTCATACCGCTGTTGCTTGTGCAGATCAGTAAGCTGTTTGGGAACCCATCGTGTACAGACTTTCCAGTTTCCCAAGTCATCAAGCATTATGGCAAATGCAGATCCAGAACTGATATCCAAGTTTGCAGCCAATTGAGACACCATTATCGGTTGCTCTTCTCTAATCAAGGCATCTGTACTGTCAATGCACTGTTGTGTATGCGATATTGATGAGCGCCCAGACCAACCTTTGCTGGTTACACCTGTTCTTCCTTCTTTAAACCTTTTTACTCATTCACAAACCTTTCATTGTTTCATGGTGCTATGTCCATACTGAGTCAATATCCGATGGTTAATTTCCACAGGTTTCACTCCCTCTGCCCAAAGAAATCGCACTACTGTATGTTGTTCTTTAATGATGCAATTTTGCAATGGAGCATCCATGTTTCTGACCGGGGAGGGGAAGGCCCATTTTGAAGCAGTGGGCCAGCAGGCTGGAGGGAATCCGCGTCCCTCTGGTCAGACATCTACATGGAGGTAAGGGGGACTGTCAGAGGCTGCAGTGTAGGGGGCGGGGTGTTGTATGGCAGTGGGAGAGAGTGGGCATCTCTCCTGCTGCTAGGGGGAAGGGTCATTTGGCTGTGGGAGAGAGTGGGCATCTCTCCTGCTTTTGGGGGGGGGGCAATGGGTGGCGGCAGTTCTTTTGCTTGACAGTGAGAGAGTGGGCATCTCTCCCCATTTAGTGGGGCGGTGGTTTGTGGCGTGGTTTTGCTTGGCAGCGGGAAAGAGTTGGCATCTCTCCCACTACGGGGGGGGGGGGGGGGGTGTGCCATCACTGCCGCTTTTCTAGCAGTTTCTGACACTGCCATGCTGGGGTTTAAAACAGTGCAGTCACTATACTGGCACTCCTGGACCAGTCACTTATTTTTGTCACCAAAAGCCGATGCCGCTTTTAGAAAATGGCTCGGCATATTTTAAGAATCCATCAGAGTGCTTATTTCAATACTGAAGAGCCCATTTACATGTCAGTGTCTGTAACTGCTAGAAATGTTGCTAAAGACAGAGATAATCCGTTTTGATAATCCGCTGTTAAAATGCGTGCAGGCTAAACCGTCAGAAAAAAGTTTAGAAATGATGTTAAAGTTTTGAGAATCTGCACCAAAGTCCACAGTCCATACTCTCTTATAAGACCAAAAAGAAGCTGTTAAGTTACTAAGGGGGGGGGGGGGTTGTGAACCCATGACCTATGGAAGATAGAAGAAGTACCTTTAACCACTGAGCCACAGGAGCTTTTGTTTAGGTAGGGGTTCCTATTATTTTTTAATGGCATTCTGCCATCTAGGTGCATACTGATGATGTCAAGATTGTGCATCAGACACGCCCACTTGTCTGAAGCACAGCCATGTGTTTCTCTTTTTCTTTTCTTAACCTTTTAGAAATGAGGTTTAGTATGCAATATATATATTTTTTCCATGTGCTTTGCTTAAGTAATATATTATTAAACATATTTTGACCTTAATATCAACCTGGAGTCCTCTTTAGCCCAAAAAATAAAGCCATGTTCACCTATATGTGGATACCTAAGTCACATCCACCTAACTTGTGCCTACTTAGCGCCCAGCTAATGCTCAAAAGTAGACCTGGTTTTGCAATGCTTACATTTTAGGCATTAGGTAGATGTGCTAGCACGCTCAGCAGCATGTGATTCTGTAAATGGACGTCTATTTTGAAGCCATGCCCACACGACGCCTACTGTTATCCTGTTAGGTGCGACTTTTTCCAATGGGTGTCCACGAAATTGTGGACATCTATTTTGAGAATCGCATCCAGCGTTTGGATGTCTAAGTTCCAATTAATGCTTGTTGAAGTCATTAATTGTACTTATTATCCACTTTATTTGGATGCCTAAGTAGATGTACGGCCACATTGTGGACGCCTAAACTTAGACGTCCTTTACAGAATCTGGCCCTTTCAATGGCACTAGTCAGTTAAGTGCCCCTGAAAATGAGTTGTTAGCCCCAAATGAGCAATTCAACTGGCCATGAGCTGAATCTTGTCCCTCTCCTCATCAACTACTGGGCAGGTTCTAAATACAAATACAAATCTTAGCTTAAATTGTCTCTATGCAAGAGTTCAAACAAATAAGATCAGAGTTAGAATGTATAACACTAAGGACCCCTTTTATTTACTTCAGTAAAATTTCGCAATCACTGTGTATTAATGAGAAAAACTTTTATGTGTTGTAATTGCAAAAACTTTCTATTAATTGTTGGGAGGAAGGATTCCCAACACTTTGAGGAAGGCAGTCATATTTTAACACAGAAAAAAAGTGCTGCTTCATGTTAATGGCATGGTTGATAATGTGCGATGCAATTAGCTACAAGTCTTTTGGCAGCATTAACTACTCTGAGCTATCTGCCATATTAGCAGTTAATGCATGATAAGTACATAAACATCGTCATACTGGGACAGACCAAAGGTCCATCAAACCCAGTGTCCTGTTTCTAACAGTGGCTAATGCAGGTCACAGGTGCCTGGCAGGATTCTAAAATTGGAAAATGGTTTTCGTGCTGCTTATTACAAAAATAAAAACAGTGGATTTTTTTTTTAATATAGTTCATTACACTTTTGCCAACTTTTCTAAAAACATAACAAGGTGATTCACTACTAAAAAGAAAACAGAAAGGAACTCCAATATTCACAGAAAGTTGTTTAAGCAGGAAATATCCAATCAATCAGAAAACAGTCTTAACAAAGGTAAGCAGGCATATAAGATTCCAATCAAGCAGTGCCAATCAAGCACTGGAGCGGGACAATCCCTGGTAATCCCTATCCTATTGCTAAAAGCTTGTCTTTTTTTTTTTTTTTTTTGCTGTGGATAGGCCAATTGGTTTTTATCTGCCATCATGTTTCTTTTTTAATTCAATAAATTTTTATTCAGTATTTTAAAAACTACAAGGAGCAATTCAAATACATAAAAGTAGTATAACATTTTGCATTAATATATAGTTATTTATAAAGGCCCATATTATTAAGAAAAGCTCAGAGTATTGGATTTGTTTGTGGTGATGTATGACAATAGAAAGTGAAATAGGACAAAGTAAAAATTGAAAGAGAGAGGAAAAAAGAAGAGAAAGAAAAAATAAAATAAAATTTAAAGAGAGGAGAAGAGAAGCTTGTCTAAATAAGTAAATCAGTGTAAACTTAACACAAAGAGCATGGTAGGGCATTCTATAACAATGGAGAAGTACAATAGAAGGCAGAATGTCTTGTGGAATCTAGCCTGGCAGCATAAACTGATAGTATATGGAGCCAATGGTCATTCATGGATCAGAACAGTGTAGGAAGAACATAGGGAACAACTCAGGAAGAAAGATATGATGGGATACCTATGTGAAGGATCAGATAAGGATAAGAATCTTATACTGAACATGATAGAACACAGGTAACCAATGATTTCACAAGTCTGAGCAAAAATCTTTATTGCTGTGTTTTGAACCAATTGAATTTTATGTTAATCAGGTTTTCTATTCCACCTTTACCTATTCAGTTCAAGGTTGGATTACATTACAGGAGGTTGGGTCAGTTACCCAGGAAGTCATAAAGGACAGTTTGACACAGATATTCAATGGAGTTGCCAGTACAAGTAGATCAGTATAGTTACAAATTCAAGTAGGTTATTGTTGACTCATCGTTATATCCCAGGAGTTGCATTAGACAGTTTAAAAATGGGCTTTTACAATTACCTTTCCAGTTAGACTCGCAGGGTTATGAAAGTCCCTCCTCGAGGGCCGCAATCCAGTCGGGTTTTCAGGATTTCCCCAATGAATATGCATGAGATCTATTAGCATATAATGAAAGAAGTTCTCGTGCATATTCATTGGGGAAATCCTGAAAACCCGACCGGATTGCGGCCCTCGAGGAGGGACTTTGACACCCCTGAGCTAGAGGTTAGCTCCATGATTTGGTACAGAAATGCTTTTAAAAGTTTTCTGAACCTGAGATAGCGGTCACAAGATCCTAGTGTAAGTGGTACTTGGTTCCAGCATTTTGCTATTGGATGGATAATAATAATAATAACAACTTTATTTTTGTATACCGCCATTCCCAGAGAGTTCTAGGCGGTATACAGCAATTAATTAAGATTACAAACAGTGAAAAAAAGCATTGGAATTACAATACTATAAATGTACAATAGTAAGGTAAAAAAGTTTATTTACAGGAAAAACCGGTTGTTGACAGTTAAATTGGTTTGGTGGGCACAATAAGAGGGGACGGTGGAGGTTCAGGTGGATTGAGGGGTATTAAGAAGGTGAGGGTGTGTTAGGGGTTCTGTTCGTGGAATAAGTGAATTTTGAGTTTTTTTCTGAAGTCAAGGTAGGAGGGGGCGTCAAGTACAATTTGGGCAAGCCATGAGTTTAGTTTGGCTGCCTGGAAGGAGAAGGTTTTATTGAGGAACCTTTTGAAGTACACAATTTTAGGGGGAGGGAAAGCAAACAGATGAATTCAGCGAGAGTTCGTATTGTTGTGATTTAGCTTGAAGTGAGGGTTGAGGTAGCTTGGAGATAGACCAAATACAGTTTTGTAGCAGAGGCATGCAAATTTGAATAGGACTCTGGATTCAAATGGCAGCCAGTGCAGTTTATGGTAGAAAGGGGTGATGTGTTCCCGTTTGTTTAAGCCAAATATAAGGCGGACGGCGGTGTTCTGAATTAGTTTTAGTCTCCTAGTGGATAAGGTAATTTGTGTGGTAGACTTTATATTGTTGCATGCTGGGAATTTTAAGTGGAAGGGATTTCTGGTGGAATATCTGTTGGAGGCACCCTGGAGTAGGATGGCCAACTCTGTTAGGTAGTCAGGGGTATTCCCTGTCAGGATCTTAAAGACAGTGATACCTAATTTAAACTTGATCCTTGCAGTTATGGGCAGCCAAAATACTTTCATATAGTAGGGCAGCAGGTGTTACGGTTTCCACAGTCTGTATATGAGGCTTACTGCTGCATTTCAAACTAGTTGTAGATGCAATAATGTTTTAGAGCAGGGGTAGGGAACTCCGGTCCTCGAGAGCCGTAGTCCAGTCGGGTTTTCAGAATTTCCCCAGTGAATATGCATGAGTTCTATTTGCATGCACTGCTTTCAATGCATATTCATTGGGGAAATCCTGAAAACCCGACTGGACTACGGCTCTCGAGGACCGGATTTCCCTACCCCTGTTTTAGAGCAAAGAACTAGTGTTACATTACAGTAGTCCAGTCGAGATAGGACTAGAGATTGCACTAAAATTTGGAAAGCCTCTGTTTCGAAATATTTTCTGATGGATCTTAGCTTTCTCATCACAAGAAAAGATTGTTTTATTATTGATTGTATGTGGCTCTTCATGGATAGGTGGTTATCAATTTCTACTCCTAAGATTTGGGATTGTAGTTCTAATGGAAAGTCTGAGTCGTCTACTGTAATCCTTGCAGTGTAGCGTAGGTCAGTTGAGGGTCCTAGCCAAAGGAATTTGTTTCTGTTCCTATTTAGTTTAAGGTGCTGGGTTGCAGCCCAGTTTTCTATGATGTGGACACATTTTTTGACAGTGGTGAGGGTGTTGGCTAATGCAGCTATTGCAGGAACCTGATTGTTATGTCACCTCGTTATGCATAGGTGAAATGTTTTATTCGTGCGAGATCTAGGTTGGCTCCCAAGGACTGCATTAGAATGTTGAACACTGATGGTGAAAGTGGGGATCCTTGCAGTACCCGACTAGGAGGGTGCAAGCTGTCAGAAAGTTGACCATCCTTATGAACAGCATAATGCCGAGTGGTTGGGAAGCCTTGAAATCAGGAGAGGACTGGGTCGCTAAATCTGAAATCACTGAAGATCTTGGACATTTGATTGAAGTCTTCTAGGTCAAATGCACTGCTTAGATAGAATTTAATTATGATTGCTCTGTGACCCTTGCTTAGTAGTTTTTTTGCCTTATGTTGTTAGTGCTGCGAGCACAGTGTCAGTGCTGTGATTTTTCTTGAATTCCAACTGTGAAGGGTGCAGGATTTTGAAGTGTTGCAAGTAGCATTTAAGTTCTTCTGTAACATATCCTTCCATCATTTTGATAACTAAGGGGATGGAAGCTACTGGCCGATAATTGGTCATATTAGATGTGCTGAGTTCTGGATTCTTGGGAAAAGGGGTAGGTTTTAGGTGATAGTTGAGCTCTTGGGTTATTTTTCCTATGGTTGTTGGGGTGACTGCTTTGATCAGGTAAGTTTCAAGTTTATTTGTATTTGATAAATCGCTTATCCATAATTTACTAAGCGAGTTACAACCAAAATATAAAAGTAAGTCATAAAATTAACATACTATTTAAAATGGGCGAGACGAACAAACGTACTGACAAACTTGGATACAAGAGGAAAAAAGGAGTAAAGTTACATAATTGGTGTTAATCTAGATTAACGAAAAAAAAAACGTAAATGGAAAGAACATGAGGGAAGATAATAAAATTATTTTTCCTATATAAAAATTTTTTTTTTTTAAATCTTTTTGTTTTCAGAGATGTTTTCTACATTATTTAAGATTCAAAGGTTAAATGCGTCTTTAAAAAGAAATGTTTTTAAGTTATTTTTAAATCGATTGAGCTCATTTTCATCCCTTATATATTGCGGTAGGGTATTCCAGGTCTGAGGAGCCATCACCGAGTATATATCGTGATGTCTAGTGCCAATAATTTTTAATGAAGGAACAACGAGCAGCCTTTGGGCTGTAGAACGGAGGGAGCGAGATGTGTTGTATGGAATAAGCATGCGATTTATAAATTGCAGTTCATTAGAGGATAATGTTTTAAATGCTAAAAGCAAAATTTTGAAGGTTATACGATGGCTAATAGGGAGCCAATGTGAGTCAATCAAAAAAGGAGTTACGTGGTCATATTTTTTTCCATTGTGAATGAGTTTCACAGCAGTATTTTGGATTATCTGTAACCGTTTTTTTTCCTTTTGAGTAATATTTAATAGTAAGGAATTACAATAATCAAGTTTGGCGATGACAGGAGAATGTAGTAAAATATTCAATGATTTTGGTTCCAAAAACTTAGAAATGGATCGAATCAGACGTAACCGATAAAAAGGTGGGCTGGTGTCAAGGCTGTAATATGCTTTGGAGTATTTTAGGAGAAGCTGTTTTGTGTCTTTAAATGTAATCTCATCACAATCATTCCAAGATCTGTCTGCTGATATTTCCATAGGTGGTTTTGTTAAAGTGGGTCTATAAAACACTTTGAACAAAAAAAAAAAAAAAAGTGGGTCTAGCTCAGTGGTCTCAAACTCAAACCCTTTGCGGGGCCACATTTTGGATTTGTAGGTACTTGGAGGGCCGCAGAAAAAATAGTTAATGTCTTGTTAAAGAAATGACAATTTTGCATGAGGTTAAACTTTTTATAGTTTATAAAACTTTCCTTTAACAGTTTCCTACCTTTGTTTGGTAATTTCATCAGTCTCTGGTTGCACTTTATTCTTCTGACTGTGCATCCAATATTTCTTCCCTTCTTTCAGCCTTCCTGTATGCTTCCTCTCCTCCAGACCTCATTCCCTCCCCCAACTTTTTCTTTCTTTCTCTATGTCTGTCTTTCTCTGATTCCGTGTCCCATTTTTTTGCTTTGTTTCTGGCTCCCTGGCCCCCCTTCTTTTTTTCTTCCTTCCTGCCCTCCCCCATGCCACCGCCGCTGGGGAATAGGCTGCTGCCACTGCCACTATCGGGAAAAGGCCGAGATCTCCCTGCTTCTCTTCTCCACTGGGCCGACCAACTCTTGCCACCCGACATCAATTCTAACGTCGGACAGGATGTTCCGGGCAGCCAGGCAGCGATTGGCTAGCCAGAACGTCCTCTCGACGTCAGAATTGACATCGGGCGGCGAGAGTTGGTCGGCCCTGCAGGGAAGAGAAGCAAGGAGATCAAAGAACACGGTGCCGGCCTGTTCCCCGATGGCAGCGGTAAGAAAAGAAGGGAAGCATGTTGGGCACCACTGCTCTAGATGAGCCGCGAGCCACACTCTAGGGAGAACAGTGGAGGATGGTCAGCTGTGCACCCCTTTGGGGCGTGCACCCGGGGCGGACCGCCCCCCCCCCTTGGTACGCCACTGGAGCAGCAGCGTGTCTGGCTGGCTCGTTCCGTTCAAAGCCGCGGGTGGCGGCTCCTTGCGAGATCTGCGCCTGCGTCTGAAGCCTCTCTGATGTTGTGATGTCAGAGAGGCTTCTGATGCAGGAGTGGATAGCGCAAGGAGCCGCCAACCCACGGCTTTGAACGGAACGAGCTGGCCAGACACGCTGCTGCTCCAAAAGGAAGAGAATGATCCAGTCCAGACCGTGGGCCGCAAATAAAATCTGGAGAGCCACATGCGGCCCGTGGGCCGCGTGTTTGAGACCGCTGGTCTAGCTGGATTGGGGGTGGGGGGTGGGTAAGCTGGTCAAATCTTTGTTTTAAAATAGTTATCTGGTTCTGGGGCTCTTGGAATAGAGGAGTTGCCGCCATTTGTGATCGTGTTTATGTTGATGAGGTTATCTAATATTGAGAAAAGTGTGTTGATTTTAAGATTATCTTCTGAGATGATCTGTTTAGAGTAGTAGTACTCTTTCTTCTTTTGCGTCAGTAATGATTTATATTTTAATTTAATTGGTTTAATGGATACTAAATGGCGTGGTAATTGACTGTCTCTTTTTCTTTTTTCACTTTTTACATTTATCACAGCTCTATAAATAAATTCAATATAATTTAAATATAATTGTAATTACAATAATTGTGAAGTGTTCAGACCAATACCCATAAATTCAGTGATCTCACTGAACTGGAGTATATTTGGGACCATCATATCACTTCTTTTGTCCCTTTGCCAGCCTCTTTCATTTGTACAATACAATAGATCTTATTGTGTATGCTTGTAATGAGATAGATTTCACTTATCTTGAAGGAAACTTCGATGGGCTTGGCCACTATCTCCTTGGTCTCCAGCTGCGGTGAGATTAAAGTGCAAAAACCTTAAAGTGCTTTGTGCTACTTGTGCTTGCTATTGCGATCGTGCTTGCTAAAATTAGTTGATATTAAGCCCGGCCCCCCGACTCGAGTTTCGGGTCCTTCGTCAGGAGGGGTCCCTGTTAAAAACACAATTTTAATTAAAACCTGATTAAAACTGAAATTTTAAAGCGGTACTAAGTCACTATATGTTTTACTTATATTTATATAAATCCCAATCTACTTGTCACATTGACCTAACTTTATAAATCATTCTTTTTCATACCTGTAAGGCTTACTACTACTGGGTTACCATCGAAGAAAGAGCACGCTGAGAGTCTACTGCCTATGTGCCTTATATGTACTCCATTTTGCTTTTAGTCACTCCCCTTATTTCTACCAAAATCTATCCGGAAATGACATATCTTGCTTATCGGTGGAGTTATAAGTTTAGCCATTCGATTTCGGAGTTAAGACCATATGGGTGCAATGTGTTTTTATTAAAGATAAGACGTTGTTCTTTTTGCAGCAAGCATTTTGTAATATCCCCTTCATATAAATCTATATGAATCAGAACCGTATATTTTAATTCCTCCAAGGAGTGAGACTCTTGTATCCAATGGGCTACCAGGGGGGCGGAAATTCTTTCCTTTCTTATATTACTTAGATGTTCTGTTATTCTTATTTTTATTTTTCGACTGGTCTGACCTATATATGAGAGACCACAGGGACACACTATGTAGTACACCACTCCCTGGGACTCACAATTAGTGCCCATTGATAACACAAATTTTTTCTGTCTGGAGGCTGGGAACATTACTGATGATTGCTGCAAAACATGACTGCATAGGCGACAATGCCCACATGGTTTATGTGGAGGTAAGGAAAAATTTCTTGATGGCTTATTTCTTTGTTTATATTTCAACATCTCCCCCAGGTTCTCCCCCAGGTTCACAATTATTGTAATTACAATTATATTTAAATTATATTGAATTTATTTATAGAACTGTGATAAATGTCAAAAGTGATTTAACAATCATCACAGAGTAATATTGTATATCTCTCCAGTAGTTAGTGTATTTAGGTACTTGGGGGAGGCATGGCAACTCTAGGGTGGCCATCGAAATCGGGGCTCTCTGAGGATCGCATTACCTCATTAATGGCTAGTGAGCGACTATTTGGAACAGATGATCCAGATTTAGGCAACACATGGGAAGATATTAAATTCTGCCATAAAGGCTTAATACGAGCCCAACTTCATTCAGCCACATTGGTAGAATATTGCTACACCAGACGGGTCCCTCGAGGCCTGAGGTTATATAAGGAACCGAGATTCCAAGACAATGTTGAATATATCAAGAACTGGAATGAAACCCTAACAAGATGTTCGATCGACCTCATGCTTTTAACAATAGATGCATTGGATCCTGTAATTAAGGCACAGCATGTAGAATTGCAGAATAAGGTGGAATCAATGAGACAACAAGAAACGGAGGAAGCATTTATGGCAGCATATCAAGATCATCTACAGACTATGGAAAAATATAAATTAGAACAGAGACAATTTAAAATTAAAAAATTCCGTAGGGACGAGAATGACTTTACAAAAGGATTTGTGTACCCCTGGATGAATCGCAATTCTAAGACCAAGCGACAACGCAGAAATAACATAAATAAAAAAGTGGGATTTAATCTATCCACAAGCAATTCATTTTCAGAGAACGAAAATACTGCATATATACTAGCCAAAATGCCTCCAAAGAAAGGAGAAGCTAATATCTTGTCAGATTCTTTTTTAAGAATCCCGTCTATGGAACCACCTATACAGGAAGCGCCCAAGATAAGCACAAGAAGTTCCAACAAACCAAGGAAGGGGATTCCCCAATGAATGAGGGGATCTTCAACCTATCATCACGCAAGTTAAATAAACAAGAGCAAGAAATCTTATCTAAGGGCTTGTTATTTGTACCCAGCTCTAAGTATGATGGATTTGATACGTATACACATTTAAATAGATTATTTAGAACGCTAAGAACATAAGAACATAAGCAGTGCCTCTGCCGGGTCAGACCATAGGTCCATCCTGCCCAGCAGTCCGCTCCCGCGGCGGCCCAAACAGATCACGACCTGTCTGAATCATCTGAAGGGGCTCCCCTGCCACCTTGGCCTCCCAATTTGGTCCTGCCTTCCCATCGAAGTCCCAGCCCTCCGGTCCTGCACATGCACGACCTGGTTGTTTTATACTCATTACCTGACAAACTTTCTATACTTTTGTTACATCCCAGCTCCTCCCTCAGTATCCCATGATCCCTTTATCCCTCAGGAATCCGTCCAATCCCTGTTTGAATCCTTGGACCGTACCCTGCCTGATCACTTCCTCCGGTAGCGCATTCCAAGTGTCCACGACCCTCTGGGTGAAAAAGAACTTCCTTGCATTTGTTCTGAACCTATCTCCCTTCAGTTTCTCAGAATGCCCCCTTGTATTTGCTGTCCCCTTCAGTCTGAAGAATCTGTCCCTATCCACCCTCTCTATGCCCCTCATGATCTTGAAGGTCTCTATCATATCTCCCCTGAGCCTCCTTTTTTCCAGAGAGAAGAGCCCCAGCCTATCCAGCCTCTCGGCGTATGAGCAGTGTTCCAGCCCTTTTACCATTCTCGTTGCTCTCCTTTGGACTCTCTCAAGTACCGCCATGTCCTTCTTGAGGTGCGGCGACCAGTACTGAACGCAGTATTCCAGATGCGGACGCACCATCGCTCGATACAATGGCATGATGACTTCCCGTGTTCTGGTTGTTATGCCCTTTTTTATGATGCCCAGCATCCTGTTGGCTTTTTTCGAGGCTGCTGCGCACTGTGCAGATGGCTTCAGTGATGCATCCACCAGCACACCCAAGTCTCTCTCGAGTCTGCTGTCTCCCATCAATACCCCCCCCAATTTGTAGCTGAACAACGGGTTCTTTTTCCCTATATGCATGACCTTGCATTTGTCCAAGGTTTTCTTCCAAGATTCTCAAGACAACATAAGAGATACGTCTCTACCAGAGGGAATAACATATAAATCTTCTTGGTTACCCCCAGGTCCTCCGGACCCCCTGGTAACAACATTTGAACGTCTGGTAATGAGGGATGTAAAGGCCTTAGAAATTCAGAATCGGCAAATAAAATCTAATATTTCTTATCAACAAAAAAATTTAATAACTAATTTGCAAAATGATCAATCTATAATAATACATAGGGCCGACAAGGGTGGCGGCATAGTCATTCAGGACTATGTTAAATACCAACAGGAAGCGTTACACCAATTGACCGATGAGACGTATTATAAGATTTTAACACAAAATCCGACAAATAACATAAAACAGAGAATAGACAATATATTACAGGAGGCAAAAGGAGACGACATTATCAGTTTAAAAGAATTTAGGTTTTTGACCAATGAGTTCCCTAAGACCCCTCTAATATATTTCATCCCGAAGATACACAAATCCGGTACGAATCCGCCTGGCAGACCAATAGTAGCCGGGATAGGATCTATTTTGGAACCCTTATCCAAATACCTTGATGGGTATTTAAAACAATATGTTCCGAAAGCAAAATCATATATAAGGGACTCCATGCATTTTTTGCAAACAATCGATAGTATATTTCAACATCCCCTCCAAGAAGGAACCATTCTTGTCACAGCGGATGTGGTGGCTCTGTACACAAACGTCCCCCAATCTGGAGCTTATGCCATAGTGAAGGATCAGCTACCCAAATTACAAATTTCAAGTTTTAAAAAAACGATGCTAGAGAAATTAGCTGAAATAGTAATTTTTGATCATTATTTCCAATTTGAAGACACAGTTTATCATCAAATCAAAGGGGTAGCTATGGGGGCTACGGTAGCCCCGACCTTAGCCTGTCTATATATGACAGAGTTTGAGGAGACGTTTGTGTACAGATCTAACCATTTCCGCTCTGTAAAATGTTGGAGGAGATTTATAGACGATGTGTTTTTTGTGTGGACTGGGGATCAAGATGAATTAAAAGAATTTTTAGAAGAAATAAATCATAAAGATCCTAATGTTAAATTTACATGTAATACAGATAAACATCAGATGTCATTTTTGGACATAAAAATTTATATTCAAGAAAATAGGATATCCACCAGTCTGCACAAAAAACCATCTGATCGTAATACTCTCCTCCAATATCAAAGTTTTCACCCACGGGTCTTAAGGAACAGCATACCAATAGGACAGTTCTTACGACTGAAACGGATCTGTTCAGATGCACAGGATTTTGATAAGCAAGCAGAAATCATGTATAAAAAATTCTTAGAACGAGGATATCCAAATAAAATAATTAAGAGAGCATGGAAACGTGCCAAATTTTGTCAAAGGTCCTGGTTAATGCAACCAAAAGTTAAAAATAAAGAACAACACACAGTTTGTGTATCACCATATTCAAATAACAGCAATGCCATCAAACAGATTATACTAAAACATTGGCCCATTGTCCAATATTATCCAGCTCTGTTAGAAAAACCGAAGTTTGCTTTTTCCAGGTCCCAGAACCTGGGGGAGATGTTGAAATATAAACAAAGAAATAAGCCATCAAGAAATTTTTCCTTACCTCCACATAAACCATGTGGGCATTGTCGCCTATGCAGTCATGTTTTGCAGCAATCATCAGTAATGTTCCCAGCCTCCAGACAGAAAAAATTTGTGTTATCAACGGGCACTAATTGGGAGTCCCAGGGAGTGGTGTACTACATAGTGTGTCCCTGTGGTCTCCTATATATAGGTCAGACCAGTCGAAAAATAAAAATAAGAATAACAGAACATCTAAGTAATATAAGAAAGGAAAGAATTTCCGCCCCCCTGGTAGCCCATTGGATACAAGAGTCTCACTCCTTGGAGGAATTAAAGTATACGGTTCTGATTCATATAGATTTATATGAAGGGGACATTACAAAATGCTTGCTGCAAAAAGAACAACGTCTCATCTTTAATAAAAACACATTGCACCCATATGGTCTTAACTCCGAAATCGAATGGCTAAACTTATAACTCCACCGATAAGCAAGATATGTCATTTCCGGTTAGATTTTGGTAGAAATAAGGGGAGTGACTAAAAGCAAAATGGAGTACATATAAGGCACATAGGCAGTAGACTCTCAGCGTGCTCTTTCTTCGATGGTAACCCAGTAGTAGTAAGCCTTACAGGTATGAAAAAGAATGATTTATAAAGTTAGGTCAATGTGACAAGTAGATTGGGATTTATATAAATATAAGTAAAACGTATAGTGACTTAGTACCGCTTTAAAATTTCAGTTTTAATCAGGTTTTAATTAAAATTGTGTTTTTAACAGGGACCCCTCCTGACGAAGGACCTGAAACTCGAGTCGGGGGGCCGGGCTTAATATCAACTAATTTTAGCAAGCACGATCGCATTAGCAAGCACAAGTAGCACAAAGCACTTTAAGGTTTTTGCACTTTAATCTCACCGCAGCTGGAGACCAAGGAGATAGTGGCCAAGCCCATCGAAGTTTCCTTCAAGATAAGTGAAATCTATCTCATTACAAGCATACACAATAAGATCTATTGTATTGTACAAATGAAAGAGGCTGGCAAAGGGACAAAAGAAGTGATATGATGGTCCCAAATATACTCCAGTTCGGTGAGATCACTGAATTTATGGTTATTGGTCTGAACACTTCACAATTATTGTAATTACAATTATATTTAAATTATATTGAATTTATT
This sequence comes from Geotrypetes seraphini, assembly GCF_902459505.1. NCBI lineage: Eukaryota > Metazoa > Chordata > Amphibia > Gymnophiona > Dermophiidae > Geotrypetes > Geotrypetes seraphini. Next base: position 148,970,869 of record NC_047092.1, on the reverse strand, counting down.
TATAGAGCTGTGATAAATGTAAAAAGTGATTTAACAATCATCACAGAGTAATATTGTATATCTCTCCAGTAGTTAGTGTATTGTGGTAATTGACTGTGCCATTTAAAAGCAATTAAAAGAAAAAAATGTAGGCGTCTACTGACGCCTACTAAAAGTGCCACCGAACTGCCATAGCTAAGGACACCTACATCTAAAGTAGGCCTAAAGCACACCTACATCTAAAGTAGTAAAGTAGACTGAAAGTTGATGTAGGCATCCTTTGGCGCTTCTATAAACGTGATTCTCATGTAAGGTAGGTGCCAGAAATGTAGGCCTGTAAAACCCTGACCTACATTCCAGCACCTTCTTTAGCTGCAGCTCTGAAAAAGGCACCATTATGTGATGGACACAGGAATTGTGCTTGCTTTTGCAGGTAGCCCCGCTAACAATCCCGTTTTCAGAATCTGAGCCATATTGTGTATAGTGCTCTCAATGCCAGAAGTGTCATGCATGGAACTTTAGTACACTAGTCATACACATGATTTTTTCCATTTGAGATGTCTGGTTTTGGACCATATTCCAAGAAACATCCATGGGGCAATAGACGATTAGAGCTACAGCGTTGGGAACAGTATTGGATTTTTACACTCGACTCAGTACATCCCTCTGGTTTAAATGCTAGTATCGATTGGTGTTAACCTTTTTTAACCATTGATACGTTTCACAAGTGTTTCAACATGCACAGTAGTGAGTCCTTCATTTTCTCGTTCATTCAGTCCTGGATGACACTACCTCCCGATGCCATGATTGGTTCCCCAGTAACTTAAAGGACTAATCAGAAGGTGTTTCCACCTGATTGGTCCTTTGGGAACATTTAATAGATACCAGGGCGCCATATTCAGTACGCTGAGCAAGCAGAGGAAGGGTACATTTCTATGTAAGTCAATTGTTTTGTGCCTTAAGGTTAAATTTTCCCTGCGTTAGTTTAAGTCAGGGGTAGGCAATTCCGGTCCTCAAGAGCCACAGGCAGGTCAGGTTTTCAGGATATCCACAATAAATATGCATGAGATAGATTTGCGTCTCAAGGAGGCAGTGCATACAAATCCATCTCATACATATTCATTGTGGATATCCTGAAAACATGACCAGCTTGTGGCTCTCGAGGACCGGAATTGCCTACCCCTGGTTTAAGTTGTAAAATCATTTGTTACAGGTTCGAGGTGGCAGGTTTAAATGTCCCTGAAGAAGTGGTGCTATACCACGAAACGATCATTGGCCTCTTTAATTTAAACCCCTATTAAACAATACATAGAATCCAACATTATTTTTTCCCTGTAGCACAAAGGGGCAAATTGTATAAGAAGCGCCCAAAAGTGAGGCACTGAAATAGGCACGGTTCAGCGCGATTCAAGTAAAATTGGGTGCTGTTTAGTGAATCACGCTGAGCGGAACCTATTTTGGAGACGCCCAATAAATAGGCCAGCTCTAGGCACAACTAAAATTTAGGCGGCCATGCGAGCGCTTAAGCACGCTTAAGAACAGCGATTCTGTAACAAGGCGCCTAACATGAAGCCACACCCATGCCTAACATGCATAGCGCCTATTTTTTTTGAAGGCCGCCTACATTTTTTTTTTATTATAATTTTGAATACATTTACAATATCCAATTATTCAATGAAAAAAGAGAAATCCCACAAAACAATTCATAATCATTCATACATACATAATTCCTTTTAAGCCCACATTATGGGGAAGCATGTTACAATTTCTAATCAAACAATTAAAGAAAAGATTTAAGGACAATAATTCTCAGTTCGTCCTAACGAACCTTGAATCATTCCTTACTGATTGGGATTCTAATAGCTCCTCTTTTTTCTCAGTAGATGAAACAAACTTATTTCTGCTCTCTCGCAACTAAAAATTGTTGTAATTGTATGGGGTCCCAAAAAACATACTCATTATCTTGCAACTTAACTAAACATTTACAAGGAAATTTCAGGTAAAAAGATGCCTCTAGGGCCAAAACTCTAACCTTTAATTTCAAAAATTCTTTCCTTCTCAATTAAGTGGTCCTAGAGACATCCGGAAAAATCCTAACCAGATCTCCACAAAATTTCATTAACCTGTTTTTAAAGTACAGTTTCATTAAAAACATCTTATCTATCTCACTCATGCATGTTATCACCAGGGTGGACCGACTCTGAATCACATCCTGAGTATCTTCCAAGAATTCAGTCAAATTTACTTCAGTCGTGACCAGATGATCCACCTCCTGGGCAGATTCTATTTTTTTGGGAGGAATATAATAGTAATTATTTATTGGGAATTTATTGGCCAATCCCAATACTTCTTTGAAAAACTTCCTTAATAATATTTCAGGTGACAATAAATGAGTTATTGGAAAATTGACTAAGTGGAGATTTTTCAAGGCCGCCTACATTTTTAGAGAATCGCCCTTTCTTGATAGGTGCCTCAATTATTGCTGATTAAAAAACTTAATTGAGCTTGTTATTCAATTTAGATAGGCATCTATCTAGTTGGGCGCCTCTAAAATAGGTGCCTAACATTAGGCGCCGGATACAGAATTTGGGCCAAAGGGACAAAAGATTTTTTTATGCCTGTGATGGGTTTTTTTTTTGAGTAGAGTTGTGCTATAACAGACTCACTGTGGACTGAGACTTTTTCTTTCATCCGCTTAAAGCGCGGTGGCGTTTTTTTATTTTTTTTTTGAGGTGGAGAGTTTGATAGTATATCAGTGCTCTCAATACGCATTAATTCATGCGCTAAACTGCTAACGCAGCTCAGTGAATAGGCCCCCAAATGTTTCTTTTTAAAAATATAAAATTATAGCCTCATAAACCTAACTTACCTAAACTCGTTGTAAAGACACCAAAATAGCAAAATAGTCCCCAGAGCACCAAAGATGACCATAATTCAAATGACTTGATTGTACAGAATTATAGGGTTTGCAATATTCACCCCAATAGCCACTTGATCGACTGAACATTGTGAATTACTTTATAATTATAAATAAACTCCTATGAAGAGTCCATTACACATCAACAGGCTTAAGTGGGAGATCTTGCAGAGGTGATTCTGTGTTCGATATTGTTCAGCAAATAACCTCACCATAAGAAGAAAAGATCTGAAAAAAAAGAAGTGGGTGTTTATCCAACATTTCTTCCCTGATGGATGAATGGTTGAATGGCAGATAAACTAACATCCTGCCAAAGGTTATTTTTGCTTCCTGGTGACACAGACCTAAAACTATTTTGCTATTAAGTAACACATGCAAATGTTCTTTACTTTGCCAGCCCCCCCTCCCACCAGCTAATCAATAGTTGGAACTGGGAAGCCTTGCAAAGGATGAAAATTTGTAATTGCTGGCATACTTGGTAGCAATTTGAACAAGTAATGACATGTTTTAAGTTAATTCAGCGCTGTTATAATAGTATATTTCCTTACAGAAAGGAAATAAAAAATGTATGCTGATTAATATCACACTATGCATCACAATTTGCATCTTATTTGGAGCTTTTGAGAGGATGAAGCATGATTTTGAAAAGCTATGTGGCTTTTGTTACTAAGCTTGTTATATAGTCTTTCAAACAAACATCACAGCACACGTAGGCATTGCCAATTGGAAGGTTATTGTTTGAGGGCTTTAAGGGCCCCTTTTACAAAGCTGTGGTAGCAGGTATTGGTACGGCAAAAGCGACACAGCCCATAGTACTACTACTATTTATCACTGAAAGGCGTATGCAGTGCTGTACATTACAATCAAATACCGTATTTTTCGACCATAAGATGCACTTTTTCCACCCCCAAAAACGGTGTGGAAAAGGGGGTGCGACTTATGGACCGAATACATTGCGTGCCCCCCCGGGTATCTTTTTTAGTGGCGGTGGTCCAGCGCGATCTCTGGATAGCTGTCTTTGTCTTAGAAGAGCATCACACAACTTAGGAGCGTGACCTTTGGGCTTCCTGCCTGATCACGAAGCTCTGTGAAGCGCCCAAAAGGTAGGCGCCGATATACGCACCGATCGGCACGATTCAAGCACAGTTGGGTGCTGTTTAGTGAATCACACGGAGCGGCACCTATTTCGGAGGCGCCCAATAGATAGGCCAGCTCTAGGCACAACTCAAACGTAGGCGCCCATGCGAGCGCTTAAGCATGCTGAAAGGCAGCGATTCTGTAACAAGGCGCCTAGCACAAAGCCACGCCCACTCCTAATGTGCATTGCGCCTATTTTTTTGAAGGCTTCCTAAATTTTTAGAGGCGCCGTGTTGCAGAATCACTCTTTCTTGATAGGCGCCTATGTTTCAATTAGTGCTGATTAAAAAGCTTAATTGAGCTTGTTGTTCGATTTAGATAGGCACCTATCTAGTTGGGCGCCTCTGAAATAGGCCTAAGTCTTTGGTGGCCCTATGCAAACAAACATGTTGGATCCCCCTCTTCATTATAAGTACATTTTAAACTCTCACAAATGGTGCCCTGGATGATTCTGACTGCAGGGGAAGATGCAGCTGGTAAGAAGCATTGCTTCCTGATTTTTGCTGCCTGCAGGTAGAGGGTGGGGGGCCAAGAACAGATAGATCTTTGTGGGCAGAGATGGTTCTATTCCCCTTACCCCTACTTTTTCTTTCTACCAGAAGCTTACTTTCCCAGGGCAAAAATCTTTCTGAATTCATGAAAGTGTGGGACAGACTCAAAGGATCTCTTAGGGAGAGGAAGACATAGTGAATACCGTGGATAGGCAGACTGTTTAGGTAGTTTTTCGGCTAACGTGGGGGGTTAGTGCACGCTAAAAAGGTGTACGCGATAAAGCCGCTAATGCGGCTTCATAAAAGGAGCCCTATATGTTCTGAAGAGACAGTTGCTTTATGGAGTTTTTCAGACCAGGATGTGTCTCCCTGCTTCAAAATGAGTGTGATATTGAAGCAGGAAAGTCTATGGGGGAAGATTGGTTTATTTAAACCCCTATTAGACACTGAGGTCTTTTCTCCATTTTTTTGGTTGCCATTTTGGTATACACTTCTCCCTCCGTATTCGCGGGGGATGCGGGCAGAATATAGCCGTGAATACCAAAAAAAAACACGAATAAATTTTTTCATGTTATTCACAGTTTTTCTGTAAAATAGACCTGAAAAAGATAATAAACCGTGAATAACTCGACCTACAAGTTGCTCCGTACGACGCCCGGGAGCAGCGATTTCCCTCAGGAACCATCGGGAGCAGCAATTTCCAATGTGAAACACCGGGTTCAGTGATGAAAATTAGGGGGCGGAGTCAGCAGCCGAAAAATCGCGAATAAGCAAATCCGCAGATACGGAAACCGCAGAAACAGAGGGAGAAGTGTAGTCCATAGTGCTGAAGATATTGTTGGATGCTTTTTCTATTGAGTGTATTCTTGTGAAACGTATACATCAACATTTCTGAACCTGCAGTTGCACTGCCATAGTCTTCATTGTTGGGTCTCAGCAAAAGGAAGAACTTTGTACGTTTTGTTGTGGCAGATGAGGAAGACGGATCTGTGAGACTACGCCGGGGATGTCTGATTGAATTTTGTGTTAAACTTGGAAAGAGTGGTAATGAAACTCTTAAACTGCAATGGCAAGCATACAGTGTTGAAACAATTAGCCGTGCTACAGTATTTCAGTTGTGGAAGCACTTCAAAGAAGGTAACATGCGAGTGACTGATGAAGCGCATTCTGGGAGGCCATCCACTGTGGTTATGGATGTGGCTACTATACAAACGCCCTGAAAACCCATTTGTGTAGAGCCATGAGGAAGAAAAGACCACATTTTCTGAAGAAACTGTGTTTTTTGCTCCAAAGCAATGCCTGATCGCATGTTGCTGCTGTTGCATTAACAGCACTGACTGAAATTAATGGGACAACACAGGAACACCCGCCATATAGCCCGGACTTAGTGCCTTATGATTTCTGGGCATCCCCACCCCTGAAAAAACAACTGCATGGAAAAACGTTTTCTTCAGACGATGAAGTAAAAAAAACCCCAAAAACCCACCACAGTCGCAGTTCTAAAAGCGATGTTGCAAAACAGTCTAATGCAAGTCTTTGAATCATTTTTGAAATGCTGCAAAAAAAAAAAATGTATCGAATGTGAAGGATGCTACCTCGAAAAAGAAAAATGTACAGATCCTGTGGAGTCATCTGAGTCTGAATAAATAAACCAATCATTCCTTGTATTTAGCCAAGGTGAAAGGAAGTGAGACCATGTCCTCTTCCTGGATCAGTTTCCAGTGGGACCAATAGAGAATGAGAAGCCAGACAGTTGGCATTTTCTCCAAGAATAGGATAAATACAGCTGTAGGAAGCAGGTGTGTGTGTTTGAGGGGGGGGGGAGGGTTGTGCAGAAGCTGGTAGCTTTCACTGGCAGAGGTTAATTTCAGTATGGGAGAATGGGAGAATGGGAGAATTAAGGGTGTTTCTAGTTTCACTTTTAAATGCTGTATGGCAGGGGTGTCAAAGTCCCTCCTTGAGGGCCACAATCCAGTCGGGTTTTCAGGATTTCCCCAATGAATATGCATGAGATCTATTTACATGCACTGCTTTCATTGTATGCTAATAGAGGAGGGACTTTGACACCCCTGCTGTATGGCTATATTCAGGTGAGAGAGTGTGGCACAGTGGTTAAAGCTACAGCATCAGCACCCTGCGGTTGTGGGTTCAAACCCACGCTGCTCCTTGTGACCTTGGGCAGGTCATTTATTCTCCCCATTGCTCGAGGTACATTAGATAGATTGTGAGCCCGCCGGAACAGACAGGGAAAAATGCTTGAGTATCTGAATAAATTCATGTAAACCATTCTGAGTTCCCTTGAGAGAATGGTATAGAAAATTGAATAAATAAATACTAAGCAGGGAACATAAAAACCAAAATCTACATCATGCACAGAAATTTGATACAGTGGGATAAGCCTTTGTTCATATGAACTCAAACTAGAAAACAGGACATTCCATAACATTATACCCTAACCTTTACAGATGTCAGAACAAAATGCATTTGCTAGGATATTATGCCAGCCAGTGAAGGGATTGGATGCTAAATAAAGAAGGCTGGCATTTGAATTAGTCCTACTGGTATTTTATAGAATGCAGCCTTTTCTTTTTATGTTCCTAAAGTTATTTTATTTTGCTGAAAACTCTCTAGTATTTCTTTGAATACTGATATTCTTGCTCCTAGGGAGAACATTTCAGGCTTCAAAGCTCAGGTTTGATAGAGATGAATGAAAATCATTTCTATGTTTTTTTAAAATTACCTACTTAGCATTCCTATGAAATGTACTGCAGAAAACCCCAGGGCCTAAGAAATAAACTTAGGAAACAAACCAATTAATATACTATAATAGATCATTCTGATGATGGATGATTTCCAGCGCCTAGCTTGTCATTTCCAGCATCGTACTAATGGAAACAAAACAAAGTCTAAATTAATGTATAGAGAAGGAAGAGACTGGTTGAAGGTGCCATTTTATTTCAAAAACATTATATTCTTTTTATTTTATTGTATTAACTGTTTTGCATTTTATTACCGGTATTTATTGTCTAAATTTGTCATACTTTTGGAAGACAGATTAAACACTGGATAAATAGAGACAATAAAATACTGTATTATTTTCATATTACCTTGATGTTTGCTAAAATACTTGAAGAACAGAGCACAGAACAGGATGCATGTTTCACCCAGCATCCTCTAGGGCAGGGGTGGGCAACTCCGGTCCTCAAGGGCCGGAATCCAGTATGGGTTTTCAGGATTTCCCCAATGAATATGCATTGAAAGCAGTGCATGCAAATAGATCTCATGCATATTCATTGGAGAAATTCTGGAAACCCGACTGGATTCCGGCCCTCGAGGACTGGAGTTGCCCACCCCTGCTCTAGGGTGACACCCAGGTGCACCCTGAACCACTCTGCTACCTCGTGTTCCTTCCAGCATCCTGATAGATGGCAGCACCGTCAGACACACATCACATTATATATCCACAGGTTTGTATTTTCTCACCTGTTATTTCCTATGGCTCCACTACAATCTCTCTTCTTGTTACCAACTCTTCCCAATCGTAAACCACTACGTACCTCAAAAACACAATGCCCAATTCCTGCTATCATCACCTCATTGGACATTTAGGGGCAAATTCTGTAAAGGACATCTAAAAGTTAGGTGTCGTTTAGACGTCCAGCAGCACAACGCTGAGTACGATTCTATTAATCATAGATGCACAGTAGAGAACCATGCTCAGCGGCGCTCAGCGAATTTAAGCACGTCTATACAGTTAGGCGTGCTTTATAGAATGGTCTTTTAGGCGTCACTCAGATGTCTTCATAACATCTATAACGTTATCGTTTTTTAGCATTATGATGTCATTAGAATGGCAATTTTATGCTGTTTTTTTACATTAAAATTGTATATAGTAAAATAGGATGCAGAAGGCAGCCCAATTTTATATTCGGCTACTTTATCATATTTCCCTTCTGTCCTGGTGGGCTCAGGGGGATTAAGTGACTTGCCCAGGGTCACAAGGAGCAGTGAAGGGTTTGAACCCACAACCTCAGCGCAATGTGCACTGACAGATATTTAGCCTTTTTGGTCATACCTTTGCTCATAGCATTTTTAAAATTGATTTTTCATCCCTTACAACCCTTCCCCCCCTTTTTACAAAACCGCAATAGTGGTTTTTAGTGCAGGCTGGTGCGCTGAATGCTCTTTGCTGCTCCCGAAGCTCATAGGAACTCAATGAGTATCAGGAGCTGCGCAGAGCATTCAGCACGCCGGCTTGTGCTAAAAACCACTATCACGGTTTTGTAAAAGGGGATGGGAGGGGGAATTGCAGGAAATTAAAACTATGGGCTAAAGGTGAACTGTTTCAAGCTTAGTAATAGTTGTTATTGTAAAATGATGACCAGCAGAGCAATAAAGAATAAATTAATGGCCTCTTTTACAAAGCCGCGCTAGCGGCTGCTCTGTGCTAACGGCCACGAAGCCCATAGAGAATTAAAGGGCTTCGGGGCTGTTTCCGCGCGGCTTTGTAAAAGAGGCCGTAAAAGTGTACAATAGAATTTTCATATGATGATAACACTAGGTAACAAAAATGTTTTTGTTCCAGGGTAATAAGTGCTCCTTCTTAATTGACAAAGCCACAAAAGTATAGAAAATGGCTATCATTCACCTCAAACTTTGCTTTTGTGACCAGGATATAGATATTTTAAAATTGACCTTTTTTGCACTAATTATAGCCAAGGGCCTTAGTATAAAGGGCTCCTTAGAGTAGCTTTCTAGAACTTTCTATCAATATAAACTTTCTATCAATATAAATAGTAGTACTATAGAAGTATAGAGATCTTAAGCCCACCAGCTCAGTTGAGTTCCAACTGCACAAGTGGTAACATGTCTGCTTTAGAAGGCATCCAGAGCCTGCAAACATCTGGAAGATGCATTTTGCTATGTATGAGGCCAATTTATCAAGGCAAGAGGGGAAAAGTATTTCAAAGAAGCATCTGCAAAGTTGTGCGATGCCAACAAGGCATATTTCAGCATACCTGTTGTGGGTTCAAGACAAACTGTACACCTCACTTCAAATGCAAACACTGTCCCAAAAAAACCCTGGATTGTGGAATTTTCTGCTACAACATTTCTGCTATAAAATTTCTTAAAATGTTTAATTTTTTAAATATTTAATTTTAATATTTTCAATGTTATTTGAAAATGTATCATATAGGAGATATGTTGTGAGAATCTCATACACATTAGTCATAGGTGAAAAAAATTTATTGTTTTCATTACCACAATTTCATTTTGTTCTTCACAGTAGTGTTTCTCAACTCGGTCCTGGTGTACCCCCTTGTCAGTCAGGTTTTCAGGATATCTACAATAAATATGCATAAACTTGATTTGCATATACTGCCTCCATTATATGCAAATTTATTTAGTGCATATTCATTGTGGATAGCCAGAAAACCTGACTGGCAATGGGGTACTCAAGGACCGAGTTCTACAGGATGGTACAGAGGGGAAAAGAGAGCCATCAAATTTGCTATCCCAAGAATTTGGCAAGAATTCACTGACCACTCAAGCAACCACTACTTCTGCATGATGGACCCTTTCAAACGTTAAACTGGTACGCATGCATCTTCACACATCCAAACATTTATTTATCCAGTGGCGTACCTAGCATATGTGACACCCAGGGCCCATCATTTTTTGACACCTCCCCCCATCTGTATGAAAAACAAGATTTTTAGTAACAATCCACACATCACACAAGAGTGTACCTAGGAAAAGGCAGCATCTTACATACTGCAGTGAGCAGTACAACATCAATACACCCATTATAAAACTAAACAAGGCAGACTAGTACAGATCAATCCTACACAGTCAATCCTAACAGAAAACCATGTCTTTTTGAACACACAGAACACAGAAAACACCTTTGCCTAGTATGTAATCACAAACTAACCCCTCCCCCTTTTACAAAACTGTGGTGTGGTTTTTAGCCACGGTGGTAACAGCTCAGATGCCAACGCTAAAAAATGCTCTACAGTTTTGTAAATGGGGAGATAGAATAAAAATACGTACACAAAGATTAAACTGAAGCACCAAGAAGCTGGACTCTGCATACAATGCAACATCACAGACACAGCGATGCATCTCACCTAAAGCAAAAAATAAATAAATAAATAAATATAATTATTTTCTACCTTGTCTTCTCTGGTTTCTGCTTTCCTCATCTTTTTGTCACTCTCTTCCTTTCATCCACTATCTACCCTCTCTGTGTCCCATCTATATGGCATCTTCTCTCCTTCTATTCCCCTTCCAGAAACTTTATGCATCCCCCTTCCATTTTTCCCTTCACCCCCATTAGTCTGGCATCCATCTTCTTCCCTTCCCTCCTCCAATGGTCTGGCATCTCTCCTCTCCTCGTCTTCCCTTCCCTCTCCCACACCCCCATGGTCTGGCATTTCACTCTCTCCTCTCTCTTCCCCCCACTTCCATCAGTATCTGCCCCCTTTCTCTCCCTCCAACCCAATTCCTTGCAGTATCCTTCCCCCTTATGTCTCTTTCCTCTTTCCCTGCAATTCCATCAGCATCTGCCCCCTTTCTCTCCCTCCACTATGCTTCCATACCACCCTGACCCCTTTCTCACCCTTCACCATGATTCCATACCACCCTGACCCCTTTCTCACCCTCCACACCTTCCATACTACCCTGACCCCCTTTTTCTCCTTCTACCACCCTGCTATGCTCCTTTCACTCTCCATCCAAATCAGCATGGTCCTGCGATGACTACTTCTGCTGCTTCTGCTCCAGAAAAGGTAAGTGAAGTCGGAGGGGGCTTGGCCAGCAGACGCAGGGAGTTGCGGCAAGGTCCCGCGATGACAGCAGCTGCCGATTCACCCCCCCTCCCCCCCGATGTCACTTACTTCTTTCGGAGCAGAGGGGGTAGATACAGTCATTGCAGGACCTTCGTGCGCTTCAGCGTGGCTGCTGACTCTGCTCTGGAATAAGTAAGGCAGCCGCGCTGAGGTGCTGTTTAGAGCAGCGTGGGAGGTTCCGGACCCGGCCGGCTGTGCACCCCCTTGAAGCGTGCACCCGGGGTGTGCACCCCCCCTTGGTATGCCACTGCCTTTATCCATTGTCCCGGTGCCACATTGCCCTGAGCTCTCCATACTCACTCCCCCAGAGAGAGAACAGCTGTCTTCAGAAGAGAGCAGTAAGTCAGATAGTGAATGAGATGTAGATCCAGTTTACACCACCAGTGAAAGAAGCCCATACTATCCAAACCCAAAAAAAACTCAACACCAAGTCCAATGTGAGGTTTTGACATTTAGGCTCAAGCAGTAGAACTTGTTGGATGATGCTCATCTTGAGACATTCAAGGAGAACATGGGAGCATATTCAGAAGAGCAAGGTGAGCGCTTCCACCATAATATACTTCGAACACTGCTATCAAGGACAATATAATGCAACTGGGGACTGATTCGTGAGAGTGACTTACAATATAATTGCAAATCTCAAAAAACTACTCACTTCTAAATCTTCTGTGGTCATCTTTGTATAACTTCAATATAAATACATGTTAATTGTGATTCATGTGTTGCTTTTCATGACTTAATAATAATGAAAAGATGAAAATTTGGCATTTTCACATATTATATAGGCGAATTGCAAATTTTGACTATCCTGGTCACAAAAGCAAAGTTTTAGGGAAATAAAAGACATTTTCTATACTTTTTAGGCATGAGCAATTAGGAACTTACACTTACTGCCCTGGAACAAAAATCGTGTTACATAGTGATCTATGCTCCAGATATAAGAACACACCTTAATTTTTGATTTACAGTTTCATAGGGGAGTGATTAGAGAGCATGATGGGATGATAGGACACTATTATGCTTTTGCTAATCAGTTGCTTTTATGAAGATACGCTAGCGTTTTTTACGCACGCACCAGATTAGCGCGCGCTAGCCAAAAATCTACCACCTGCTCAAAAGGAGACGGTAGTGGCTAGCGCGCATGGCAATTTAGCGTGCACTATTCTGTGCATTAAGGCCCTAACGTGCCTTCGTAAAAGGAGCCCTATGTGTATGCTCTAAATATAACCTTCTACTCAATACACCCATTCCCTAATAAAGAGGAGTTTTATATCAAAAAATAAGATGAATGTAGCAGCCATCTCATAGCATTACTAGATATAAAGCATTGCACTTACATAACACCATATATCAAGACATGTTCATATAAAGAGCATGTCTTGGTACTAACTGGCACAACTGGGTCGCTCTCTCCGAATCCACCTACCTTTCCCTCGCCCCTCTCTCCACTAAATCCATCTCCTACCCCCGCAAGGCCCCTTGGTACCTCCCATATCACAGAGAACTAAAACAGAAATGTCGAGCTCTGGAGTGCATATGGAAAAAATCAAAATGTCCCATAGACAGACAGTCCTGGAGAGTAATGTAGATATAATGTGTTATACTAGGTACTCAATATTGTTATCAGTTTATCTAAAGGCAGCATTTACAGAATTTGATAGACAGATTGTCTACCCATATGAGAAATGGTAGCTATCAGAGGAGAAGTTAAAAGAGCAGCCATCTGTCCAAAGTGTTATTTTTAGCATCTTCTATGCAGGCTTCATTTATCCAGATGTCTCTATGAAAGTAGCTTTTTAGTAATCAGCCTTCAAATAGTAATATAGAGGTAAGGGGTAATCAAGCTAAATCAGGAATACAGCAGCTCTATTCTTGAAAATAGCAGATGGATATGGCCATAAGGGCCCTTAGGGCGATTCTATAAAATGCCTCTGGTTAGGTGGTTTGTAGAATCATGCTTAGCACCTGTACACATGACTAACATTTAGATATGCCCATTTAGGCCATGTTCTATATATGACGCCTAAAACATCAACGCCAAGAAGATATTCCAGGTATACCAGTACAAGAATCAGCAAGGTGAGAAACAATTATACGATCCCTGGGATTGTGATATCATTTCAGCTGCAACATTTTTGGGAAAGATGCCAAATGTTGCTTATGGACTCCTGAGGAAGGCACTTTCACCGAAACATGGCCTGTATTGAGTCCATGACTACTTTATCTTTTGAGATTTTTGTGGCTTTTATTATCTGGTTGGCTACCTTACAATAAAGGAGAATCAGTGCTGGATTACCCAATTCATCCATCTGGTCATTCCCACTGCTTTTTGGAGGGATGGATGGATGCAGAGCAGGGTGGGAGGGAGGGCTGCATGCCAGATCAGGGAAGGAGGGAGGGATAGAGGGATGCCAGAGAAGGATGGGAGGGAGGGAGGGAGGGAGGGAAGGAGGAATGCCAGATCAGGGAGGGGATGGATGGATGCCTTCCAGAGCAGGTAGTGAGGGAAGGATGGATGAATGGATGCCTTCCAGAGCGAGGTCTTGCAATACAAGTACGTACAGTATTTTGTATTAAAGTTTTGGGGTTGTATTAAAGTTTTGGGGTTGTATTTTGTATTAAAGTTTTGGGGTTGTAGAATGAATCATTTGAGTTTCTATTATTTGCTATGGGGAAATTTGCTTTGATATATGAGTGCTTTGGATTACTACCATCCTTCCGGAACAAATTATGCTTGCAAACCAAGGTTTTACTATATTTTGTCTCCTGTCTTTTCTTTGGGATTTGTTTCACTTTCTAGAAACTGTAGCAATGAATGCGCTAGGTGAAAAATCTGCTGTTTCAAAATTAATTAAGCCAAGGAGTCAGTTTGCAAAGATCTGCTAAGGCATAAGAATGTAAGAGTTGGCAATATCCTGCTTCCAACAGTAGCTAATCCAGGTCATAAGTACCTGGCAAGATCCCAAAACAGTAAAACAGATTTTATGTTATGTTATGTTATGTTACTTATTTTAGCAATAAGCAGTGGATTTTCCCAAATCCATCTTAATAATAGCTTATAGACTTTTATGAAATTATACAAACCTTTTTAAACTCTGCTTAGCTAACTGCTTTCACCACATTCTCTGGCAACAAAATTCCAGAGTTTAATTGCATGTTGAATGAAGAAATATGTTCGCTGGTTTGGTTTAAATCTACTGCTTACTAGCTTCATCTCATGCCCCTTAGTCCTAGTATTTTGGGAAAAAGTAAACAAGCAATTCATACCTACCTGTTCCACTCGTCTCAGTATTTTTTTAGACCTCTATCTTATCTCCTCTGAGCCGTTTATTCTTCAGGCTGAATTCATGGGGAAGTTTCCCATCCCCTTTATCATTTCCGTCGCCCTTCTCTGCACCTTTTCTAATTCTGCTATATCTTTTTTGAGATGCGGCGACCAGAATTGCACACAGTTTTCAAGGTGCAGTCGTACCTTATTCTCATTCTTATTTTCCATTCCTTTCCTAATAATCCCTAACATTCTATTTGTTTTATTGGCCATCGCTGCACACTGAGCTGAGGGTTTCTTCAGTTTTTCAATTCTTTTGAAAGCTTATATCTTTGTATGCCAGTTTTCACAAAACCCTCACCTCCTTAAGGAGTAAGGGCTTTCTTTGTCTCCCCATGGCATACCACAAGAATGCCACTATTGGATCCATCTCTTTTTGCCACGCTAAATTTGTTTATACTGTACATTTTAAGGTAGACCATACTGGCTTGCTTGGATGCTTTAGGCTTACAAGGCAATGACTTTTCATGGTTTAAAGGGTTTTTTGGAATCTAGATTTTATCAGGTTAGATTTAGGACCCAGCTCTCTTCTACTTTGAAAAACCCTTGCGGTGTCCCTCAGGGATCTCCACATTATTCAATGTTTATCTTTCTTCATTAGGCTCCTGCTTGAGTAATCTGGCTATAGGACTGTTCAGCTATGCTGACAATATCACAATTTTTGTACTGTATCTTGTAACTCAGTTCTGTCCTAGATTACCAACAAAATTGTCTGTATTGAAACTGATGAATTCTTAGATGCAGCAAATTCAACTTAAACTCAATTCTGATAAAACAAAGTTTTTCGTGGCGTCACCTAATCAAATTTCTCATGAGCCCTCCATCAGTATAAACTCCACATTGTAAGCAAATCATCCAACGATTAAAATACTAGGAGTTGTGCTGGATCAGCATCTCACCATGAAAAATCAGATAGATGCGGTGGTACAAAAAAGTTATTATACTCTATGGAAATTGCGAACAATCAGACCATACTTTGAGTTTCTTGCTTTCAGACTCTTGGTTCAATCTTTACTACTGAGCCTTCTCGACTACTGCAACACAGTGGCGTACCAAGGGGGGGGGCGGTGCGCCCCGGGTGCCAGCCCTAAGGGGGTGCTCCCGGCCTTGCCATTCAGTCCCCCCCCACCCCCGAAGGACCGCTCACCCCACTGACCTTCTTGCGCCACCTGTGAAGCAGCCCGCAGCAGGATCGCGAAGTCAGCGTCAGCGATCCCTGCGCTGCTTAGGCGCTGCTTCCTGCGCCGCGATCCCGCCCCTCCTCTGACGTCAGAGGAGGGGCGGGACCGTGGCGCAGGAAGCAGCGCAGGGATCGCTGACGCTGACTTCGTGATCCTGCTGCGGCTGCTTCATAGGTGGTGCGGGGAGGCCTTTGGGGTGGGTCGGGGCATCAGGCCTTCAGGGTGGGGCGGGCGGGCAGGCAGGCAGGCTTTCAAGGGGGAGGGGGTGACAGGCAGGCAGGCAGGCCTTCCAGGGGGGACAGGCCTTCGGCCTTAAAAATGAAGTGGCCAGAAGTTATGGTAAAAGCAGATAGTGTAGCTGGTTTTAAGAAAGATTTGGACAAATTCCTGGAGGAAAAGTCCATAATCTGTTATTAAGACATGGGGGAAGTGTCTGCTTGCCCTGGATCGGTAGCATGGAATGTTGCTACTCTTTGGGTTTTGACCAGGTATTAGTGTCGTGGATTGGCTACCATGAGAATGGGCTACTGGGCATGATGGACCATTGGTCTGACCCAGTTAGGCTATTCTTATGTTATGTTCTCATCTGTGGGGGCCTTTGTTTTCACTTCTTATTTTAATGTATTTTTTTTCTGGGAACTTATCAGTGTTTTTTATAATGGGAACAAAAATGGAAGAGAATTAATGTGTGTGGAATGGGGGGTAACTAATTTCTTCAGCTAAATAATTCAATCCACTTCAAACAGACATAGGAGAACTCACGCACCATTCACACACCCTCCAACCAAAAACGTCAAAAGAAAAAAACTGTTCGACAACCTCCTAGCCATTCGAGCTGCAACACTCGACCCCCAACTCTACAACCAATTGACATCGACCACAGACTGCAAAACCTTCAAAAAGAAATAAAAACCCTTCTATTCAAAAAACACATAAAACCGAACTAACACAATCAGAACTGTCCCAAGCATCACCTGCAACTACTCCATATGTACTTCTGATGTCATGACAATTCAGACATAATTTATGTTATGTTGGGAATATAAGAAAATTTTCACTGCCTGTTTCTATTCTGACCATTTATTCCGTTTCATGGTCATTACAAAAAATATTTTTTTACATGGGGGGTGTCAAAAAATGATGGGCCCCGGGTGCCACATACCCTAGGTACGCCACTGCTGCAACACTATCTATCTGAAATTGCTAAGAAAGACATGGCGAGATTATTACTGATACAGAACACAGCTGTCAGACTGATCTATGGCCTGAAGAAGTATGACCATGCTACACCGTTCTATTGTGAGTTACACTGGCTGCCAATGGAGGCTCAGGTTTGTTCAAGTTGGGTTGTTTTTGTTATAAGGCTTTATATGGTACAGCTCCACTCTATCTGGTTAATAGGCTTTCCATAGCAACATATAAACACAGCAGAAAATCTCATGCTTTGTTTAATTTTCCCTCTGTACAGGGCTGTAAAAGCAAGAAATTTCTTGATCACACTTTGGCATTCCAGGTAGCTTCCCATGACAAAGAATTTTGATCGTTGTTGCTTACAGCTTACTCCTACATACATTTCAGAACACAATTGAAAACATATCTCTTTTCAAAGTACTGTATTTGGTCAAATAACTCATTCTTTTCTTACAGATTGTGTTCATTGTTTATAATCTTTTGTAAATCACGTTGAACTTACAGTTACACGGATAAAAAGCACAATGTTATGTTATATTATGAAATTAAGGTTCATTATGAGCAAGCTTTCCTCACAAAGAAGGGACATCTCCTTCTCAAAATTCTTGCACCAGATATAAAACTGAGACTTTAAAACAACATTACTACAAAGGGACCTATGTGCTAAAGTGCATTAATTGCTATCTCATTCATTAAACACGATTGTAAATGGGCAATGCAGATAACAGTGCTTTTAATGGGTGTGCTGTTAACATACATATATTATGTGTGATGCTGTTAGCATGAAATCTACATTAAAAAGGTAATACCTACACATATGATTACCTATTGGCTCAGTGTGGCTTGGGCATGGTCTGAGAAGATGAAAAACTTACATGCGTATTCCCCATTTCATAAGGAAAATGAATGCGTATGACCTAATATATTCATGTCAAAATTTACAACTATTCCCTGGCATATATGGGTTTTTCCCCCCCAAAAGTGCTCATTTCAGCCTATCCTTCTCAGGATGGATTAAGGGAGAAGGGGTTAAATCCCCAGCTATTTATTTTCCTCTCCAAATTGAAAAGAAATAAAAATTGTGGACTCTATAGTCATTTTGCAGGTGTACAAAATGTCTGACAGACGTGTGCTGACATCTGTTGATTTTTCCCATGCGTATCTTTGTAAAATTGCTGTCCCCACCTCACATACTGGCAACTATACTTGCATTCCTGCAGACATTTTAGGTAAAGCTCCATGTTGACAGGTCATTTGCTTAAACATGAGGTACTATTGAGATTAAGCAGATCCTGGCCAGGGTGTCTCAATTCTGGTCTCTAAGTTCTATATAAAATGGGGCTCCATATATATTGCAGGATCTTTCTTGAAATAAATATACGTAGATTATAAAAATATGTATATTGATGGAACTAAGGCCAGTACTGGGCAAACTTGCATGGTCTGTGTCCTGCATATGGCCATTTGGTTGAGGACAGGCTGGGGAGGGCTTCAATGGCTGGGATGGTTTAGATGGGCTGGGGTGGGCTTTGACAGACTCCAGTAGATAGAACCTATGCACACTACTAGGCAGAGCTCTGGGTTTCTGGCCCAGAAATATCTAAAAAAAAGGACCATTTAAATTAAATTAGTATGGAGTGTGTACAGTTGGGCAGACTGGATGGACCATTCGAGTCTTTATCTGCCGTCATTTACTACGTTATGTCATTTACTATGATTCTCTAAATCGGTGGTTTCCAACCCTGTCCTGGAAGACACGAACAAAGAATAAATGCTAGCATTGAAAGAAATAAACTTTTGAAACAAATGACATCTAATCATTAAATGCAGAACAATGTGAGTCTTATCTTCTGATGAATTTCGCTATTGGTATAGAATTTAGAAACTTGTAAATGGAAAGTCTTTTCTATTTGTATATGCAGTAGATTCTACTGCTCGTACCATAGGGTTGTCAGTTCATATAGTATAAATCATTTGAATTTAAACTTTAATCATTTAGAGCAGTGGTTCCCAACCCTGTCCTGGAGGACCACCAGGCCAGTCGGGTTTTCAGGATAGCCCTAATGAATATGCATGAGAGAGATCTCCATATAATGGAGGTGCCAGGCATGTAAATCTGCTCCATGTATATTCGTTAGGGCTATCCTAAAAACCCGACTGGCCTGGTGGTCCTCCAGGACAGGGTTGGGAACCACTGCTCTAAATGATTAAAGTTTAAATTCAAATGATTTATACTATATGAACTGACAACCCTATGGTACGAGCAGTAGAATCTACTGCATATACAAATAGAAAAGACTTTCCATTTACAAGTTTCTAAATTCTATACCAATAGCGAAATTCATCAGAAGATAAGACTCACATTGTTCTGCATTTAATGATTAGATGTCATTTGTTTCAAAAGTTTATTTCTTTCAATGCTAGCATTTATTCTTTGTTCGTGATCAACTTGTATGCAAGCGTGATGAGGGAGACAATGTTGAGACAGTGATACAGATATAATTTGTCAAACTAGCTAGGATATGCATGCCTGAACAAAATGTTTAGGAGTGTTCTGAATAGGCTGACAGAATAGCCTACTATCAGATAATTTGTGTGCAATATAAAATAGAAAAATGGATATATTTCAGCAGGGCTGGCTTAACCTATGGACCAGGTGAGGCAGTGACTGGATCAGTTTACCGATAATTAATGACATCATAACAACTGCTCCCTAGAGGCCCCCTGCAGTCCAGTATCACTCCCTCTTTCTTCCCTCTCATTATTATTTTTCATATGTTTTGATATTATTTTGAAGAGTGATTTGTATTGTTGTTTGTTTGTTTGTTTTTTTTGCTTTATGCATGGGCATATGGAAACCGCTGTGACTCCAGGTGGTTTATTAACCCCCTCCCCATCTTTTACGAATGCATAGCGCGGGTTTTAGGAATTATATGAGCGTCAGAGCGGTTACCGCCGCTGCCGGCGCTAAAACCCATGCAATGCGTTTGTAACAGAGAGGGGTAAGTTTTTACATAAAATAAATAAATAAATTTCAGACTTTCTTATTATATTACTGTTATATTATTCTTGCTCAGTACCTTGAGTGATTTTTAATGTTACCAGGAAAGTGGCTTATAAATGTTTAAAATAAATATTTTAGCCATCACACAACCTCTCTCATTTTGCTAGCTCTTCTGAAAGACTACCGAAAATAATGAGGCTGTTGCCCAAACATCAGCTGGCTGGGACCCAAAAGAAGGGCTGACAGATTTTCCTTTTGGAAAATCCAGACCCCGTACCCAAAAGTAGGGTTGACAGATTTTCCTTTTGGAAAATCCAGACCCCGTAGCCCCGCCACCAGGCCTGCTTTTGTCGGGCAGGAAGTCCGCGGCATGTGCTGGCGCTACATGATGACGCCTCATGTACGCGCAGGTGCGTATGATGGCCGCGCACGCACGGACTTCCTCCCTGCCCAACACAGCTTTTCAAAACCCGGACAAAGTGCCAAAGGAGGACATGTCCGGGAAAATCCAGACGTCTGGTAAGCCCTACCCAAAAGTCATGTTTGGCTAGTGCCACCCTTTAGCATTGACTAGTCTAAAGCAACTGCCTTCAAATGATCTAATCCAGGAAGTGTGTGGTAGATATTCAATTTGGTTTTAACCAGGTAGTAGAGGCTCTTGCTAAGTTGGTCAGCCGCTAATATTTAGTAGCATGTAACTGGTTACATGCTTGAATACTTGGTTGAACATGGTTGAATACTGCCGCTAACTGGTCATTCCCTTACCAATGTTCTTGTGAGGATCACCAATCAAACTCTCACCAAGATATATACCAAACTCAGTATATATTTCAAATTCCTCACCTCCAATATATAATCCCCAGCAACTCAGAAGTACCACCTGGGCCCAAAAGTTTTCACTGCCCTAGGCTTTATGTACTACCTCCTCATTGGAGCAGCTATCAATTTTTACTAACAAATTTTACTTTTAAATTTAAAATTTTAATTTAACAACCCTTCTAGCATATTTCAAGGGTACCATACTTAGCTTTTACACTTCCCCCTCCCCATTCGCTATTTCCCTACTCGTGATTTCACATAATCGTGATTTTTTTGGGGGGGGAGGGGGGAAAAATCCCCATATTTTTGTCTTCCCCCCGGCATCCTGGCCTTACCTGGTGGTCTAGCTGGTTTTCGGGGCAGGAGCGATCTTCCTACGCTCGTGCCCCATGCAGATAGCCATTAGGAAATGGCTGTGGGGAGTTCCTGTAGTCTCTCGAGAAACTACGGGAACTCCCCACAGCCATTTCTTAATGGCTATCTGCACGTGGCAGGAGCGTAGGAAGATCGCTCCTGCCCCGAAAACCAGCTAGACCACCAGATAAGGCCGGGATGCCAGGGGAAGGCGGAAGGGAGGCAGGGGTGGGTCAGAGCCGGATATTCACGGTTTTTCGCCATTCGCGGTCCAACTCTGCCCCTATCCCCCGCGAATAATGAGGGAGAAGTGTAATTGTGGTCTTCTTTTCAGGGAAATAGGAGCCAACATGTTTCACCTACAGGAGGTTTTTTCAAGGCTTATCATCCCTTAGCAAGCTTTGCATCGACATATCAGACCACTGAATGGTGAGAGTACGTAAATAAGAGGACACGTGGTCTCTTCCTGTTCCACCCCAGACTCGACAGTCCTTTAAAAAGAGGACATGTCCAGATAAATCCAGACATATGGTAACTCTAGTTTAAGCAAAGTTGCAACTATGATAGGATTTAGCCAGTGATGATCAGCATTTTGCTGACTGCCATGGTGTTAAACCTGGAAATTCAGTGCCGGGTCCTATTCAGGCACTGGCATTCAATTTCCAGAGGCCAGCTAATGCAATAGCTGGTTATGTGCGATATTCATCACTTAACCAGCTATGAGTTTCTGCATAAAGATAGGATCGACTTTTATGCAGTGAACCTGGCCACTCCGCTCTCTGAACATCCTCAAAATAGCTAGTTTTCATTTCAGCGTGAGCCCGTTATTTTCAGTGGCACACATATGCCTTTGTTAGCGCCCATTTATGGTGTCAGGAAAGCCTGTCTGGAATTTTAAATCTTGCCGCTGCTGCTTCACTCCTTTGCCTCTTTTCTTCCCTGTTCTTAGCCTGGCTTGCCCTGCCTGACTCAAATTTCACATCCCATCCTACTCTACCATTCCCCCTTTATTAAAAAAAAAAAAAAAAAAAGATTCCTCTTTTCTTTCCTGCTTCCACCTTGAGCTGCCCTGTGCTGCCATCTCTATTTTTGTAGGCCCTTTGACCCTCACAAAAAAGATATACTTATGGACCCTCTCCTCCCCCACCCTACCTCTGTCTTGGGTTACCTTTTGAGGACATGTCCGGACGGCTTTTCAAAACATGGCACTTTGTCCAGGTTTTGAAAAGCTGTGTCGGACAGGGAGGAAGTCTGTGGCATGCGCGGACTTCCTCCATGCCCGACAAGGCAGGCAACGGGGTTGGGGCTAGAGTGGGATCGGGGACGGGATTAGGGCGGGATGGGTGGGATTAGGGCAGGCCTGGGGGTAAGGCTAGGGGTCCGCAACCCTACCTCTGCCCCCTCCCCCCTCCAATCTGCCCTATTCACTAGTGGCGTACCAACGGGGGGCGGTCCGCTCCGGGTGCACGCTCCAAGGGGATGCACAGCCGGCCGGATCCGGAACCTCCATGCTGCTCCAAACGGCACCTCAGCGCAGCTGCCGTACTTAGAGCAGAGTCGGCAGCCACACTGAAGTGAACGAAGGTCCCGCAATGACTGCGCCGTCTACCGCCTCTGTTCCAGAAGAGTTAAGTGACGTCAGGGGGGGGGGGGGGTGGAGTGGCAGCCACAGTCATAGCGGGATCTTGCCGCAACTAATTGTATCTGCCAACCTAGCTCACTCTGACGTCACTTACCTCTTCCATCCGGAGCAGAAGCAGTCATCGCGGGACCTTTGGGATGTAGAAAGAAAGGAGCATAGTAGGGTGGTGAAAGGAAGTCAGGGTGGCATGGAAGGGTGTGGAGGGTGAGAAAGGGAGTCAGGGTGGTAAGTAATCATGCTGAAGGGAGACAAAGGGGGGTCTGGGTGGTATGGAATCATGGTGAATGGTGGCAAAGGGGGGTCAGGGTGGTATGGAATCATGGTGAAGGGTGAGAACGGGGGTCAGGGTGGTATGGAAGCATGGTGGAGGAAGAGAAAGGGGCAGATGCTGATGGAATTGCAGGGAAAGAGACATAAGGGGGAAGGATACTGCATGGCATTGGGTTGGAGGGAGAGAAAGGGTGCAGATGCTGATGGAAGTGGGGGGAAGGGAGAGAAGAGACCATGTGGGTGTGGGAGAGGGAAGGGAAGAAGAGGAGACCATTGGAGGAGGGAAGGGAGGAAGATGGATGCCAGACTAATGGGGGTGAAGGGAGAAATGGAAGGGGGATGCATAAAGTTTCTAGAACGGGAATGGAAAGAGAGAAGATGCCATATAGAAAGGGCAGAGAGAGGGTAGACAATGGATGAAAGGAAGAGAGTGACAAAAATATGAGGAAAGCAGAAACCAGAGAAGACAAGGTAGAAAAAAATTATATTTATTTATTTATTTTTTGCTTTAGGTGAGATGCATCGCTGTTTCTGTGATGTTGCATTGTATGCAGAGTCCAGCTTCTTGGTGCTTCAGTTTAATCTTTGTCTACGTATTTTTATTCTATCTCCCCATTTACAAAACTGTAGAGCGTTTTTTAGCGTTGGCATCTGAGCTGTTACCACCGTGGCTAAAAACCACACTACAGTTTTGTAAAAAGGGGAAGGGTTAGTTTGTGATTACATACTAGATGAAGGTGTTTTCTGTGTTCTGTGTGTTCGAAAAGACATAGTTTTCTGTTAGGATTGACTGTGTAGGATTGATCTGTACTAGTCTGGCTTGTTTAGTTTTACAATGGGTTTATTGATGTACTGCTCACTGCAGTATGTAAGATGCTGCCTTTTCCTAGATATTCATGTGTAACGTGTGGATTGTTACTAAAAATCATGTTTTTCATACAGATGGGGGGGGGGGTCAAAAAATGATGGGCCCCGGGTGTCACATATGCTAGGTACGCCACTGCTATTCACAGATGTTCAGGAGCAGGAGTTGATGCATTTCTGACCAGATTTCAAGAGCTATCTTCCCTTCACCCCATCAATAGAATGAAGAAAGCATAAAGTTGCCCAAGTATACTGTAAATTACAGGTTGCATTACAAATATGGTGTTTGTTTGCACAGTGAAAAAGATGGAGGTGGCGGTGATGTGTTTACAAAGATGTTAGAAAACTGACAGACTGGTCTTCTGTCTCAGTACAATTTGTGGTTGTTTTTTGCCAGTTTTGTCATGCCTCTTCAAAGTGCAAACACATCACCTCCACCCCATCATTTTACTCTGCAGTTCACAACAGATTGCAAACAAATATCACCATTTGACTATTAAAATATAACTCTTTCTCTCGCTCTAAGAACATAAGAATAGCCGCTGCTGGGTCAAACCAGTGGCCCATCGTACCCAGCAGTCTGCTCACGGGGCGGCCCTCTGGTCAAAGACCAGCGCCCTAACTGAGACTAGCCCTACCTGAGTACGTTTTGGTTTAGCAGGAACTTGTCTAACTTTGTCTTGAATCACTGGAGGGTGTTTTCCTCTATGACAGACTCCGGAAGAGCATTCCAGTTTTCTACCACTCTCTGGGTGAAGAAGAACTTCCTTACGTTCGTACGGAATCTATCCCCTTTCAATTTTAGAGAGTGCCCTCTCGTTCTCCCTACCTTGGAGAGGGTGAACAACCTGTCCTTATCTACTAAGTCTATTTCCTTCAGTACCTTGAATATTTTGATCATGACCCCTCTCAATCTCCTCTGTTCGAGGGAGAAAAGGCCCTATTTTTCTAATCTTTCACTGTACGGCAACTCCTCCAGCCCCTTAACCATCTTAGTCGCTCTTCTCTGGACCCTTTCGAGTAGTACCATGTCCTTCTTCATGTACAGCAACCAGTGCTGGACACAGTATTCCAGGTGAGAGCATACCATGGCCCGGTACAACGGCATGATAACCTCCGATCTGTTTGTGATCCCCTTCTTTATCATTCCTAGCATTCTGTTTGCCCTTTTTACTTCTGCCACACATTCCGTGGACGGCTTCATCGACTTGTCGATCATAACTCCCAAGTCTCTTTCCTGGGAGGTCTCTCTGTCACTACGCTCATCCTCGTCCTTTTATACCACCACCACTGCATGCAAATCTCTCTTGTGCTTATTCACTAGGGCATATCCTAACAACGTGGCCTTGGCAGCCCTTGGGGAGCAGGAGTGAAGACCAATCACGTCTGTGTTATATAGGGCCATGCTAAATAGTCAAGTTATAATTCAGCTGAAGTAACCCAAGTTGTTTAATCCCCTCCTTTTATCAAGCTGTGTTTGAGGTTTTTGGCGCGGGCCGGTGAGGTGAGTTCTCTGATGCTCGTAGGAATTCTAGGAGCGTCAAAGCATTTACCGCACAGGCTCGCCCTTGATTCAAGGGGCCCTAGATTTGCTAAACTCACACACATTATTTTACTGAGAAATTCTTGTGAAAGACACTTTTCAGTTATATACAATCTATTTATCCCAGTCCCCAAATTGAACTTGGTTTTCACCCATTTCAAACAATCATTTGTCCTTCTAGTTTAGAACTACAGCTGAACAAGTAACTACTTTTTAACATATTTATTACATCTGATTACTTCTAATCGATTTTCCTATAGCATTTTGCAGAAATCTTGATGTTTCAGAATGAACCTCATAAACTATTAGCATTCTGTTATAGCTTAGAGAAGAAGTAAAATTGTTTCACCATGAGGAAAGAGGATGGAATAGTATAACTTTTTTTTTATACTGGTCTTCACCTCGTATTCCATCAAATGAACTACATGGTGATAGCTTTTAAAATGAGGCGATAACTCTTTTTTAAAAATTTTGCTTCTGCTTTCTCATTAGTGCATCAGAGCAGTAGGCGAGTGTATCTTTGGCTACATGGAAAGCTGCTTTCTTATGTGAACCACATGCATGCTTTATGCCCCTGATTTCTGCTAGTGAATGATGATGGATGACGGGCAGATAGGGAAGAGGTTGGAGAAAAGCGTGAAAGGTCAGCGATTGGGAGTATAGGAAAGGGCTAGCACTGAGAAGGAAAAAGAAGAAGGAGGAGGAAGAAAATGGATGGTAGGTGCATCTTAGCGAGATTTCACAATTATTGGTGATCTTCGGAGATATATACAATCCGTTTTTTCTACTGAAATTTTTTTGTGACATATTTTTCTTTCCTTTTTTACCATGGACCCCTGATGAAGGTTGTCCGAAACACGGACCGTGTTGGGTCCCCTGTTTGGTAAAAAGGTTTTTAGATATACTTTGGTTTGTCACAATAAATTTTGCCTACATCGTTGTACATATCTGCAGTTTTCGTTTTGTTTGTTCCTGGTAGGTGCAGTGGCATACTAAGGGCAGGCAGTCTTGCTGGGGGCGCTGGCACCCTCATCCTCTCTGCCTCTCCACTCCTTCCCACTCCTCCATCTGCTGCCCGTGCCCCTCCCCTTCCCCCATATCTATTTAACTTCCCCAGCTTGGGCAGCATCACCCACTTGCTGCCCGCGTTGGCACCCTCTGTGACATCACTTCCCGGTCCTGCGCCTAGGAAGTGACATCAGAGGGAGAGCTGACACGGGCATCGAGTTGATGATGCAGCGTGCGCCGTGGAAGTTAAAAAGGTATGGGAGAAGGGAAGGGATGCACGTGCGCAGTGGTGGGGAGGGGGGCGGAAAAGAGGGTGGGGGACAGGCGCCACTGGTTAGGCGAAGGTCAGAAAGAAACCAGAAGAGCCAGCTCAAGGAATTGTGGAACTCGGTGCTGGGACTAAAGCGTGGCAGGCAATCGCGCACGGGCAAAGGAGCTCAGACAAATGCGCCCAGGATGTCAGTGCACCGGATTAAAAATTAAATTTAAAGTGCTCTGAGGAGTGTGTATAGGGAGAACCCCTCAGTTTACTTAGAAGTGTTGGTGCTGTTGTCGGGGGTGGGAGGAAACTGTAATTTTTCTCTAAAACAGGGAAAAATTACACTTTCTTCTGTTAAATGGGGGAAGTTCCCCACAAATCCCCAACTTCTAAGTAAACTGGGGGGGTTCTCCCCCACACCCTCCTCGGAGCGCTTTAAATTCAACTTTTAATCTGGTGCGCTGACATCCTGCGCGCATTTGTCTGAAATCCTTTGTCTGCGCGCGATTTTAATACTAATGAGCTCCTTGTAATGTATTTGCATAGGATTCTTCATGGTTGCTACCACAATTGATAGAACGCTCCTGAAAAGGGGAACCAGGCTGGCGCGAGCAACAGGCAGAAGTTGCTCCCAGTAGCGAAGATAATACGGAGGAACGGTGCGGGGGGAAGGGATGACACGAGAGTTGTGTGGTGTGTCAAGGCGGGGCAGAGAGGTGCCAGCACCACCACCAACTTGGCACCCGGGGCAGTCTGCACTCCCCCGCACCCCCCTTACTACGCCATTTGTCTGAAGGCTATTGAAGTGATATACAAGGGGCCGCTGAAAAGTTCTCAGCCCTGCTAACAAAGTTAGGGCAGTCTCCATCCAGTGATTTTCCACTTTTTTTGTTCTGTTGTAAAAATATAGATCATCTGGAAAATCGCTGGACTAAGTGTATTAGTTCTCAATGGAGACTGCCCCAACTTTGTTGGTTGGGCTGAGAACTTTTCAGCGGCCCCCTTGTACATTCAAGCATAGTAGATAGCTTTCAGATCCTGGAGGGATCACATTTACAAAATAAAAGAGTAATAATGAGGTTTGGTTTACAGTCCACTACATTAACCACTAGGCTACTACACTGTTCTGCAGGAGTATCTGTGTGGCAATATTTTTAGAAATGATGCCAGAGGCATTCATGTCCCTGATTTTTTATTTTTCCTTCATTCAAAAGGTGGATGTTTCAATTTGAAAAATAACAATTTATTTTGGACTTTTTCAATGCAAAAAAACCCCAATCCATCTCATAGCCATAAACGAACAGGAAATCTAGATGATTTTCCTCTTTGATTTATGGCTGTGACATGTACTTTCTCTTAAACTGAGATGTGTTTTGGAATTGCCCCTCTACATGCTCTATTTAATGCATTGCATAACAAATGTGGACGTTCCCTGACCCTCCAAAGTTTTGGCATTGGCGAAATCAGTTGCATCAGTTGGCCATCTGGGAAGCTAGAGATGCTGGAAGGACGAGGAAGTGAAAGATGTTGTTTATGCAAATATGGGATCCATATTTACAAGCCTTATTTCCTAAAGGTTGTAGTGCGGTTTTAAGATGGGTGTCTTAACTGAGATTGAGGAGGGGTAGAGAGTACCATTGGAAGGGGAAGGGAAGGGAGGGTTTGGGGAGGGAAGGTAGAGGGTATTAAATAGATTCAAATATGTAGTCCTATATAGATTAAGTGAGGTTTGATGGGGGATGAAGGTATTTTCTAGGTTTATATGGGATGTATTTTACTCGTTGCCTCATTATTATACTAAGCACTTTGGTGTTGTATGTGATATTGACCACATCAATATGTTTATCTTATTATTATATTTGATGCATCATTATTGTTTTACAAGTTTTAATGTTGAATTTGTTGTTGTTTGCATCAATAAAAATTGTTTGGAACCTAAAAGGTTTTGCATTATTGTTAATTTTTGGTGCATAATTTCCTGGGGTATATTTTGTGCAGAAATTGCAGAACTAGAACGAATAAATTTGCAAGTATTGCAAAATATTTATCAAATATGCTTTTCACAGGGTAGCCTCTTCAATTTTAATGATACTATGATGCTGCAGTGCATTAGACTGTGTGTCAATGATATAAAACATATTTTTATAAAAGTGGTGCGTCTAAAGAAATTCAGGCTTAAAAGGTCATTGCAGAGCCAGAAATGGTAGATTCTGAAATATGAACAGGTCAAACAACAGGCCCTTCTTTGCTATTTATTTTTGTTAATGGAATTTCAACTCCTTTATACAAATGCCAAGCACCTGAAAACAAGGCAACCAAATCTAATATTTTGATTGAAATATGAGGTTTAAGACTTGTATTAGAAGTAACCCCAATTAAAATTCAAGAACAAGCTAAACTATTATGTTTTTATGACATCTATGTGTTCAGGAACTATCAATCAAGTGGGGTGAGTGGGAAGGCGTGGGGGCAGTGCATCCTGGGAGCCACCTTGGCAGGGGCACTATCAAGCAGCAGAACAGCAGCCTGGCATCTCTCCTCTCCCATCCAGCCAGCAATGGGGGTCTTTTAACTGCACTACCCCCTTCCACAGTCCTCTTAAATGCTTCTATTCTTCATCAGCAGTGAGCAGGGACCCCTATCCGCTACTGACGCCAGCCCTAAGCCCTCCCTCTGACATAACTTCCAGTTCACAAGACCAGGAAGTTACGTCAGATGGAAGGCTTGAGCTGGCACAAGCAGTGGATAGGAGACCCTGCTCGTTTCTTACATCCTCTAGCTGGCAGGCTTGCTACTCCAAAATGGCGGTCCTTCCCCTTCCCAGTGCATTCTGGGATGAACTAGGGAGGGGCCTAAGGCTCTGATTAGCTCATATGCATAAGGCCCCTCCCATAGGATGGGCCTTAGGTACCTGGACCAATTGGAGTCTTATGGGAGGGGGCCTTAGGCATCTGAGCCAATCAGGGCCGTGGGCCCCTCCCTGGTGCATCCCAAAATGCACTGGGAAGGGGAAGGTCTGCCATTTTGGAGTGGCAGTCCTCCTGGTTGATGGGTATATGCATCCCTCTGGTCAGACTTTCAACTACAGAGGTACGGGGCTGAGGGGTGTCGGGGGGACTTAGGGGTTCCAGGAGGGTCCATAGGTTTGGGGGAGTTTGGGGGTCTGGAGGAGTGTGTCACTGGTTGGGGGGTTGGGAACTTCCGGGGGGTGGCAGGAGAAGGGAGTATGCATTGTTGCAGTTGAGGGAGATGCGTCAGGACAATTAAGCTTGCCCAAGGCCACTTCCTGGTGAAACCCACCTAGCCTTAGGCAAGCTTAATTGTCCTGATGTGTCTTCCTCAACTGCAACAAACTACAGTGTAGGCATCTTTTTGGAGTTTTTTTGGTTTTTTAATGTGCATCCTGATTGGCAGCTAGACAGCGGTAGGACACCCACTGCTGCCTACTGTCGGGATGCCCATTTATAGAATCAGCCCCTAAATGTACACTGCTTTAAGCCTGGGGTAATTGCAAAATGTACCTCAGTTTAGTAACAGGGCCCCCTAGCCTACTGATGAAGCCAATCATTTGTACTTATTTTTATACATATGAAGGGTTTTGCATAATATATTTTTTTTAATTGAAATTTTAAGTCACAATAGTGAAATAACATAACATTATACCATAGATATGATATAAATCCAAACATAAAAATATTGTAAGTACAGAAATGGAAGCAGGACATGTTACAGCCAAGCTTCATTAAAATCTGTGTAAATAACAGTGTTTAAACATGTTACAACTAGTCAAAACATGTCAAACTCGTAGCACAAAACCAGCTTAAACTGTTAGCAAAACATATATTGACAGGTATAGTAGTGTGGGGGGGGGGGAAGGGGGAGGGGAGGTCCCAATAAGCACCACACAACAACAATCAGCCAAGTCAAATTTTGAAGGGATGGCACAGATGGCCTTAATACATCAACGGTCTTTACTACAATAAGACTGAACAGGGTCCCATACTTTGAGAAATGTACTGGTAGAATTGTGTTTTTCAGCTACACTTCTCCCTCCGTCTTCGCGGTTTCAGCATTCACAGTTTCGATGATTCATGTTTTTTTAGCTTGCTGGCTCCTCCCCCCAAATGACATCAGCTTGCATAGAGAAATCGCCCGTTCCAAGCGTTTACAGAGAAAACCGCTGATTCCCAGCACTTTCTTCACCGTGTTTTGCCTCTCCTTCAGGAACCGGCCAGGTCTCCCACCATGTTATTCGCGGTTTCAACATATTCACGATGGTTTTTAATAGAAAACAGCGAATAACATATGAAAAATTTATTTGCGGGTTTTCTGTATTTGCGGTTCTGTTAATCCCCTATCACAGCGAATATGGAGGGAGAAGTGTATAACACTCATATTTGGTGGTGATACATACTGTATTCCACCATACAACATATATCACTTTAGATAATAGCCAGAAATAGTAAAGTGTTGAGCAGATGAGCATTAGATTCAGACATAGATTGTGGAAGGCCATGATGATCCAGTACAATGATCTTAAGATGTAAAGGAGCTTTTATATTCAAGATGAATGAGATGGTGTTCCAAACATTATTCCAATATGCACTGAGATGACAGCAGTGAAATATCATGTGAGATAATGTTCCCACAGCTTTCTTACAAGACCAACAAAGATCAGAAGTGTCCTTTGAGAGTTTAGCTAATCTTTTTGGGGTCCAATGAGATCTGTGCAAAAGGAAGTATGTCGACTGTAATACTGCTGCGGATGATATTCGGGTCCATACCTTTTGCCAGACATCATCATCTGCCTCAAATTTCAGCTCAGAATGCCATGAACTCATCAATTGTCATATAGAAATAGAAGAGGTCTGTTTTAGTATTTAGCATAATATTTTTATGAGTCCTTTCCACCTCAAGAGGTTATGGTCAGGGTCATCAGAGGATGCTGTGATGTGTTAATATCATTAAGAACATAAGAAGTTGCCTCCGCTGAGGCAGACCAGAGGTCCATCTCGCCCAGCGGTCCGCTCCCGCGACGGCCCATCAGGCCTATTGCCTGAGCAGTGGTCCCTGACTATTTCTATAACCTACCTCTACTCCTATCTGTACCCCTCAATCCCTTTGTCCTCTAGGAAC
Source organism: Geotrypetes seraphini (assembly GCF_902459505.1). NCBI lineage: Eukaryota > Metazoa > Chordata > Amphibia > Gymnophiona > Dermophiidae > Geotrypetes > Geotrypetes seraphini. The sequence goes on along the minus strand of NC_047092.1, from coordinate 148,938,895 downwards.
CTATCCAAACCTTCTTTGAAGCCCTGTAACGTGCTCCTGCCTACCACAGCCTCCGGAAGCGCATTTCATGTATCCACCACCCTCTGGGTGAAAAAGAACTTCCTAGCATTTGTTCTAAACCTGTCCCCTTTCAATTTCTCCGAGTGCCCCCTTGTACTTGTGGTTCCCCATAATTAGAAAAATCTGTCCCTGTCTACTTTTTCTATGCCCTTCAGGATCTTGAAGGTTTCTATCATGCGCCTCTATGTCTCCGCTTCTCCAGGGAGAACAGCCCCAACTTTTTTAGTCTGTCAGTATATGAGAGATTTTCCATACCCTTTATCAGCTTAGTTGCTCTTCTCTGGACTCCCTCAAGTACTGCCATGTCCTTCTTGAGGTACGGCGACCAGTACTGGACACAGTATTCCAGATGCGGGCGCACCATTGCACGATACAGTGGCAGGATGACTTCCTTCGTCCTGGTCGTGATACCCTTTTTAATGATACCCAACATTTTGTTTGCTTTCCTTGAGGCTGTGGCGCACTGTGCCGACGCCTTCAATGTTGTGTCTACCATCACTCCCAGGTCTCTTTCAAGATAACTTACCCCTAGCAGTGATCCCCCCATTTTGTAAGTGAACATTGGATTCTTTTTCCCTTCATGCATGACCTTGCATTTCCCTATGTTGAAGCTCATTTGCCACTTTTTGGCCCACTCTTCCAGTGTCGTCAGATCCTTTTGGAGATCTTCGCAGTCTGCCGTGGTTTTAACCCTGCTGTATAGTTTGGTGTCATCCGCAAATTTAATGACCTCACATTTTGTTCCCGCCTCCAGGTCGTTAATGAAAACAAACACTACTATTCTAATGTCTATTAGCAAATGATATTAAGCTGGACTCAGGCAATTGGATTGGCTACTAGTATTTTTCGTGTTGTTTGCTGGAATATGGTTAAGTATTAATGCTATGTTTGAGCCTTAAGTTTCTTTTGTCCAGGTTTGTTTTGGAACTTGAGAGTCAGCAATATATTATTTATGGCTTGTTTGAAATTCTTTGACCTTGTCCATGTTCTCCTCTGAGTCATGCTGTGCTTCTTCAATCCATTTTATGATAGACTACAAGCTAGGTTGCTGTCTCTCCTGGCTAATAATAAGAGTGGAAAGATCAACTGAACCTTACAAAATAAAAATGTCCCTGAAAAGAACATGTTGAGAATAAAATTAAGTCATCTTTTATTAGCGCAATATATCTTACAAGGAAGCCGCTCTTTATGGCTGCATATTACTGTAGACTAGAGCATGATCCCTATTATATTGCAAACAGTTTGAACTTTCAATTTAATACATGCCACCTATCAGTCCTTTTACGCATGTCCTATGCCATTGACACAGTTATGAATGAACAATATGGTTAGGCGTGGTGTCCTGAAGCTTCTCAAACAGAACAAAAGGCAAGAGAGATGTCCTTTCAACCAAGAGTATCTTTATTCCTTATGTGTTCGTCCCAACAAAGGATCCAAGTTTCGGCATATAAGTATGTCTTCCTTGGGGGACACTGAATTCAACTGCTGGTGACAAAATACACCAATGTGTTATTAGATAATGAAAGCACTGCTGAGAAAACGCTGAACCGCAACGTTATCAGTACTCAAAAAATACATCTAGAATTCTCAAAAAATACATCTAGAACTTTTTTTTTAATCATCTATCTGGACATCCAGGCCATTGATCTCCAGACCGCCAGTAGGTCTATCTTTATAACACATTTTCGACCAAAAATTCATCCAAGTCCCAAATGCCCAGAACAAGACCATTTGGACGGGGGAGGGGCCCGCATTGTGAAGGACTGGCCACCCAGACATGGCAACAGAGCAGTAGGGCACCTTACAGGGCAATGCTGTGAACTTCACAAAAAGGGAGCCACATAAACATCTCACCAGAACTCTCTTATAGGATAAGGTGAGCCCTACCCCCCAAACACCTCCAAAACTCAATACCCACCTGTCTACAACCCCAATAGCCCTTATGGCTGCAGGTAGCACCTATATGGCAGTACAGTAGGGTTTGGTGGGATCACATTTTCCACCATAAATGTAGTGGTTAGAGTTGCTTATGGGTCTGGGTCCTCCTCTCTATGGCTCACTAGCCCACTCCCCAGGCTATTTAAGAGACCTGTGTGCAGCTCTACTAGGCTTTCCTACACTAGGTACTAATGCTCTGGAGACAAATATGTTTGTTTTTATTCCAATCTTTGCTGTGGAGGGGGAGAGTGAGAAGTCAGTGAACACTGGGAAAGTGTGTAGGGGTCTTTACTTTGTCTCTGCAGTGTCATTTTGGATACCTGTTGGGCACTTATACCTGTTTTTACATTGTCTAAGTCACAATGTATAAGTTCTGTCTAGGAAGTCTCATAAAACCATCAATTATCCCTGCAGGATGACTAAGTCTAGGTCGGCCCCCATCCCACCCTAACCACTCCTCCATATATGCCCCTTTTAGCTCTGGGCGCACAGCGGTATTCAAAGGCCTAAAAAGTCCCTGGATACGTCCCAAAAATAAGTTTGATTATCGGCACTTGGCAGACCTGTATTTTAGGTCGGCCAAGTGCTGACTTGGGCAGGTTTTTAGACGTGTTTAAGTTTCGATTATGAGCCCTACAGTTTCATATCCCATTGAAACCCCACCTCCAATGCTTTTCCCTCCCTTTGGTAAATGGTCTTGTTCTGGTAAATGTGCATGAATAGTGGACTTACATGCTCACATTTTCCCACATATAGGGTGGATAGTTTTGAAAAAGCCCATCTCTTCTTTTTTTTCAAATCAATCTACCTGTTTTGTTCAAGAGACAGGACATTAAACCCAACATTGATTTTCCAGGTCTGCTTCTGCCCATTGCTGTCAGCACCATAAAATTCACAGTCTGCATAGCCTACAGTTCCTGCAGTTTTTGTAAAAGGAAAAAAATCCACTGGGTAATCTGTGCAAATTAGGCTAACTGCAAAGGCACCGTGGGACTATTTCCCCCCCCCCCCCCAATTCATATCCCCCTTCCCCCCTTTTTACAAAGCCACGCTGCTCAGCAGCACGAGCTAAATGCCGAGCCACCCATTCTATTCCTATGGATGACTTGGCATTTAGATATGGTTGCTCAGCAGTACAGCTTTGTAAAAAGGGGGGAGGGGGATAACATTTGAGGGCGAAAGCTGCCCAGTATCAGAACTGTGGAAGAAATTCTTATTAGGCAGCCTGATCTTTGTGGTATTACTGTGAGACTATCACCAGGGGCCTGGCAGCACCGTTTTTCAGCTACCAGGAATCACTTCTAGTCCCCACTATACTGTATACTAGAGATAACTCAGCAGGTGTCAGAGGATCGCTGATGACTCTTGCTGGTCCTGCTCTCCAAAACAGGAAGTTACATCATAGGAGGCAAGACCGGCAAGAGCTCTGATGTTCTCGGTTAAAATTTGTTTGACTTTGGAGGTACTTAGCTTGAATAAATTGGGAAACACTGTTTTAGGAAACTGAGGTATCCCTGGGAGCAAGTGCAAATCCTAATGTTGAAGCCAGACATCATAGATGTGCATTTCTATTCTAAAATGAAGAATACATGTGTTGATCTGGGCCCCACCCTAATCATCCCAAACCATGCCCCCTTGCTATTTACACATATTCACAATTTTCATGGCTTTTTAAATTCAGGTTTGCTATGTTTATTTGATATTCACATGAAAATGTTGGTATTTTCATGTGCAGACTGTAAATAGGTCTTCAAAAATAATCTCCTTAGAAGGGCAAAGTAAAATCATGAATGACTTAGAGCTCCTTTTACGAAGGTGCCTTATGCCTAAACGCGCGGAATATCACGCGCTAAAATTCCGCACGCACTAGCCGCTACCGCCTCCGCTTGAGCAGGTGGTAGTTTTTCGGCTAGCGTGTGGTAATCCGCTAAAATCGCTAGCGCACCTTCGTAAAAGGAGCCCTTCACCTTCTTATGGTCTGTAGTCAAACATTAATAGACTTGCAGACTAGCATGCCACAATTATTGTGGAATCAAAAAAATATCTTAACATATTGATATTTAGTAGGTTAATTAGATGCAAAAGTGTCCATGCCATTGTTGCCATGTTCTTTCTCTTGTTGAGTTACTTGACTGTTTTACACATCTCCCTCGTTATTCGCGGGGGGATAGGGGCAGAGTCGGACCGCGAATAGGGAAATACCGCAAATATCTGACTCTGATCCACCTCCGCCTCCCTCCCGCCTTCCCGGCCTTACCTGATGGTCTAGTGGGCTTTCGGGGCAGGAGCGATCTTCCTACACTCCTGCCCCGTGCAGATTGCCAATAGGAAATGATTGCCGTGAGTTCTCGTAGTCTCTCGAGATTACGGCGGGAACTCACGGCAGCCATTTTCTATTGGCGATCTACATGGGGCAAGAGCGTAGGAAGATTGCTCCTGCCCCGAAAGTCCGCTAGACCACCAGGTAAGGCCGAGATGCCGGGGGAAAGGCAAAAATACGGGGTTTTTCCCCCTCCCCCCCAAAAAAATAGTGATTATGTGAAATCACGAGTGCGGAAACTGCGAATGGGGAGGGGGAAGTGTACACTGATTCTATCTGCATCCCTTTTGGTTGTATGTTCCTTTTGCAATTGCTAATAAAGATACTAAAAAAAAAAGATACAAAAGTATTTCTACTTCTTTAGCACACAGTATAATAGTTACCAATCACAGCAGCTAACTTGAAGGGGGGGGGGGGGGGAACCCATGTGGTGATTTCATCAACTGACAAAAACATAATTAGATATACTGCTCCCTTGGGGAAAATATGAAAGATTGGACATCAATGTCACTTCTAGGTATTGTGGCCAGAAACCTTTGAAGGACTGTTAGAAGGAGGAAATAGAAGTGGTTTGAACGTCACTCAGAGCTGCCAGAAGATTATGGAGTGCTACTGGGAACAGAGGGGGACAGCAAGAAAGTTGAAGAGGAGATGAAAGATAAATGGAAAAATACAGAAGTGAATTTAGGGAAGAAGGAATTGTGGACTGTTCATAAAGTGTGCTAAGCTGTTAGGAGGTAACTCTATACTAGAGTGCCTATATATAGGTGCCCTAAGGGTGCCTGATAGGTACACATTTTATAAAGGAAAGTATGCATCTACTTTCCTTTACAGAATACTAAAATGAACAGATATCCTATATAATAAAACCCTAGCCACGCATGCGCACTCCTATCTGCATACTTCCATGATCCGTAGGTCTGTGGCCGCAGGAGTGCGCATGCGCGAGTCCCCAGCCTTACACCTACCTACACTCGCCGGCAGGACTCACCGCCAGCGCTGGATTCCCTGCTCTAGAAAGACGGGGGTCGTAGGAGGCCCGAAATCGCCCAAACTCACAGCCACAAACCGGCACAAACCTCCCTCCAGCGTTGGCAGCCGCAGCACGCTAAACAGGCTGCTTCACGGCTTTTTCCTGCCGGTGAGTCTCCTGATGGTGATATCATCAGTGACGTGTCAGAGGGACTCAACTGTAGGAGTTACCTATTGTCCATTTATATAATATTTTACCTATGTTTATAATTATTAGTATTATCTTGTACATCGCCTTGAATGTAGAGTAGGCGATTAATCAAATTATTTAATAAACTTGGAAACTTGGAAAACTTGGAGAAAGCTGCCAAGCAGCCTGTTTAGTGTGCTGCGGCTGCCAACGCTGGAGGAAGGTTTGTTAAGGTCATGACGCATGGGAGGGAGACATAAGAGAGTCACCGGGTGTTGGGCTGGGAGGGTAGAGAAGCATCTGCCTTGGGTGCTTCAGGCAGTAGCAGCGTTTACAATTTGCTGCTGTTGCCGGCTTTAGGCCTTCCTCTCTGGCGGGTCCTGCCTAAAGACCCGCCAGAGAGGAAGACCTGAAGCCAGCAAAAGCAATGAATTGTGAATGCTGCTGCTGCCCGATGAAGTTCAAGGAGGAAAGGGAGCAGAGGGGGAGAGAATGGCTTGGAGGGAAGAACACCTTATACAATCCAATGGGAATTCTGATTCCACTTTCTCAAAACGAGTCAGTGGTGTTGGAATTCTTCATCATTCCCAATACATGGAAAGTACTCAATATGATTTCTAGAAATATATGTTTTTAAAGATTTTTTTCTTTTTAAAGATTTTTTTCTACTTTCACATCAATATAACTTATTATAGCTTAAATAGCTTGTATATAGAAAAAGGTTTGAAAGTGCATCACTTAACTTAAATCCTTATCGGTTCCCCTTCCCGACGCGTTTCGGAATTCTTTTTCAAGGTCGGGGGAACTGAAAAGCAACACACACACCATAAAATATCAACCCAAACAATCTCTAAAACATTTAAGTCTTCTAAGTATTCAACTCACCAAGAGATAAGGTGATTGTAACCCCCCTCATTTACTGGAAACTTAACTTTTTCCCTCTTTTTTAGGGAAAAAGTGAAGTTTTCAGTATAATGTGGGAGGTTACATCCCCCAAACCCCCCCATAATGCCGGCGCGATCTCTGTTAAGTAAAGTGGGGGGGGGTTCCCCACCACACCCCCCGTCGGAATCCTTTAAAATACTGTTTTTCTTCGGCGCGCTTCCACCTTGCGCTCAGTTGTCTGCGCTGGGTTGTCGGCGCGCCTTTGTCGTTGCGCGCTTTTGACCTCTCACCATTTTTTCTGAGACCCTCCAAGTACCTATAAATCCAAAATGTGGCCCTGCAAAGGGTTTGAGTTTGAGACCACTGCGGTAGAGCAGCTATTGAGGTCATACTACTGATAAGGTAATATAATACAAACTAGTTGTTTAGCCCGTTACATTAACGGGTGCTAGCAGCCCTTCTCCCTTACTTTTACCTCCTCCCTGTCCAGCAGCACCCCCACCCATTCCCTGCTCCCCCTAAATAGCAGTAGCCCTTCTCCTTTCATCTCCCCCTGTTCAGCATCACCCCATTTTCAGCTCCCCATATTCAGCAGTACCGGTAGCTCTTCTCCTTTGCAGGAGCCCTTCTCCCTTCCTTTTACCTCCCCCCCCCGTCTAGCAGCACCTCTTCCCTGCTTCCCCTATCCAGCAGTAGGCCTCCCTTCTTGTTACCTCCCCCCCTGTCCAGAATCACCTCTTCCCTGCTCCTCCTGTACTGCAGCACCCCCTTACCTGCTCCCCCTGTCCAGTCCGGTGATCTCCAGCCATCAGGCTGGCTCCTGCAGGGAGTCTAGTTCCTGTCCAGTCCCTGCCAGGCGTGCGAGCCTGCTCCGCCCCCTCCCAACCTGCCTGGAGTATTTGAATTAGACCCGACGGTTCCTGTTGAGGGAAGCACTCCTCACCGGACTCAGCGGTGAACTCCAGCCATCGGGCCGACATCTGCCTTGGGTTTTTTTTTTTTTTTTAGTTGAAAGACGCGGCGGTGGCTCCTCTCATGATTCCCACCTGCGTCGGAAGTCCAACGCAGGCGGGGATCGTGAGAGTAGCCACCGCCGCATCTTTCAAAGAATCGTAAGCCGCGCATGCGCACTTCCTATGTGTCGCTACAGCTCACGGAAAACCGGCACACACTTAGGAAGTGCGCATGCGCAGCTTACCATTTTATTATATTAGATTCTTACCTATGACACGTATGGTTACATGTTATCTTGGCACCTTCCTGGGTTCAGATCTCTTGAACCTGGGACTGGGTAGCTGCAAATTCCTCAGATACTCTTTTAGCAGAGAAATAAGCTTTCTTCAACAGAAAAAAAAAATAAATCCAAACCTAGAGTGCTTTATAGCTCCAGCAGAGCAAGTCCTCAATCCTGCAAGATCATAGGGTTCTAGCAATCTTTCCTCCTTTACAAGCTGAAAAGTCCACAGGTATCAGGAAGGCAAATGCTTGTTAAACTTGCTTGCTAGTATTTTATTTTTTTCCACACATTCTGTTAGAGCACACAGCACAGCTGAATTATACATTTAACTACATTCCTGAAATCAGATAAAACTCATTGCACTTTATTTAATTTCTAGCTAACTCAAGGACTCAGAATTGAGGCAATTATTATACATATGTCTTACACGGAGATTTTTTTAAATTAAAAATACAGGACAGGGTGGGTGGGAGGGGGGGATATCTTTTTGGTTTATTCTTTGATTAAGGGCTCTTTTTACTAAGGTGCGCTAGCGTTTTTAGCGCACGAAGCATTTTAGCGTGCGCTAAACCCGCGCTACGCTTCTAGAACTAACGCCAGCTCAATGCTGGCGTTAAGATCTAGCGTGCGCAGTAATTCCGTGTGTTAAGGCCCTAACGCACCTTTGTAAAAGGAGCCCTAAATGTATTGGATGGGAGGGGAGGGATATTTTTCTTCTGCATTGTTTGTTTGTTTTTTATATATAATTCTTTATTTATTTTACAACTTACATCAAGTACATCAATATTGATATTAACATTGTAATATATATAATTTACTTGAGATTTTACAATTGATTTTTATCAAATTAAATTTATTTCCCACCCTCCCTTCATTTTATATTTCATAAAATCATTTTCTTCAATAATTAACCCCCCCCCCTCCCACCCTATTTTCCATTTATACTAAACAGGGAAGAAAAATATATTTACAATATTCTGATAATGGCCTCCACACATCCTGAAATTTATTACAGTTATTAATGTCTGTATGATTCCTGGCACTTTGAATTAGTTTTATAATGTTGCTCTATGAAGTGAAAGTGGTTTTGCTTCCAGAAATAATCCGTTTATAATGCTGCCAATTAAAGTTATTCTTTGTCTTAAAAATGGCATTTTCCTTCAGTAAACATTCGGGGCTTTGATCTACTAAATCTTTAAAAAACAATATCTGCCAAAACAAAGCTGGAACTTATTGAAAGCAATCTCCAAGTAATTTGCTGGTCTTTATGTGTGATGTAATAGTCTACCTCACAGCAGTGCCCCCCAAAATCAAAGCACCATGTTAGATAAATTGTCTCTTGTTTACATGAATTATTTCAATTACAATTTCAAAGGCATCCTTGCTACTTGACTACACCTTTTGGTGGAACTCTCTGAGCATGTATCACAAATTTGAATCTTATGCATATGAGAAAAACATGATTTCTCGACTCTCCACAAACATGGTGCAAAATAAATCACCTTGGTCATTCTTAGATTCATATGTTCATTCTAACCAATAGACACTTCTGCCTCTCTATCTAACTATCCCTCTCTTTTTCTTTTTCTCCCTCTTTCTTTCCCTCTCTCTTATTTCACTCTCCCTGCTTTTCTGCCTTTCATATATCTTCTAATAGCAGTTACACATACCCTAGATTCTTTTTATTAATCTGGTTGTAAGTAAATGATTATAGATATGGACTTTTTCTATACCATTGTGTCTTATTCAGATTTTGTGTGTTTGAACTGCTTTCTGTAAATTTCTTATAATATTCAATAAAAACTATTGAACTAAAAAAAAAAAAAAAAAAAAAAAAAAAACAATTTCAAAGGCAAATGAGATGCGCTATTATATGGTATTTATTCATTGTAGCCTTCAACCAGGCAATTTCTGTTGCTACTAAAATCAGAAAGAACATATGAAGAACTGAGTTCATTCACAAACTGTAGTTAACCCTTTCAGGACCATAAGGATCGTAGGCCACTTTTTGTGGTTTTGACGACATTTTTATGGTAAAAAGGGCTTGCAGATGCCAAAAAATTGATTTTTTTTGTGAAATATCATTATTTTTTTTTAAAAAAATCACACTTCTGGCTTATGGACAGTGTGGCAAGTGAATCTTCTCGTCAATCTGGCAACGACGCTAATGAATGAATGTCAGAACCAGTTTGTTTACATAAAGGCAGTATCATATGGAATCCGTACATATCAAATTTAGAACTGTAGACTATCCCAATCAAAATTTATAGGATTTTAAAGTTATGGGACAAATATGTCCCTTGGTCCTGAAAGGGTTAAATACTAAATACTGTACCCAAAAGTAACCTATCATGTACTACAACCAACAAAGGTGGGAGCCAAAAACCCAAATATAAGAAAAATAAAATGATTGTCATTTTAGGGCTCCTTTTATCAAGCTGTGCTAGCGGGGTTAACGCGCGCGGCTTTTCATCACGCACTAATCGCCGTGCTGGCCTAAAAACTACCGCCTGCTCAAGAGGAGGCAGTAGTGGCTAGCGCATCCGGCGGTTTAGCACACGTTAAACTGCTAGCGCGCATTTGTAAAAGGAGCCCTTAGGGCTCCTTTTATCAAACCGCGCTAGCGGGGATAATGCGCGCCACTTTTCATCATGCGCTAACTATCACCTGCTCAAGAGGAGGCGGTAACGGCTAGTGCATCCGGTGGTTTAGTGTGTGCTATTACGCGCGTTAAACCGCTAGGGCTCCTTTTATGAAGCCGCACTGGCGGGGTTAACACGCGTGACTTTTCATCACGCGCTAACCCCCGCGATGGCCTAAAAACTACCACCTGCTCAAGAGGAGGCAGTAGCAGCTAGCGCATCCGGCAGTTTAGCACACGTTAAACCGCTAGCGCGCCTTTGTAAAAGGAGCCCTTAGAGCTCCTTTTATCAAGCCGCGCTAGCGGGGTTAACGGGCGCGACTTTTCATCACGCGCTATCACCTGCTGGAGAGGAGGCGGTAACGGCTAGCGCATCTGGCAGTTTAGCGCGTGCTATTACGCGCGTTAAACCGCTAGTGCACCTTTGTAAAAGCTGCGCTAGCGGGGTTAACACGTGCAACTTTTCATCACGTGTTAACCCCCACGCTGGCCTAAAAACTACCGCCTGTTCAAGAGGAGACAGTAGTGGCTAGCACGTCCGGCGGTTTAGCACGAGCTATTACGCGTGTTAAACCGCTAGCGCGCCTTAGTCTACATAGAAATAAATATGAACAAAGAAATTGTAGATGATATTTTTTAATTGAACAAACTTTCCTCCCCTCCTCCCCCCCTTTTACAAAAGTGTGGTAGTGGCTGCCATGTGGCAAATGCTCCAGCACCCGTTGAATCCCTGTGGGCGCGTGCGTGGATGGGAGGAATGGGAAGAGGCGTGGTGGAGAGGAGGACGGGTGCTGGCGCCCCCACCAACATGGGGCCCAGGGCGGACTGCCCCCTTACCTCCCCCTTACTACGCCACTGGCCTTAATACTTGTGGGGCCAGTTTTCTTGAGATCTTAGCTCTCTAGTACAGGGGTTCTCAGCTCAATCCTCTCAACAATCCCTATCAGTCAGATATTCAGAATGCCTACAGTGAATATGCATCAGATAATTTGCATATAATTTATCTCATGCATATTGATTGTGGCTATCCTGGAAACCTGACTGCTTGGCTGTGTCCCGAGGACTGAGTTGAGAACCCCTGCGCTGTTCGGTAATTGTGAAACGATTTCCAGATGTTGCTCAACTGTACGAGGGAATTAGAGGCAAGCATAAGCAACAGCCCCCCGCTGTTAAATTTGGACAGGTGCTGGAGTATTGCTGCCACTGCTGTGCCTTGATTTAATAAACCCAAAAGAGAAGCAAACAGATTCTGCAAAGCTGGAACCAGAAAAGCACAACGGAGCTGGCCCACCAAAAGAAGGATATCGTGGATAAAAGATACAGATGAAAAGTATGTATTCACACAGATGCAGTGCCCCAACATGGCAGTGGTTTGGCTAGAAAACTGCATCAAGTAAGCCACTGATGTGAATGCAGCAAGGAAATACTATTTATTTATTTATTTAATTCATTCATTTTCTATCCCGTTGTCCCCAAAGAGCTCAGAATGGCACACCGACAAATCCACGCACAATTGAGCCCCAACAAATGTGCCCCGAAAATTGCGCGCACGGACAAGTGCACGCACGACAATTGCGCCCCGTCAATTGTGCCCCGCGAAATGCGCACACCAATCTGAATCTGCCATAAGTGAATATCTGGAAGGCCCTGATTTGCTCAGACTCCTCAGGCCCCGTCCCTTGGGGAATAGCGGCGTGTTGAATTGTAGAACTTTGAATGTGATGAGCGCCTGTTTATACGTTATTCTGTGGTTGATAGGAAGCCAATGTGCGTTCTTTAGTAATGGTGTGATATGGTCACATTTTCTTTTACCTGTGATGATTTTTATTGCAGTATTTTGTATTAGTTGTAGTCTTCTTATTTCCTAGTACCAATATACAGTTCTTCGCAGTCCATGGGGTTAGGGGGTTAGGTCTGTGGGGGGGAGGGGGATGGCAGGAGGTTAGGTGAAGAGGTATGTTTTTATTGCTTTTCTAAAGTTGAGGAGTCCTTCAAGGGATCTGATCTGTGGGGGCAGTCGATTCCAGTGGCTTGGTATGAAGTGGGAGTAGGACCGTCATTTGGTGGTTTTCTGTTGAAGGACATGACCAAGGGGCGTTTTGAGGCGTATTTCATCCAGGGAGTGGAGGGACCAGTTCGGCATGTACAGAGGAAGCTTAACCGTCACGAAGCCCAGTGCCATGTCATTCAAGGATTTGAATGCTAGCATCAGGCCCTTGAAGATACAACGTTTAGCTACGGGCAGCCAGTGAGCCGACGCTAGAGCCTATAACACTACCAGACCTACACAGCACTGTTTATCAAAACAAAGAAGAGACAGTCCCTGCCCATTAGAGCTTACAATCTAGTCAGGACAGACAAACTGGACAAGAAGATACATCAATACAAAGTGCTCAGCTGGGGGAATTACAGAGGGAATACTAAGAGATTTTGGTGCTTAGAAGGTGGGTTGGCATTTGGAACTGAAAGTGGGCTTTGAGTCTGGATTTGAATACTGCCAGAGATGGAGCTTGATGTACCAAGTCCGGCAGGTTGTTCCAGGCATATAGTGCAGTAAAGTAGAAGGAACAAAGTCTGGAGTTGGCCGTAGAGGAGAAGGGTACAGATAAGAGAGACTTATCTGTGGAGTGTCCATGGGTGGGAGTGGGGAAGGGAATGTGGGGGAAGATGAGGGAGGAGAGATACTGAGGAGCTGCGGAGCGAATACACTTGTAGATCAGTAAGAGGAATTTGAACTGTATGCGTAAACAAATAGGGAGCCAGTGAAGTTACTTGAGGAGAGGGTAAGTGGGCTTAGTGACATTGGCAGAATTTGAGATGTGCAGCAGAGTTCTGAACAGATTGAAGGGGAGAGAGATGGTTTAGTGGAAGGCCAGTGAGAAGCAGGTTGTAGTAGTCTAGATGAGAGGTGATGAGGGTCTCAAATAAACGAGCTATCAATGCAGTTTGAGCTCTCTAAATTAAATTATATGAAGTTACTTGCCCAAACTGTCAGGTTGTTGCAACTGTTTGAATAAATATCTTTAATCGATATCTTTGATTGATGGTTACCTTATCCATCTTTGTGGACCATCTCTATTGTTTTATCTGCTGCCTTGATTTTGGCCTACTGCTGTCAGTATGGCTCTTGGGACTGCTTTGAGCAGCTCTGCAGGGATTCCATCAATGCCAGGTTCTTTGTTGTTTGGCAGCTGCCTCAGCATCCAATCCACTTCACATTTCAATAGGTATGGCTCTGCTTCTTCTTGACCCCCAAGCTCTTCAGGGTAGTCAGTGCTGGTGTGTATTCTTTCCATCTCTACTTGATGTCCTGTTGCTTGCTAATTTCTTTGATGATCTTTGATGGTCGATTGGTGTGCTGAGAAAGGCTTTATCACTTGTCTCACCATGGTGAATAATGCCCTGGTGTCAGTGTTCCCGCTAAGGTGCGTTGGCCTGCGCGCGCGCACAAAATATTACATCGCAGCGCAAAGTTTCTCTTCACAGCGCACACACGCGTCGCAAAGGTAAGGGGAGGTAAGGTAAGGGGACGCATTGGGGGGATTGCACTTCCCCACAATTGCCATGCTTCGGTTCCTCTTCTTCCTTCCTTCCTCCCCCCCCCCCCCCCGCGGGACCCTGCGGCACCATCAACTCTTACTCCCTCTAATGTCGGCCCTGCAGCTCCAGACTTCCTCGCACCTTCTCCCCTCCCCCTTTGGATCGCTATTATTTTAAATGTTATAGCCGCGGAGCTGTATCCATCAGTGGAGATGTCTAACCTCGGCCTGCCCCGGAACTCTTACTGCAACAGTGACTTCCTGTTCCTGCCTAGACGGGCGGCTGCTGCAGTAAGAGTTCCGGGGCAGGCCGAGGTTAGACATCTCCACTGATGGATACAGCTCCGCGGCTATAACATTTAAAATAATAGCGATCCAAAGGGGGAGGGGAGAAGGTGCGAGGAAGTCTGGAGCTGCAGGGCCGACATTAGAGGGAGTAAGAGTTGATGGTGCCGCAGGGTCCCGCGGGGGGGGGGGGGGGGGGGAGGAAGGAAGGAAGAAGAGGAACCGAAGCATGGCAATTGTGGGGAAGTGCAGAGCTGCAGGGAAGAGTGTTGCGGTACCCAGCTGGAGGGAGAAGGAAGATGAGGGAGGGAATTAAAGGAGATGCCAGGGCTTGGAGCGTAGGAGGAAGGTATGCCAGTCTAAGGGAAAAGGAAGGGGGAGATGTGAGAGCATGGAGGGGGAACGAAAGATGGAAGAAAAGGAAAGGAGAGAGATGCCAGAGAATCAGGGAAGGGGAGATACCAGACTATGAGGAGAGGTGTGGGAGAGGGAAGGCGAGGAGAGAGATGCCAGACTAATGGGGTGAAAGGAGAGATGGAAGGGGGAGGCATACAGTTTCTGGAAGGGGCATAGAAGGAGAGAAGATGCCATATAGGGGAAGAGAGACGGCAGACAGTGAATGGAAGGAAGAGAGTTACAAGAAGATGAGGAAAGGAGAAACCACAGAAGACAAAGGTAGAAAAAAATTTCTATTTATTTATTGCTTTAGGAGACATGTGTCACTGTTTCTGTGAAGCATTGTATGCAGAGTCCAGCTTCTTGCTGGTTCAATTTAACCTTTGTCTATGTATTTTTATTTTATCCCCCCTTTTACAAAACTGTGAAGCGTTTTTAGCGGTAGCAGCTCTGATGCTCAGAATTTTATGAGCATCAGAGCTGTTACCTCCGTAGCTAAAATCCACACTACAGTTTTGTAAAAGAGGGAGGGGTTAGTTTGTGATTACATATTCCTTACTAGGCGAAGGTGTTTTCTGTGTTCTGTGTGTTCGAAAGACATGGTTTTCTGTTAGGATTGACGGTGTAGGATTGATCTGTGCTGGTCTGGCTTGTTTAGTTTTACAATGGGTGTATTGATGTACTGCTCACTGCAATATGTAAGATGCTGCCTTTTCCTAGGTACTCATGTGTGACGTGTGGTTTGTTACTAAAAATCATGTTTTTCTTACAGATGGGGGGGGGTGCCAAAAAATGATGGGCCCCGGATGTTACATATGCTAGGTACGCCACTGTATGTAAAGATACCAGAAAGCTGGCGTAGCAAAAACTTCTAAGTTTTGAGTATTTAACCCTCCCACAATCTCACGGGCACTCGTTTCAAGTTTATTGAGATTTTGATTTAAACGCAATATCAAATATTTTCAATGCATATAACAAAAATAAATTTGGGGAAATAAATAAAACCATTTGAACCAGTGTTCCCGCTAAGCTGCGCTGGCGTGCGCTGGCGCACAAAATATTACATCGCAGCGCACACGTTTCTCGTCACAGCGCACGATCGGAAGAGGCGTACGGCAGATGGCAGGGCGGCGAGAGGAGAATCGGGCGAGTTGGCTCATAACTTGCTGGCGCCCGATATTTTTGGCTCACGGTGAAAAAAGTTTGCTCACAACACCCGCCCGCTTAGAGGGAACACTGCCTGGTGTGGCCCTTTTTTAAGGCTTCTTTGAGGTTCATGCATCGAGCATTCAGGAAGTTGTTCTTGTTTTTCCTGGCTGCTCTTTGGAAATCAGCATTGAGTTACCTCGCCTCATTCAACCTGCCCTTAGTCTTTGCCTCTCTCCTTTTATTAACAATTTGGAAGGTGGTTACAGTTAACCAGTTCCTACCACTTACTGGCACATGCTTTTGAGCAGTTTCAGTGATAATTTCTTTGATCTCTGGCCACAATAGATCTCATCGACATCAAACTTCCTCTGCATGTATGGTTGTTTGATTTGCATAGGCTGACTCAGGCTTTGGCTACAAGGAGTTGGTGATCAGATCCACGGTCTGGTAGTGTTTTTGTAGAGAAAATTGATCCCTTCCACTTTTTCTGGCAGATGATGTAGTCAATTTGGTTGTGATGCTGCCCATTTGGGGATGTCCAGGTGTAGAGATGCCGCTTCAGCTGGGTGAAGAAGGTGGCAATTCTAAACTTGTTCTCTTGCAGAGCTGCATAAGGCGGTCCCCAGCTTCATTCCTCTCCCCTAGGCTGTGCCTGCTGACCACTCCTGAATTCTCTCCTTCTCAAACTTTGGCATTGAAGTTGCCCATAATGTAGATGATGTCCTTTCTTGGGGTTTTATCAAGTGCACTTTGGACCTGGGCATAGAAGTCCTCAATGTCTTACTCTAACGTGTCTGCTGTTGGTGCATAGACTTGGATGATGATAGGCAATGACCCTGTCATTGATGTACTGGGGGCTCAGTATGTACCTTGTGATACTTTTGTTGGCCACAATGGCAACTCCCTTTTTCCTTTCAGTCTCATTGCCTGAGTAATAGTAGTCATCTGAGCTGAAGTCCCCAGATCCAATCCAGTGCAGTTCACTGTCTCCCACTATGTCCACGCTCGTTCTTTGCATTTCCCTCTTGATAATGCCCAGCTTTCCAATGTTCATCCCTCTCATGTTCCATGATCCAATGGTATATTTTTCTTTGCAACTCAGGTGACCCTTTTCATCATGAACTTCATAAGCAATTGGGCCCCCATGTGGGTTTCCCCCCCTTGTGTCATCTTTATCCTGATTACTTCAGGTCTGCTTTTGCTCTTCCCCAGTCGCTTGAACAATCTGTCCAGCCCAGGGAGCCCAGTGTCAAGCACCATATTTGAAGCATAGAGTTTCATGGCGAAGGTTTTATGGGGTAGATCACCAGGTCTTTCCCCAACCCAGAGTACTTAGCCACATGACTGCCACAATTGGTATGTCATGTGTTGCCACCCTCCCAGCACTTTGAGCCGGCTATAGGAAGAGAGGGGCTTCAGAATTGCTATCTTTGAAAATAGTGTCAACTGAGCCTACACAGTAGATCCTGGGAGTCATTCTGTCAAATAAAGGGGTATTCCCTTGTTTGGTAGTCTCCACCCAGATTACCAAATAAGGGGAAAAAATTCCCTTGTTTGGAAGACTGACTCCACTCAATGCATCCCATGATGCACCACATTCAGTCAGGTACCACCATTTTCCAAGATGGTATCATATAGGCAGGAGCAAGTGAGCTCCTCTTTTGGAGGTTATTCTTTAATAGGTGCAACAAGTTAGGTGCCTAGATGCAGCGTGCCGAGTGCTAATTCTATAACAGCATCTAGATACCCAAATTCCATTAAAGAATAGCATTGACCCACCTACATTTAAGTGAGTCTACTTACAACATATCAATAGCAGGCAGAAATGTATTTGTCTAAACGCAGCACTTTTGTGCTTAACTTTCACTATTTAGTAACTTATGTCCATGAGTAGGATCTCCACCTATACCCTATTCATACTCTACCCATGTATGCCTCTTGCATTTACATACTAATTGAGTTGCACACTTCAGTTATAGAATACCCCTTAGCGCCCAGCTAGCAGTGCACATTCACGGTGACGGGACTAAATCGCGCGAGACAACGGCGCGCCGACAACTGAGCGCCGACAACTGGGCGCAAGGTTGATGGCGCACCGAAGAAAAGCACTATTTTAAAGGGTTCCGACGGGGGGTGTTGGTGGGGAACCCCCCACTTTACTTAACAGACATTGCGCTGGCATTGTGGGGGGTTTGGAGGGTTGTAACCCCCCACATTATACTTAAAACTGAACTTTTTCCCTAGAAAACAGGCAAAAAGTTTGGTTTCAAGTATAATGAGGGGGGTTACAACCCCCCAAACCCCCCACAATGTCAGCGCAATGTCTGTTAAGTAAAGTGGGGGGTTCCCCACCAACACCCCCCGTCGGAACCCTTTAAAATAGTGCTTTTCTTCGGCGTGCCATCAACCTTGCGCTCAGTTGTCTGCACTCAGTTGTCGGCGTGCCGTTGTCTCGCGCGATTTTGTCTATGAACCCACATTTACATGTGTAAGTGCTAGTATTCTATAATTTTTGCATGCCAATGATGCTTATGTTTAGGTGCTAAAGTTTAGAATTAGGAGGTAAGTAATGTACCTATATCCTCCTTCTTGCTCACTCCTCCACCTTCAAATTATCTATCGCCAACTGCTTTGTTAATTCACTTTAGGCTTCCCCCAAGGCGAGACCTACAAAAGCAGATGTTCTTTGTAAACTAGCTCCTCTTCACGAGGTCATCTACTTCATTCAAGGACATGCTGTTTACTACATTTGAGCTAAGCAAGGAATCAGATGGATCCTAATATAGACTTGCTGCACATGTCACTGCAAGTAAACAAGGATGACTAAACTAAGTCTTACATACTGTAGCAGGACATGTTTATCGCCTCCTACCTTAGCTAAGACTTTTCAAGCACCATTCTGATCTGATGTGCAACTTCTTTAAATTAATCCCCTTATTTTCTTACTCCTGCTACTCTGTCTTATCTATCTATATGCTCCATCTATGCTTATTCCACAAAAAAAGGAAAAAAACAACCCTACGTATAATAATACAAACCAGAAAAACATGGGGATTGAAAGACTCTCTGTTAGGCTTGTGTTATTTCTTCATATATGTTTTAGCTATGCATATGTTCTTAATAAATTCATTGTCCTTGAAGTTGGTCGACTGTGTCCCTTCCCCACGCTTTTTCTGGTTTCCATCTTTGCTTATACCATAGGCCAGTGTTCTTCAATGCAAGGCCTGGGACCAATGGCAGCCCCTGGAGACCACTGGGGCAGCCCCCATCGTTATTCTGATTTTTTCCCCCCCAATACTCTTTGCTTCCCTATCCAAGCTTAAGTCGGAAAAGGAGAAGTGGATGGGAGGAAGAGCTACGTGCTTCAAGGACTTTTCTCAATAAAGAAGATAATGAATTTGGACCCCTTCCCCCAATAAAAAGTTTGAGGGCAGGCTGGAAATGATGGACACGCCCTAGCAGCTCCCCTTCAGCCCCTTTGAATGCCAAGGGGCCCCCAATGTTGAATAAATAAATAATAAATTGGAAAGGGTATTTTGGGAAGGTGATTTTGCAAGTAAAAAATCTTCATGTGTATTCCCGGTTTCATAAACAGACTGCACATGTATGACCTAATACTGTTTTTTCAACTAGGATTTACAACTGCTCCCTGGCACATAAAGGTTTTTAAAAAGTACTTGTTTCAGCCAACCCTTTACAGGAGAGATTAGGGAAAGTGTCCTATGTAATAACTCATGTTTATTTCTCTCTCCAAATTGAAAATAAAGGCTGCAGTTTCTGTAGTTAATTAGCAGCATTAACACATACACTTACTAACATACATGAATAAGTTGTGAAATGCTACCTTAGATGTTTAAGTTATGAAGTAAACACACTTGAGTTTTGGTTGACGGAATGTTTATGTCTTCACCAGAAAAATAAGCTGATGGAAAATTAGAAAGAGCTTGAGCTCAATAAACCTTTCATCTTCATTTAACTGATCAACTATGTTGTACCTTCCTTGCTCATAATGCTATAATAATAATGATAAATTGGTACAGATTAAAATAAACAAAAGCATATACAGTATAAGCTATTAATTTATGTAAGTGGTTTTAGTTTTAAGATCTACAGTATTTTTGAAATAGAGAATGACAGGGGGACAAATTTTTCCACATCCCTACGGGAACTAATTTTCCTGTCTCATCCCAGCGAGTTCTTTTCCTATTCCTGCCCCATTCCTGCAAGCTCTGTCCTCATCTGCATAAGCCTCAAACACTTTAAAATCATAAGTGTTCGAAGCTTGTGCGGTTAAGGCAGAGCTTACAGGAATGGGGCAGGGACAGGGACAGTGACATAACTCGCAGGGACAGGATAGGGAAATTGCGTTCCTGCAGGGACAGGGACAAATTTGTCACTGCATCATTCTCTAATTTGAAACTCAGAAAAAATGTAATATCAGATACTTCCTTTATAATTTTGCTTTGTTTTGTAAACAAAATTACACAAAAACTAACGACATATTGAGCATGAATTAGAAAATGATACGGGGAAAAAATTTGTCCCTATATCCGCCCCGTGCCTGCAAGCTCATCTCCCATCCCTGTTCCATCCCTGCGAGCTTGGTCCCTGTCCCCACGAGCTCGGTCCCCGTCCCCGCAAACCATCTGATCCTATCCACACAAGCCTCAAATAGTTTTACACTGAACTTATTTTATTAAAATATAAAAAGAAACAATATTCTGTACAATTGTCATTTTATAAATCAAAGTTCTGGCTGCTGAACTAGAGAAAGAGATGTTCAGCTGGCAGGGTTTTGTTTATCAACACAACTAATATACTACTTTATCCTAAAGCAAAAAAAAAAAAGAAAATAAATAGAAATTTTTTGTTGTCTAGTTTCTGTTTTCCTCATCTTCTCCTCATTCAATTCCTTCCATCCACTGTCTGCCTTCCCTCTCCCTTCCATCTCTCCCTCCTCCCCCCCCCCCATTGGTCTGGCACCCATCTTCTTCCCTCTTTCCCCCCATAGTCTGGCATCTCTCTCTTCCCAAGTTCCCTTCAGCATCTTCTCCTCTTTACCCCCCTCTCTCTCCACCCCCCTTCAGCACCACATGAATTTTGTTTTTCCAAACCCTATTTCTAATTACCAAGGGGCTCAGAGGAGCAGCTGTACATTACTCATTGTCACCAATATTGCATGTCCTTTTCCCAAATTAGATGGATTACTCTGAAACATACAGCCGAGGAAGATGTAGGGGAAGCTTCACTGGAAGACACACGCATGCACACCACCGCAGGCAGCAGCAGGCAAGCTGGCCATGCTCTCAAGTGAACTAAGTGGCTGCTAAGGGTGGCAACATTTGGTGGGTGGTGGCATAACAATAGGGCAGTATCAATCGCATCTCCTTTTCCCTTACCACATTCCAGTGGCTGCAAAGCTATTTGGTGTTACCATATTCGGTAGTAGATCCCTTTACCTTTGTGTCGATTTCTAATTTTCTTTCTACTTGCAGCTGGAGCCTTGAAGTCGCGTATGGCTGCCGGAAAATTCTCCGCTGACCACAACTGTAAACAGTAAGCATTTCTGTGATACTTTTAAAAACTCATGAAGATTTAGTTATAGGCCAATGCATTTAGGTGAACAAAATGGTGTGTTCGTATGGGGAGGATGTAGGAGAGTCTATGAGTCCATGTTGTATTGTTATTATCTATTTGGTATGTTGTTTTGGAAACTGCTCAGGACTTCAAGAAACTGCAACTCCCAATATTTCCTTGGGCTCACTTTCCTTCAAAGCTTTGTTAATATGCACTGGAGCTCCCTCTAGTGTTTAACCAAGGTACAAAGAACAGCTTGGTACCCAGCACACTATACATGGTAATGACTGATGCAATTTCCATATGATTTACATTACCTGTTTAGTACACTTGGGTGTGCCAGGTTTTAATGCATTTGCCTATGTAGTAACTAGAGCTGACTTAGCCCAAATTTAGTGGTTGAATAAACTATACATGTATACTGCTTGCAGCATGCCATGAACCCTTTGCTGCCAATCTACCAGGTCCAAGAGGGACATTTAAAAAGGCTAGTCTTTGTTTTCTGCTTATATCCTCAATGCAGTGTGGTAACTGTAATCCCTAATTCTACCGATTTAAATCAGTGCTACCGTTCTATAATACATCAATATAAATTTGTCAGAAATCCAAGACTGGTCTAAAATGTTCCTCCTAGAACTGGATTTGTTTGAGGCTTTACTGTAATATGTACTCTACGTTTAGGTCTATAAATTTGACAGATGACCTGATCATACAAGGATGTTGTTAAGAAATGGTAGAGTGTTTGTATTTTTTAAAAATTAAACTGTAGAAGGGAAAGGAGAACATATGGTATCTCCAGCAAGCCTTAAGTATACATATTTTTTACACCACTTCACACTATTACATTATGATGAGCTTCAAAATTTCGCAACGTTGTGAGCCATCTGGTTATTGGAGGAAAACAAACTAGTCAGAGATATTGCTCAAATGTACACTATCACTATGCTGAGCTTGATAACCGCGTGCCTTTATACAGAAGGATAATTTTCCATTTGCTGAGTGACATTTTTATTTTAAGTCACGATAAATTGTTGAGGCATTTGATCCAAGTTTTCAATAATGCATTGTCAAAGTATCCATCTGTTTAGAAAGCCAACTTTTAAAAGAGAGATTAAGGTGTTCCATTACTATGGTTCTGTCCCAATATTTCCATTAGCTTCATGCATTTTATTGATGGAAGCAATTTATTTTAATTTTTTTTATTAATCTCAGATATATTAATTACTGAACTTGTCAGATTCATTGGTACAAGCTGGCAGAATTTTTACAGATAGTGATTCAGAAGTGGATTTTTAAAAAATGTACCTGTTCATACTCACTCTTATTTTATGACTAAACTCAAATTGTATTAAAAATGTTTTAAATAAATAAATGATAGAGATGTTTAAATATCTATATGGCATAAATGCGCATGAGTCGAGCCTCTTTCATTTGGAAGGAAACTCTGTAATCTAAGGAAATACTTTTTTACACAAAGGGTGATAGATGCATGAAACAGTCTCCTGGAAGAGATGGTGGAGACAGAGACTGTGTCTGAATTCAAGAGGGCCAGGGATAGGCACTTGGGATCTCTCGGAGAGAGAACGAGATAATGGTTACTGTGGATGGGCCATTTGGCCTTTATCTGCCATCATGTTTCTATGTTACTAAAATTCTATGACGTCACAATGCAGGTGTAAAGAGCCTTAGCCAATAGGGAGAGGAGATGCAAATGTTAAGAGCCTTAGCCAATAGGGAGAGAACGAGATAATGTTTACTGTGGATGGACAGACTAGATGGGCCATTTGGCCTTTATTTGCCATCATGTTTCTATGTTTCTAAAACCAAATGGCTTCCATTTTTAAGAGATTCAATCAGTTTCTAGTGATTAGGGGACATTCAATAAAGTTATATGGAAATATCTTTAAAACAAATAGGAGGGAGGAACAGAGTTAGACAATTGAAAGGAACGCTGAGGATTTCCATAGTAACAAACAGAAGGAGTTTATCAGGATAAAGTATTAGACAGGAACACATGTTATAGCCAGCCCTATATTAATTAACCCTCAGTGGTTATTTGGGTTCTAGTAATTTATTTTTTGTAAATCTCTGTCCCTCATATTGTGGTCTGATGTAAGAGCATATTATTTTGTATTATTGAAATGTATTTCACTTTTACTTTCAATTTCTTCAAGAAATTTTGTTCTCTGTTAACTTCAACATGTGTTATTGTTTGTGTGCAATGTTTCAAAGCATAATAATAATAATAATAAACTAAAACAAATAGGAGGAAATATTTTTTTTCAATGAATGGTTATGCTCTGGAACTCATTGCTAGAGGGTGTTGTAAGAGCTGGGGTAAGAGGGTGTTAGCATAGCTGGGTTTTAAAAAAAGGTTTGGGCAAGTTCCTGGAGGAAAATTCCCTAGTCTCCTATTGAGATAGACATGGAGGGAGCCACTGTTTGCCCTGGGTTTGGTAGCATTGAATGTTGCGACTATTTGGGTTTCTACCAGTTACTTGTGACCTGGATTGACCACTGTGGAAACAGGATACTGAGTTGGAGGGACCACTGATCTGACGCAGCATGGCTGTTCTTGAGTTCTTAAAACTTACTGCACTATAATAAAAGGGAGCCATAGATTGAATCAGTTAACTCATCTCCTCTGTACTTGTGCCTAAGCTCTGTGTGTGCTATTTGCTTTATTTCTGTCTATGGTTGACAGTATGTTTCAGTGTTTAAGTTAATCCACTCTATTCTTCTGAAACCCAAGAAAAAAAACTAACAGAATATCCAAGTTTCCAAGTTTATTCAATATTTGATTAATCGCTTATTTAACATTCTAAGCGATGTACATAGTATAATAATAAACATAAGTTAATAGAGGGAGACTGACAATTTAATTAAAAAACAAAACAAAACTTAAGACAAACATGGGATACAAAGGGAAAGGAGAAAGGGAAGAAATACAATTTTGAGAAGGTTAAAGAAAACATATGGTAAACAACATTAGGAAGGAAAAACGAAGGGAGGCAAGAGTAGTAAATATAATGAGATCTATAAAAAAAACTTTAGTCAGGTCGTACGTTCTGGTTATCTGGTGGGGGAGGGGGTTCTGGTTTCAGCTTCCTGCTAGCATCATCAGCCTTGGAATTTGAAAGAAATGAGACTGGAAAAGGCTTGTTTGGCTGCTTATTAAACAGTTTCAACGTGATTGGTTAAATGAGGGATCATTTTTTTGTTGTAAGTGTCTCTGTGTCTGGCCAACTAGAGAGTGAGGCTGTTTTTCTGGTCCCATAGCTTAACGGGGAGTGTGTGGTGCAGTGGTTAAAGCTACAGCCCCAGCACCCTGGGGTTGTGCGTTCAAATCCCACACTGCTCCTTGTGACCCTGGGCAAGTCATTTAGGACTGCTTTTACTAAGGTGCGCTAGCGGTTTTAGCGCACGCAACAATGCCGCACACGCTCGACGCTCATGCCGCCATAGAACTTGCGTTGGTATTTTTTGTTTAGTGCGTGGTTTGCGTGCACTAATCTTCAGCGCGCGCTAAAAATACTAGCGCACCTTAGTAAAAGGAGCCCTTAATACCCCCAAGTGCCCTAGGTACATTAGCTAGAGTGTGAGCCCACTAGGATAGATAGAGAAAAATGCTTGAGTACCTGAATAATTTACAATCCGTATAGAATTGTAGGATATGTGGAATATAAATAAATTATAATAATGGATCTGAAAATGAAAGATTTTCAGATGATGCAGAAATGTGGTTACTTTGAAGCAACTGAACTTAAAGGGGCCTCATTCATCTTTTACTATTTGTATTAAAATAAATGAATATCCCTAAAATTGTCAAAATTTAGGGTACGAAGGAAAGTTGCAATACAGGTTCCTTTTATTAAGGTGCACTAATCGATTTTCTGTGCTCTAAATGCTGTACAGCCCATTGTATATTTATGGGCTGTATGGTACTTAACTCATACTAATTCATTAGCATATGCTAAATATATTAGTGTGCTTTAGTAAAAAGACCTTACAGTTACCGTATTTGCCGGCGTATAAGATGACTTTTCAGTACCTTAAAATCCTCCTCAAACTCGGGGGTCATCTTATACGCCGGGTACTGTTTACATGCCCTTACTTTACATGCCCTAACATCTCCTTCCTTACCTCCTTACGGTGCTTACGGTACTAGTAAACCTGCCGGGACATCAGCGGGGCCATGGTGGGACATCAGTGTGACAAGGGTGCCAGCTCCTTCATCCTGCGCAGCGGGAAGCAGCGGCGCTCTGGCCCCACCCCTTTTCTCTTTACTACGTCTCTCGCACATGCGGCCGTGTGTGGAGTCTAGCCCTTAAGGAAGTTGCGGGGCGAACAGGAGGCTTTTGAAGGCTTTTAAAGGGAAACTGTCATGCCAGCAAACTTGCTAGGGACTTGCCCGGCACTTGCTCTCTCCCTCTATGTGTTATCTTCCTTCTATCATTGACAGTTTCAGTTTGGTTAACAGTTTAGAAAACAAATAGCATGGCAGCTCCCATGGGTTTATTGTTCTATTCAGCTTTAGTGAATTAATTAAAATTGTTGAAATAAATTCTGATGTTCTTTTAAGTTTTATTTGTTGTGCAGAAGGTGTGCGGAAGAAGGGGTAGTCTTATACGGCGAGTATATAACAAACTCTATATTTTAACTGTAAAAGTTGGGGGGTCGTCTTATACGCCCAGTCGTCTTATACGCCGGCAAATACGGTATATAATAGTGAAGGAATTCCAAATTAACAGCCCCCCCTTTTATGCCCCCCATCACTGGCCGTGGCAATATTAGCTCCGACGCTCACAGAATTCCTATGAGCTTCGGAGCTAATACCACCACGGCCGGCGATAAAAAAGCCTAACGCTGCTTTGTAAAAAGGTTGTGTGTGTGTAAATATTTAGTGGTTCAGTGAATGCATAAAGTTACATGGCTAACTTTTCTTTATAACAGTGTATATTGAACCACGATATGCATTCAGGTCTAAATGCATAACATGCCGGAATAACTTCATATGCATAACCTAGCTGATCTCCGTATACGTTCTAGCCCTGCCTTAGGATTGCTCCATAGCCCCCATTTTGAACGTATGAATATTGGTCATACAGCCACTTACACAGCCAAAATGTAGCCATTGTCCAAGCCAGTGTGTTTTTAAAGCTTTTATGTAGGCCTACATTCAAAAAAGGGCTTTTAAATACTGTCCCCTTTATTTTTACCTTCAAACCCTGGATTAGTTTGCCTTATTGAAACTACTAATCTTTTCTATACATTATACTCATTGCGGAGTCAAATACCTCTTCTGCAAACTAGCTAATCCACCCTTCCAAACCTAATAAAAGCCTATCGTATCCAGCCTTCTGAATTTTGCCTGGCATTCTTTTTTTTACTATGCGTAAAAATAATTTTTACAGCTGTGTGTTTTTTTAATGTCCTATGAACAAAACTTTGTTCCATTAAGCAGCAAACTTGACAAATAGGAAAAATGTGACTATGGTAGTTAAAGAGAGATTAATTCAAATATGATTTCTGTAGCAGGTTGTTTCAGCATAATCTTTCCCCTAGGAATCTAATTAACATACACTGGCATTTACATCTTAAATGCCACTAAAGTAAATTACATGTTTTTAGCTCCTGTTTGAAGTGAATTAGTATTGAAATTTACATGTACATGAATTGTTTTAAAGTCAAAGGGTAAGTTGCAAGATTAAAAATTAATTTCATGTGCATTTCATGCAGTGCACTTAGCTAAAGTTGCTGTAGATAATTTTGAGTTTTTTGAAAAGTATGATGTGAACTTGAATGACTATATTAATTTGGACTAAAAATGAGACATCTCCAAGGCAAAGAAGAGCCTGTAGTGATGTTCTTATATAGAGCTTCTGCGACTCTGACCCATATGCACTAACACCTAGTCAGTGGCGTACCTAGGGTATGTGACACCCAGGGCCGATCATTTTTAACAATCCCCCCCAATATAATGAGGGATCAGAGAACTCCCTAAGTGCTGCACCCACCCCGCTCTTCTCTCCCCATCCGGCCCTGCTCCCCCCCTCCCTTGCTACGCCACTGCCTGAAGAGGGGGATTTTGGTCTCCAAAAGTTAGTATAAAAATTGAATTAAAATTAGTCCAATAAAAAGATTACATTATTTCCATTTTCTATTTATAAATGTTTATCAATACAACTACAATACTACTTTATTCTAAAGCAACAACAACAACAACAACAAAAAATATTTTTTTTACTTTTTGTCATATCTGGCTTCTACTTTCCTCATCTTCTCTTCACTCTCCATTCTATCCAGTGTCCATCCTCTTTCTCTGTCCCTTCTGTTTTTCACTTTTTATCTCCCTCCCCCCATGCTCTGGCATCTCTCTCTTCTCCTTTCCTTCCCTCCTTCCCTCCCCAACTCACCCATGGTCTCACATCTGCTTCCCTTCTCCCCTTGCCCTGGAATCTCTTTCCTCTCTTCTCCTTCCATCTCTCCCTCCATGCTCTGGCATCTCCTTTCCGTCCTTTCCCTCCCTCCCTCCCTCCCTCCCTTGCTTCCCAATGGACTAGCTTCTCAATCTCTTTCCCTTCCCTCCCCCCATGCCATGGCATCTCTCTCCTCTATTTTCCTTCCATCCTCCCTCCCCCTCCATGCTCTGGTATCTCCTCTCTTTCATTTCTCTCCCTCAATCCTTTCTCCCTGATCTGGCATCTCTATCACCTTCCCTTCCCTGGCATCTCTTCCTCCCCCCATGTCCTGGCATCTCCTTTCCATCCTTCCTTTTTCTCCCTCCTTTCCTTCCCCATGGTCTGGCATCTCTCTTTCATCTCCTCTCCATTTCCTGATCTTCCTTCTCCCTCCCTCTCTTTCCCCTATTGGGTACAGCATTTCTCTCCCCCTCCCCTCCCTTTGTCACCTTGAAGTCAGCAGAGCAACGTTCACAATTTGCTGCTCTTGCCAGCGTTGGATCTTCCTCTCTGCCGGGTTCTGCTTTCATGGAAACAAGAAGTAGGCAGGACACAGCAGAAAGGAAGGCCCGATGCCGACAAGAGCAGCGAATTGTGAACAATGTTGTTGGGAAGAAGTTCTTGATGCTGGCACTGGCCCTTAGATGAGTCATCAGAGCATCACCTTATAGGCTGCTACTGCTCTTAGTCAAAAGCCAGATGAACGCTAATATGATTATATTTCTAATTTTGATTCTGCTGGTTGAAGCTGGGATATGACATCCCATAAGAGCACAGGAGAACAATTTATTGAATAGGGCACCACCAAATTAAGAAGAACCTTGTTGAAGTGCTTCATTTTATCTCTGAAAATATTCCTCCTCTTAAGATATATATTTTACCTTAAGCTTACTGAGTCAGACCAATGGTTCATCTAGCCCAGTATCCCTCTTCATGATGGCCAATCAAATCATAAGTACCTGACTAAAACCCAAATAGCAAAATTTCATCCTACCGATCCAGGGCAAGCAGTGGCTTCATCCATGTCTGTCTCAATAGCAGACTATGGACTTTTCCTCCAGGAACTTCTCCAAACCTTTTTTAAAACCAGCTACGTACACCAGTGGTATAGTAAGGGTGAGTGGTGCCAGGGGTGTTGGCACTCCTCCCTGCCCTCTGTGCCACGTGCACACCCCCTTCCCTTTCCCTGTACCATTTTAACTTCTCCGGCGTGAGCAGCATGCCCACATCGGTGTTGGCTCACCCTGGTGGCTATACTTAACACCTGAATATTTCTCAAAAATACACTATAGATGATCTTGTCTCCTGAAATTTCGGACTAATAGTTCATAGCTTATTTCTAGAAGATTCTGTCCTACAAACATTACATTGCTTCTAGTGCTGCTGTAAATAGAGCATCTTCTTTCTTAAAATGTATTAACTGCCTACATATGCCAGTTCCAGGAAAGGGGGAAACGTTTATTTTGAACATACTTTTATTGACCAGTGTACTTTTGAATGTTATTCTCTAGACAAGCTAAAATTGGTTCCCAGAAAAGTTTGATTTATCCATCTTATTCCTTTTAATTTAATGGTTACATGCACTTGAACCCTAGAAGCCTCCACAAATGGAACAGGTGAGCTGTAGGTGTTCCATTTCCCCATCATTAGATTCTGGCCAGTCTGGCAGACAGATGAATACTGTTCCCACATTTGCATATAATGACAGTCTACAACAGTAACTCACTGTAAGTGTGAGTCATTTTAACATTTAGTCCAGGTCATGCATTTAGAAAAAAGAAACTGCTGGGTTTTTTTTTTTTTTTAAGTTCAAATTTTTTTTATTAAATTTGCATAACACAGACAAATACATATTTCAAGATCAGAGGATACAAAATGATGATGCATTGAATATAATGATTAGTTGCTGGTAAAGTTTCAGAGACATGATCAGAAAAGATACTAATCACACGTCATTCCGGAAGAAGCTGAAAACCTTCTTATTCGACTGCTGAATCCAACACGTCTCTCTTTCACTTGAACCCAACCTCATCTTCTTCTGGACGCATCAGATGACTCCTACCTGTCATTTGAGCCTTTCCCGCCCCCTACATTTCCTTCCCCTCAAACAAGGCCTATTATAAGTTCCCCCCCAGCCCATTTAACCCTCATTGTAAGTCACCTAAAGCCTGAATAGGAATGAGTGACACACAAATAGAAGATTAGATTAGATATTGTGAGACATCACTTTATATGCTTTCTTATCTGCTGCCAGCCTGGTTCACACCTGGTGACCGATTGAAGACCACAAACTTGGTATATATTCATCAGGAGAGTCTGAATCTGTCAATCAGACTAGTTGATGCAGGCATTTCTGAACAACAAATCACTGATATGTACCTTTAAGTCGGCTATTAGAGTGGTCCCCAACCCTGTCCTGAAGGACCACCAGGCCAATCGGGTTTTCAGGCTAGCCCTAATGAATATGCATGGAACAGATTTGCATGCCTGTTACTTCCATTATATGGCAATCTCTCTCATGCATATTCATTAGGTCTAGCCTGAAAACCCAATTGGCCTGGTGGTCCTCCAGGACAGGGTTGGAGACCACTAAGAAATTCTATTTAAAAGGTTTGACTTTGCCTTGTACCCCGTAATATGCTGCTGTAAGGTAGCATTTGATGATGTCTGCTCTGCTAGTCTTTTGTACAGTGCATTCAAGTTAAGAGATGCACATGAAAAATGTAAACTGAAATAAATTCTTATCAAATAAACACATATTTGAATGTTCAGCAATTCAACCAATTTCTATCATCTACCCTTTTAATTAAAACCTCAAAGTAAGACTACAACAATTCAAACAATAATAAAATAGGCAAAAAAATATATCCCGATGACTACTGAATGCATCAAGGTAAGACACCCCCATACTTCTCTGATGCTCATGGATCCCCTCACACCCACAAAGATCAGAATACAAATGTACATACCTGTCTCCAGAACATCAGCATAGTAGAGCTGCATGTGGGTGTCTTAAGTAGCCTGGGGGGTGAGCTAGTGAACCATAGAGAGGAGGACTCAGGCCCATAAGCCATTCCAACCACTACATTCATGGTGGAAAATGTGATCCCACCAAAAAAACACCCAAACCCTACTCTACTCCTATGTAGGTGTCATCTGCATCCATAAGAGCTATTGGGGTTGCAAATAGATGGGTTTGGGGGTGTTTAGGGGGTATCACTATAACCTATAAGGGAGTTCCCGTGAGATGCTTATCTGGCACCCTTTATGTGAAGTTCACAGCGGTGCCTTCTAAGGTGCCCCACTGCTCTGTTTCCATGTATGGGTGCCAGTCCATTACAGGACTGGCCCCTACCACATCAAAATGGTCTTGTTCTGGGCGTTTGGGACTTGGATGAAATTTATGTTGAAAATGTGGTATAAAGATAGATGTCCTGGAGGTCTGGGTGTCCCAATGGCCTAGATGTCCAGATAGAGGATTTTTTAATAAAATTATTTCTAGATGTATGGTGGCTAGAAGTTTTCAGCGCGGACTGGTGAGGTGCGTGCTCTGATGCTCATAGGAATTTTATGGATGTCTGAGCATTTATTGCAATAAAATAAAAAAAACTGTGGATGAGGATGTTCTGAAAGATGATTTATTTATCACTCTTCGCAATAAAAACAAATACAAATCCAAGTTGTCAGTCCACATATATTTGTCCCACTGGATCCTACACGGTCCGTGTTTTGGCAAACACACCTTCCTCAGGGGTCCTAAAAGTAATAGGTTAAATATCACAAGTGTAAGGCATACTGATATGGAATGAAAGTTACCATGACACTATGCACTATGGTTTTCTGGTCTCTCATCTGTCGCACCTTCATTTGCTGCCCTTGCCATCCTCCGCATTTTCACATTCCTCATCCTCTCAATGTTACCTCATATTACCTTATTGACCATTTTTAGCCACAAAAACAGCATGTACATGTTTGGCACCATAGTCACCTTCATGTCATGGTAACTTTCATTCCATAACTATAGCATGCTACATAACAATAGGAGAAAAATGCCACAGGATTAATATTAAGAAAATGGAGAAAAGACCTCAGGGCTCCTTTTATAAAGCACAGTTACTTACCGTAACAGGTGTTATCCAGGGACAGCAGGCATATATTCTCACATGTGGGTGACGTCATCTACGGAGCCCTGATGCGGAAGCATTTTCAAGCAAACTTGATTGAAGATTTAAGTTTGCTCTGCTGCTCCATGCATGCGTGCCTTCCTGCTCCACTAGGGGGCGCATCCCCTCGTGGTCTCCAGTTCACTTAACTAGCAAAGAAGCCAACCTCGGGGAGGTGGGCGGGTTGTGAGAATATATGCCTGCTGTCCCTGGATAACACCTGTTACGGTAAGTAACTGTGCTTTATCCCAGGATAAGCAGGCATGATATTCTCACATGTGGGTGACCTCCAAGCTAACTGAAAAGGGATGGAGGGAAGTTGGCAATTTAAGCAAATAGATTTCGCAATACCGATTGGCCGAACCGGCCATCGCTTCTGGACAGTGAGTCCAGACAGTAGTGGAAGGTGAAAGTATGAACCGAAGACCACGTGGCAGCCTTGCAGATTTCCTCAATAGGTGTGGACCTGAGGAACGCTACGGAGGCTGCCATCGCTCGGACCTTGTGTCCCGTTACTCGACCATGCAGCGTGAGACCAGCCTGAGCGTAGCAAAAGGTGATGCAATCGGCCAACCAGTTGGACAAGGTGCGCTTGGAAACTGGGTGGCCTAACCGGTTTGGGTCGAAGGACAAAAATAATTGTGGGACTTTCCGGTGTGGTTGAGTGCATTGGAGGTAAAAGGCCAACGCTCTCTTACAGTCAAGAGTGTGAAGAGCCACCTCTCCGGGGTGAGAGTGGAGCTTGGGGAAAAACATGGGCAAGACGATGGATTGATTGAGGTGAAAATCAGACACTACTTTAGGCAGGAACTTTGGATGTGTGCGGAGTACTACCTTGTCATGGTGGAAAACAGTGAAGGGTGGGTCCGCTACCAGAGCCTGTAGCTCACTAACTCGCCGGGTGGAAGTGAGTGCAAGCAGGAAAATCACCTTCCACGTGAGGAATTTAGGATGGCATTTGTCTAGGGGCTCAAATAGAGGTTTCATTAGTTGAGCCAGAACCATGTTAAGGTCCCAAACCTCCGGAGGGGGTTTGAGAGGAGGGTGGATATTCAGAAGACCCTTCATGAAGCGAGAGACTAAGGGGTGGAGCGAGAGGGCTTTTCCTTCCAGGGGCTGATGAAAGGCCGCAATCGCACTGAGGTGTACTCGAATGGAGTTGGTCTTTAGGCCGGAGTGAGATAATTGAAGTAAATAGTCAAGGACCAGAGGGACGGGGACCGACACCGGGTCCTGGCTGTGAGAGGAGCACCAGGTTGAGATTCTTGTCCACTTTTGAGCATAGCAGGTTCTCGTCGAGGTCTTTCTAGAGGCCTCCAATATCTCCTTGACTGATTGAGACACAGGGAGAGAAGTCAGGGGGAAAGAAACCAAGCATTCAGATGAAGAGATTGAAGATTGGGATGTAACAGCGAACCCTGACTCTGTGATAGTAGAGAGGGAAACCGAGGCAGAGGCAGTGGATCTCTGACACTGAGTTGAAGTAGAAGGGAAAACCAAGGCTGGCGTGGCCAGCGAGGAGCAATCAGGATCAGGGTGGCTTTCACCGTTTTCAGGTGGACCAGCATCCGCAGGATCAGAGGGAACGGCGGAAACGCGTATAGAAACCTTCCCTCCCAGTCGAGGAGGAAGGCATCGGCCTCGAGTCGGTCCGGGGAGTGTATCCGGGAGCAGAAGAGGGGCAGTTTGTGATTGTGGGAGGATGCGAACAGATCTATTTGCGGCGTCCCCCACTTTTCGAACACCTGTCGTAGGGTCTGAGAGTGCAGTGACAACTCGTGTGGTTGGAGGAGGCAGCTGAGTCTGTCCGCCAGACAGTTTTGTTCTCCTTGTATGTACACCGCTCGAAGGAAGGTGTTGTTGGAGATTGCCCATTTCCAGAGGCGCATGGCTTCCCGACAGAGGGGCCAAGACCCTGTCCCCCCTTGTTTGTTTACGTAGTACATTGCTACCTGGTTGTCGGTTCGGATGAGAACCACACGGTCGTGAAGCAGATATTGAAAAGCTACAGTTGCGAGATAGATGGCCCGGAGTTCTAGCACTTTGATGTGACAGCGGCGGTCTTCTGCTGACCACATCCCCTGAGTGCGGAGGCCGTCCAGGTGGGCTCCCCAAGCGTACTTCGACGAGTCTGTGGTGAGTACCTTGCTGTGAGGAGGGGCGAGGAAGAGCAAACCTTTGGAAAGATTTGAAGAGTCGGCCCACCAGCGGAGCGATCGTTGCAAGGAAGGAGTTACTGTCACGGGATGATCGATCGGGTCCCGGTCTTGACGCCATTGAGAGGCCAGGGTCCATTGAGGGATTCTCAGATGGAGACGGGCGAAGGGTGTGACATGGACGGTGGAGGCCATGTGGCCCAGGAGAGTCATCATCTGTCGAGCTGATACCGAGGTCATCAGTGAGATCCTTCGGCTCAGACTTACTAACGCCTCTAGACGCGGAGGGGGGAGGAAGGAACGGAGGCGAACCATGTCCAGCGTGGCCCCGATGAATTGTAGGGACTGCGAGGGCCGTAGTTGGGATTTTGGGAAGTTTATCTCGAACCCCAGACTTTGTAGGTAGATAATAGTCTGTTGGGTCGCTGAGATAACCCCTTCCCTGGACGGGGCTTTGATCAGCCAGTCGTCCAGGTAGGGGAAAACCTGAAGACCCTGGGAGCGTAAGGTAGCTGCGACCACCACGAGGCACTTGGTGAAGACCCGAGGTGACGATGCTAGGCCGAAGGGGAGGACTTGGTATTGCAGGTGCAGGTCTCCCACCTGGAAACGCAAGAACTTGTGGTGAGCGGGGTGCACTGGAACATGTGTGTACGCCTCCTTCAGATCGAGGGAGCAGAGCCAGTCGCCCCCGTCGATCAGGGGGTATAGGGTTGGCAGGGAAAGCATCCGAAATTTTTCCCGTACCAGGAATTTGTTGAGGCGTCTCAAGTCTAGTATTGGGCGAAGGTCTCCCGTTTTTTTCGGTACCAGGAAGTAACGGGAGAAGAAGCCCTTCCCCCGTTGGCCGGGGGGAACCTCCTCCACTGCTCTCAGGTGAAGCAGATCTCGAGCTTCGGAGAGGAGTAGGGGTAGCTGCGTCTGGTTGGGAGGGCAATTCCTTGGGGGGTTGTCTGGAGGAATGGCCCGAAAGTTGAGAGAGTATCCTGATGAGATCACGCCAAGGACCCATGCGTCCGAAGTGACTTGTTCCCAGCGAGGGTAAAAGACCTTGAGGCAACCCCCGATGGGAAGGAGGCCTAGGACTACGGCGGAGGGAGCCCGCCCCCTTCCGCGTGTCCCGTCAAAAGGACGGGGACGGTTTAGTAGTCGCAGGCGGTTGGGACTTGGGCGGGGCCCGATGGTGGGCTTGCGGGCGCCTGGGCGGAGGCCGCGAGAAGGCAGGAGTGGATTTTTGTGGGTAGCAGCGCGGAGGGGCTCTCAATGGCCTGGACGTGGATGGTTTTGGCTTTTGCCGCACGAGGGAGGCAAACGAGCGTTCGTGTTCGGAGAGGCGTTTTGTAGCTGCCTCGATAGTGTCATCAAACAGTTCTTTATCCACGCAGGGGAGGTTAGCCAGCCGGTCCTGTAAGTTGGGGTCCATGTCAACCAGGCGCAAACAAGTTAGTCGGCGCATGGCGATAGCAAAGGCTGCCTCTCTGGAGGAGAGTTCGAAGCCATCGTAGGCCGCGTGGAATAGATGGAGGCGTAGATTGGAGAGGGACTCTGCAAGCAGGCTAAATGCTCCTTGACGGGAATCCGGTAAGTCAGTCTCAAAGGCTCTCAGTAGTCCAATGAGATGTTTGAGATAGGATGTGAAGGTGAAAGTGTAGCTTTGCACCCTAGAGGCCATCATCGCATTTTGATATAGTCTCCTGCCGAACTTGTCTAGGGTTCGGCCTTTTCGGCCTGGGGGGACCGCCGCTGAGACCCTGGAGGGGTGAGCCTTCTTCAAGGAGGATTCTACCAACAGCGACTGGTGGGAGAGCTGCGGTTGTTCAAATCCCGGGAAGGGTACTGTACGGTACTTAGCCTCCATTTTGGAGGGTACTGCTGTGACCATATAGGGGGTCTCGAGGTTTCTGAAGAAAGCCTGTTGGAGTACCGGGTTAGGCGGTAAGCGAAGGGACTCTCTGGGCAGTGATGGCATATCCAGCTCCGCTAGGTACTCTTTAGAGTATCTGGAGTCGGACTGGAGGTCTAAGTCCAAAGCGTGGCCCATGTCCTGGACAAAGCGAGAGAAGGATGGGCGGGATGTTCCCGAGGCCCCTTGCGGGGTCGGTGAACGAGACCTCCGTCGGGTGGAGAAGGATGGGGAGGCTTCCCTCGAATATTGAGGTTCCTGCTCCGATCCACGCTCCGAGACCGGGGAAGCACTGTGAAAGTGTTCCGGGGTCGTGGATCTCTGCCGTCTCGGGGAGCCCCTCGGAGACGATGCCGGGGTTCGGGGTACCGATCGATGACGAATCGGTGACCTCGACCCGGACTCCCTCGGTGAAAGTCTGAAACCTCGGATCGGAGCCCACGAGGGGATGCGCCCCCTAGTGGAGCAGGAAGGCACGCATGCGTGGAGCAGCAGAGCAAACTTAAATCTTCAATCAAGTTTGCTTGAAAATGCTTCCGCATCGGGGCTCCGTAGATGACGTCACCCACATGTGAGAATATCATGCCTGCTTGTCCTGGGATAAAGCTGCGCTAATTTGCTGCGTGCACTAGCCGCCACTGCCTTCTTTTGAGCAGGCGGTAGATTTTCGGCTAGCGTGATCTAATCTGGTGCATGCGTTAACACCGCTAGCGCGGCTTCGTTAAAGGAGCCCTCAGTGTTGATGCTTTTTGCGATCAGTTTCCGGGACGCTGAGGAGCCATCTAGGTGGCAGGAACTTTGAAGCGATTAGCTCAAGCTGAAGGTAGTAGGAGACTATAGAAGCTTAAGTTATTCTGTATTTTTTGTTAATTTTTGATGCAGTTTTTTGTTGTTACAGTTTAGTCCCCTGACGAAAGCTTATGATAGCGAAACAGGGGCCATGTTGGGAGTTTGCTGAAGGGGGGTCCGTTGTTGAGTATAGTTTGCATACGTTCGGACTCAGAGTGAACACCTTTTGCTGCACCCTGCCCACATAACGTGTAGAAGAAATTCCTGCTGCGGATAAGTTTTTGTTTCTTTCTTTGCTTTGAGTTTTGAGAGGATTTGATTACGCTATTTATTATGCTACTAGTCTTTAAGCCCGTTACATTAATGGGTGCTAGAGATTCCTCGGCTTCCTCCCCCTCTCTTTCCCCTTCCTGTCCCGATAACCCCCTTGTTTCCCTTTGCACAGTCTCCCTGCTTCATCCGCTCCTTCTCCTGTGCGGGCCACCGGAGCAGAGAGGACTGGGCAGAGGGGGCTGCCAGCCGGGGCTGGCGGAGAGGAGCTAGGCGGCTGGAGGAGTAGCAGCAGCCGCTGCCGATTGCAGCCTCCGTCCCGCCTTCGCCTCCTTTGCTAGAGCGGCCTGCAAGGTTCGCTACAGTGGCTGGCGAACCTCAGCAGGCCGCTTTGAAGAGGACCGGCAGTGGGAGGGAGGAGTCGCTGGCACACGCGCTAGCGCAGGCGCCGTGAGCACTGGCACAGAAGCACAGCTCACGCCACCAGGACTCACGGATTTTCGACAGCGCATGTGCGCTTAGCCTTTTATTATTATGGATGATCAATAATTTGACTCAAGAAAGGAATGACTGCATAGAGTGGAGTTTTTCTAGACCGAGGACGTGTCTGCACCTTTTTGGAAGCTGCTTTGTCCGGAGGATTGAATCTTTTATTAAATCCTACCGTGGCACTGAGGTCTTTTCTCCATTTTCTTAAAATTAATCCTGTGGCACTTTTCTCCTGTTGTTATGTGGTACCTGAATGTGTGATATAGGGCTCCTTTTACAAAGCCACACTAGCGGTTTTATCGCACGTACCGGATTAGCGCATGCTGTAGCGCACGATAGGTGAAATCTAACGCCAGCTCAAAAGGAGGCGGTGGCGGCCAGCGCACACGGCAATTTAGTGCGCGCTTTTCCGAGCGTTAAGGCCCTAGCGTGGCTTTGTAAAAGGAGCCCATAGATGAGGATTTAAGGAGCATTCAATTTGATTGTTTTTTTTTTCATTTTTTGAACTTTCATTCCATGTCAGTATTCCTTACACTCTTACCATATCCAACCTATTACTTTTAGGACACCTGAGGAAGGCATGTTTGCTGAAACACGGACCGTGTAGGATCCAGTGAGACAAACATATGTGGACTATCAACTTGGATTTGTATTTGTTTTTAATGTGAAGAGTGATAAATAAATCACCTTTCAGAACATCCTCATCCACAGTTTTTTGTTTTTATCGTGAGCATTTATTGAACCAGCTCTCACTAAAAAACCTCTAGCGCAGCTAGATAAAAGAGGGGTTATGGTAGCATTTCCTGCATGGCAAATGCGACGCATTCCATTCTATTCCTATGGATGGTGTCTCATTTGCCACAATGGGACTCGCTACCGTAGCTGTGTAAAAGGGGCCTGTAGAACAGAATCCATAGGTCTATAACTTTCTCCGTACTTTGGCATTCTGATCTTTGTTAAATTTTCATACAGCAACTTTTTATGTAAATGCGTTTTATTTATGATTCAATGCTGAATTTAATAGCACTCAGGTTTTTTATTAAATTCCAAATGAAATAGTACAATTATCTTTTCTACTGTAAAATGACAATTTAATGACTCCTTGTGGAAGGACTACATGAAATAACTCCATTGGGATCATTTCTATTTCATTTCAGTTCAACATGTTTTGTTCACAAGTGTATTTTGAATCCACAATGCAAGTCATTAAGTAGATATTGTCCTTCTAGTTAGGCATTTTCCTCATCTTCATCTTCCTCTGGAAATACAAAGGTCTAGGTCAGGGGTGTCCAATGTCGGTCCTCGAGGGCCGCAGTCCAGTCGGATTTTCAGGATTTCCCCAATGAATATACATGAGGTCTATTTGCATGCACTGCTTTCATTGTATGCTAATAGATCTCATGCATATTCATTGGGGAAATCCTGAAAACCCGACTGGATTGCGGCCCTCGAGGACCGACATTGGACACCCCTGGTCTAGGTTAACTAAGGGCTCTTTTTATCAAGCCGCGCTAGCGGGGTTAACGCACGTGACTTTTCATCACGCGCTAACCCCTGCGCTGGCCTAAAAACTACCGCCAGCTCAAGAGGAGGCGGTAGCGGCTAGCACGGCTGGCGGTTTAACGCACGCTATTATGCGCGTTAAACCGCTAGCGCGGCTTGATAAAAGGAACCCTAAGGTTTGTTGCCATGTTTTAACCCATGTTAATGACGATAACATGCGTTGTTAATAAGTAGGCCTGTACCATCTTGGGCAAGGATATGGAATGGACGCCTAATTAACACAGTCACTCAGCATTGTAAAAATAAAACAAAAAAACATTATTTAGATTCACAAATAAGTCTTAGAATATGGCTTGGCTGCTGCCGGTTAACAGTTTCCTAAAAAGGTCGTCCTTGGTGCAATTCTCTCAAAGTTTACTATGAAATAGTCTGGGTCATTCTTGGGGGGTCATTTTAGGCGAAACAGGGATGGACAAGTTCACTTGGGCTGCTAAACTCTGCAGTATCTGGGCAGTGACGTAGCGAGGGTGAGAGGCGCCTGAGGGGGTGGGGTCCCTCCCCCACACCTGCTCCTTCCCTACCCCGTACCTCTTTTAACTACCCAGGCACGAGCAGCATCACCAAGATTGCTGCCTGCGTTGACTCTCCCTCTGACCTGGAAGTGATGTCAGAGGGAGAGCCGATGCTGGCACGAGCAGCAGGTTGGAGTTGCTGCTTGTGCCGGTGAAGAGAAAGCGGTATGGTGGCGGAAGTGAAGGCACATGTGCAGCAGGAGGAGGAGTGGGAAGGAGCAGGGGAGAGCAGAGAGAGGGAGAGGTGCCGGTGCCCTCACCAAGAGGGCACCCAGGGCACCCAGGGTGCACCCCCCCCCCCCAATTACTATGCCACTGTGTCTGGAACATCTTGACCAGAGGCCTCTGTTGCATCCCTACCAGTGCCTGTAAAACATGTTGCAGCTGATGCCGCTGTTCAAAATATGCCTGCCTGCATGAATCGCTGCTGCGGCCGGCCCTCCACTAAGACCTGGAACAGCTCCATTATGATTAAGTTATAATGGGGTTGCCAGATATCCGTGAAAACCCGAACATGTCCCCAGCTCGGAGCCGCATCTGGAGGCCCTCTGCCCATGCGCAGATGCCGATGCGATGATGTAATTCACGTGTTCACCTGCGTGTGATGTCATCACGTCGATGTCCGCACAATGCACAGAAAGCCTCCAGGCCTCAGGAAAGGAGACAGGAGGTTTGGCGGGGGCAGGGCGGAGCTGGAAGCAGAACGGGGCAGGGCCTTGTCCACTTTTTTAACAAGGAAATCTGGAAACTCTAGGTTATAGCACTCTCCCCACTAGTGCACTGTATCACTGAAGCAAAAAAAACCCAAAAACAATCCCTATACCTATACTTGTTTTTCCTTACCCTTTATCCCACTTTTTCATACTGTAGTGAGACCCCAAGCCCTGAATGTTAGTGGATTTTTTTTTTTCTTTTTTTGCCTTTCTTACACTGGGAAGTAGAGATCCCACTGCTGCTACAATATGAAGCCCCGACACAGTCACTTAGAGTGATTGGGGGTTGGGGGGTACTGGGAATGGGGCAGGAAGTG
Source organism: Geotrypetes seraphini (assembly GCF_902459505.1). NCBI lineage: Eukaryota > Metazoa > Chordata > Amphibia > Gymnophiona > Dermophiidae > Geotrypetes > Geotrypetes seraphini. The sequence goes on along the minus strand of NC_047092.1, from coordinate 148,898,370 downwards.
GACGTGCATATGAGTGTCGTATGAAAGCTGGCTATGCCCATGTTAGGTGGGAGTAGGCTGTATGGGGGCTAGCATGTCTGTCTGGGTTTGCATTACAGGAAAATGTGGTGTGAGAAAGTGCCGTATCACTAATTGTATACCAGGTGACCGCCTGCCTTTTCTATGGTTACTTATGTTTTTCGATATTTATGTATTCTTGAGAAGTCACTGTTAACGGCTGTGTGATTTCACTTTTTTGTATTGGATTTCAGTATGCACTCTCATTACCACTGTTAATAAACAGATATATTTTTAAAAAAAAAGTAAAACAAAAACTCTTATGTTCACAAGTATATAAGGTCTGTTTCCTTCACACACAGAATAAACTAAGAATAAACATACTGTACACAAGAAGGTTTTTTTTTTTTCCTATCTGGATCATGCCCTCCCTGCTCTGCCCTCAGTTTGCCAGGCCTTCTCTGCTCTGTATTGCAGGGTTTAATGACTCTGTGAGGGAGTGTTGAGGGGGACCTGTAACTTCCTATATACTGCTTCACAGGGCGCCATTGCATAAAATGGGCCCTGCAATAAATAATGTACATTACTGTGTCTTAGCAGGTGTTAACATGGTACTGCACTTTAGTTAATCTATTCCTTAGACTTACGGTATTTATTACGGACTTCTATTTGTTTAGCAATGCATAATCGTAACAGCTTTTGCAGAGGAGTTATGAATGGATGATAAGCTATACTGTACCCTCTATTTTTGAAGCAAAAATCTTACCAAGATTTTATCAGTTACGAACAGAACAAACTGTTATAATGATACAGAGGCCAATACCTGGTATAGCTAATCAAGTTAAAACTACAGCTGTTTAGCTAGTGTGGTTAAAATTACAAGCCACACCAATTTAGCTGGATAAAAAAGGGACCATATTTATGGGGGGAGGAGGGGAGAAATAGTAAGCTGTGATCAAATATTGCAGTTTATTGCAGCTTAATTAACTGCAGTCAATAACCTAAGGCAGCTCAGGGGTTTTCCTGGTGTCTGACAGCTGAGACAGGACTTACTGCTACTGGTCCAGTACAGTTTTGCACTCAAGCTCAACAGGACAGAGTCAATTGGAAATTACTTATGCCCAGGGCCGGATTAAGATGAAAAGAGGCCCTAGGCTATTCCACTTATGAGGCCCTTTCACCTCCCATTTTTAAGTTTGTAAATTACATGAGAGATAATAAAATACATCATTACTGTGATATATATCAATATGTTAAATGAAACATGTTATTATTGGTACTAACCTTTATAAAAAATGTGACACGGATAATAAATAAAAAAAAGTTGACAACACTTATTTGGACATTTATTCTCAGCACCATATATAGTACTTGTAACAATAACTAATCAAACATAACATACAACATTGCCCCTTCCTATGTCCATAGTGCCCCCAGTGCGTCCTTCCTCACCTCACCCCCCCTCCGATGCCCGCCTGCCTCCCATTCCCCTTCCATTGAACACCCCCCATGCCATCCTGCCTGCCTGCCTTCCATTAAACCCCCCCACCCCCTTCCGATGCCAGCCTGCCAGCCTGCCTGCCTCCCACCCCCCTTCCACTGAAACCCCCCACCCCCACCCCCGATGCCAGTCTGGGCCACCCTGCCCTGACGGATCCACGTTTTGCCTCTCTTCCCGCGGGACTGGGCTTTGCCCAGCTGTTTCCGGACTGACGTCTTTCCCTCCCCGATCCTCCTCCCTGGGCGAGAAAGAGAAAGGGAGAAGCCGAGTCGGCGCCCCGTTGCGGCCGGAGCCGGTTCCGATCCCAAAGCATAGAATTTCTCCTTATTTTCGGTTCAGTGTTTTAGTGTTCACTGTTTTTAGAATAGTGTAATTTTAATTTTGCTAACAATTTGAATGTAGGCCCCTCTTGATCTCGAGGCCCTAGGCTGAAGCCTAGTTAGCCTGTAGGAAAATCCAGCCCTGCTTATGCCCAGATGTTCTGAAGATGTTTTCAGGGTGTCTGAGGACCTTAGCATGGGGTCCAGGGAGAGGAGGGTGGAGAGTCTTAGGTGGGATAGTGGGATTTGCACTGCACTTTTTAAAGTCTGGTCCCTTTCAGATTGTGCCTGGGAGCATTAATCTGCTGTTGAGACCTGATGCTCCTAAGAGCTAAGCAAATACTAGCTCAAAGCTGGCATTATTTTTCCAAGCTGCGATATTTGATTTGTATAATAATGGTGTGCTTTATATGCCATGCAGTTCATTATTTATTAATATGTGTTGCGGTAAATTAATACACTTCTATCACACCACCAGTTATGCCGTATTTTCTTGCTAGAAGTTTCACTCTGTCATAGATCACAAAAGCCAGATAAGGGAAAAGGCCTCAGAAACCACAGGGTGTATTAACACCAGGGCTATGGGTGAGAGCTGAAACTTAATCTAAGCTCTCCCCATGCTTCAATCAGCCAGAAAAACCAAAATACAGTGGCAACAAGCAATAAGCTTCGGTTTTCACCAGGTTTCAGCTTTAGCGTTCAGCTCTAGCTCTTCAGCACTTGGGACTGTGGCAACAGATATGGACAGCACTCATAATTATACTGCATCAACATTAAGATAAGTTCAGTCCTTTTTGCAACAGTCCATTTAAAGTTATCTATAATAATAAAATGCTAAGCGCGCTTGCGCACTCTCACCGCGTGTTTCCTGAGATCTGATCTGTCAGGATGTGGCTGGTAGGAGTGCGCATGCGCACCAGACAAGCCTCCCTGCTCTCCACCTCGCGCCGCTGAAAGGATTCCGAGGAAGGCGGCGATGGTGAGGGGAGCCGCCGTGGCACATACAAAATTTAATTTCGGCCCCACACTCGCGACTTGGAAAATTTAACTTTGGCCCCACACTCGCGTCTCGGAAAATTTGGCCCCACACTCTCGACTTGAAAGAAATCGCGCCAGCATTCGCAGGCGGCTGAGGCCCGCAGCCGGTCTGGGAGAAGGGGGCGGAGCTCCTCTGCCAAGTCTGTCCCAGCACGCGGAGAGAGAGGGGGTGCGCAAGCTCCTACAGAGCCAGTGAGAGAATGTCTTATCCCCCCAAGCAGGAAAGGAAAAGAAGTGAAGAGGTGGATTTTTCTTCCAGGTCCCTGTGACTTCCCTTTGAAGTGGTTTGTGCTCCAGCTCTTCTCAGGTTTCCCAACTCCCCCCCCCCCATCAGACTAGCTTTCAACTTTGTTAAATCCATTTAAATTGTAACATCTTTCAATCAATGTTAACCGGCAGAACATTGTTAAAAGAAGTGTCCCTGGAAGGTAGGACTGCCTATTGGCTCTGCAAAATAAGATTTTGGAAGGGAAGGGGGTATAATGATGGACAGGGAAAAGCCAAGCCCGCAAATGAAAAATGGGCAAGAACTGCATGCATAGAGAGAGAGAGAAAAAAAGAGAAAAAAGGTGACAGGTAGCAGGATACAGATGTTTCAGGTTTGGGAGGAAAAAGACAGAAAGAAAGAAAGAAATACAGAAACAGGCTAAGGAGAGAGAGAGAGAAATAAATAAATACAGACACACACACACATATTCTAGCTTGAGTTCCTGAATAAATTAATGTAAACCGTTCTGAGCTCCCCTGGGAGAATGGTATAGAAAATTGCATAAATAAAAATAAATATTTGTATATCGCACAATCGCTGCAGTACAATAAGGGTTTTTCTGGCTGATGATTGAAATGTGGGAAGAGCTTAGATTAAGTTTTAGCTCTCATCCATAGCCCTGGTGTTAATACACCCCGTGGCTTCTGAGGCCTTTTCCCTTATCTGGTTTTTGTGATTTATGACAGAGTGAAACTTCTGGCAAGAAAATACAGCATAACTGGTGGTGTGTTAGAAGTGTATGGTTTTCTTTTACCCCAGTTCCTCCATCTTGGAAGATTTTTTGCGGTAAATTAATATGCATTATAGCTACTGTTTGTGTTCTGTGGGACTCCTTTGGCTTTTCCTTTATAGTAAAATTATGCATGATTTTGCCATTTAATTCAAGGTTTCAAGGTTTTATTAAAAATTTGATTAATCGCCTATTAACATTCTAGGCGATATACAATACAATTAAATTGAGGGGATCAAAATTAAAATAATTAACGAGAACCAAAACACGGACAAGCCCCACAGACAAACGGAAAACAAGAGGGTAGAGGGTGAAATAAGAACATAAGAAGTACCTCTGCTGGGTCAGACCAGAGGTCCATCGTGCCCAGCAGTCTGCTTGTGTGGCGGCCCAACAGGTCCAGGACCTGTGTAGTAGTCCTCTATCTATACCCCTCTATCCCCTTTTCCTTCAGAAAATTGTCCAATCCCTTCTTGAACCCTAATATCCTCTGGAAGCGCATTCCAGGTGTCCATAACCCATTGGGTGAAAAAAAACTTCCTAGCATTGGTTTTGAATCTGTCCCCTTTCAACTTTTCCGAATGCCCTCTCGTTCTTGTAGTTTTCGAAAGTTTGAAGAATCTGTCCCTCTCCACTTTCTCTACGCCCTTCATGATTTTGTAAGTCTCTATTATGTCCCCTCTAAGCCTCCGCTTTTCCAGGGAAAAGAGCCCCAGTTTCTCTAATCTTTCAGCATATGAAAGGCTTTCCATACCTTTTATCAATCGCGTCGCTCTTTTCTGAACCCTCTCGAGTATCGCCATATCCTTCTTAAGGTACGGCGACCAATATTGGACACAGTACTCCAGATGCGGACGCACCATCGCCCGATACAACGGCAGGATAACTTCTTTCGTTCTAGTTGTAATACCCTTCTTGATTATACCTAGCATTCTATTCGCTCTCTTAGCGGCCGCTGCGCACTGTGCCGTCGGCTTCATTGTTTTGTCCACAATTACCCCCAAGTCCCTTTCTTAGGTACCATCACTCAATAACATCCCTCCCATCGTATAGCTGTACCTTGGGTTTCTGCTTCCTACAAGCAATACTTTACATTTCTCTACATTGAACTTCATCTGCCATCTCGTCGCCCACTCCCCTAGTTTGTTCAGGTCCCTTTGTAATTCTTCGCAGCCTCTTTAGTCCGAGCACCATTAAATAGTTTGGTGTCGTCTGCAAATTTTATTATTTGGTGTTGTCTGCAAATTTTATTATTTTGCACAAATTTTATTATTTCGCACAATATTTTATTATTTCGCAAATTTTATTATTTCACCCAATATTTTAGAAAAGTGTTAAGTAGCCAATATATTGAGTTACTCCCTTAAAACCTTTTAGTAAACACTCCGCTCAACATGTTAATGCAGTATTTAATAGTAACTGATTAATCTTAGTTATTCAAACTGAATGCCTAAGTCTACTTGCTCAGACTTTGAACAGGTAGATTTAGGACTCTTTTTATTAAGGTGCGTTAACCGATTTAGCACGCTCTAAATGCTAAGATGCCATAGAATATAGTGGATGCCTTAGTATTTAGCACACGCTAAATCAGTTAGTGTGCCTTAATAAAAGGACCCCTTAGTTAGATGGTCAACCATAGAAACATAGATATAGACAGCAGATAAGGGCCACGGCCCATCTAGTCTGCCCACCCTAATGACCCTCCCCTACCTTTGCCTAGTGAATAGATCCCACGTGTCGATCCCATTTGGCCTTAAAATCAGGCACGCTGCTGGCCTCAATCACCTGCCGTAGAAGACTATTCCAACGATCAACCACCCTTTCAGTGAAAAAGAATTTCCTGATGTCACCTCGTAGTTTCCCTCGTAGTTTCCCTCGTAGTTTCCCTCGTAGTTGCCCTCTTGTTACCGTGGGTCCCTTGAAAAAGAAGATATCTTCTTCCGCTTCGATGCGGCCTGTGAGATACTTGAACGTCTCGATCATGTCCCCCCTCTCTCTGCGCTCCTCGAGCGAGTATAGCTGCAGTTTGTCTAACCGTTCTTCGTACGGGAGATCTTTGAGTCCCGAAACCATCCGGGTGGCCATTCTCTGAACCAACTCCAGTCTCAGCACATCTTTGCGATAATGTGGCTTCCAGAATTGAACACAGTATTCCAGATAACAGAGCAAATTTACTTTGTAGGTTACTGAATATATTCCCTATAATAAATATATAACTATAAAAAATATGAAACATTTTAAAACATGAAACATATATTTCATAATCAATCCTTTGTACTATTTATTTATTTAAAAAATTTATATACCGCCTAAAGTCTAAGCAATTTACAAAACAACATACAAAATAAATAATAACAATACAACATATACCTATGGAGGGGCATGAACAAAAGATGCATCTAAGTCTGATTCAGATGTATGGCATTAGACGCCCAAAGTCGGCAGGGGAGAAAACGTTCATTTTCACAAAATACGTCTAGAATTTTTTTTTTTTTTTTTTCATAAAACGTCTATCTGGACGTCCAGGCAATTGCTCATCCAGACTGCCAGTACATCTAGCCTTTATACCACATTTTCGACCCAAAATTTGTCCAAGTCCCAAATGCCCAGAACAAGACCATTTTGATGCAGTAGGGGCCAGCATTGTGATGTACTGGCTACTCAGCCATGGCAACAGAGTAGTGGGGCACCTTAAAGGGCACTGCTGTGAACTTCACAAAAAGGGTGCCACATAAACATCTCACCAGAACTCCCTTATAGGATATGGTGAGCCCTCCAAAACAACTCCAAAAATACACTATACTCACTTGTCTATAAACCCAATAGCCCTTATGGCTGCAGGTGGCACCTATACGACAGTAGCGTAGGGTTTGGGGGAGTTTTGATGGGCTCACATTTTCCACCATGAATGTCGTGGTTAGAGTGGCTTGTGGGCCTGGGTCCTCCTCTCCATGGTTCATTAGCCCACATACCAGGCTACTTAAGACACCTGTATGCAGCTCTACTAGGCTTTCCTATAGCAGGTGCTGATGTTCCAGAGACAGGTATGCACTTTTTTATTCTGATATGTGTGGTAGTGTGAGGGGATCAGTGATCACTGGGGGACTATGTGGGGGTCTTTACTTTGTCTCTGCAGTGGTTATCTGGTTACTTTGGATATCTTTTTGCCACTTATACCTGCTTTTACATCATCTAAGTCAGTGGTTCCCAACCCTGTCCTGGAGGACCAACAAGCCAATAGGGTTTTCAGGATCACCTTAATGAATATGCATGGAGCCGATTTGCATATCTGTCACTTCCATTATGTGCAAATCTCTCTCATGCATATTCATTAGGCGATCCTGAAAACCCGATTGGCCTGGTGGTCCTCCAGGACAGGGTTGGGAACCACTGGGCTAGTGTGCCATAGTAAAAGGATCCCTAAGTCTAGGTCGGCCCACATCCCGCCCAAATACCACCCTAAAAACTCCTCCTGAAATGCTTCTTTCAGCTCTGGGCGCACAGTAGCATTCAGAGACCTAAAAAGTCCAGAAATTTTGTTTGATTATTGGCACTTGGATGACCTGTCTTATAGGTTGTCTAAATGCCGACTTGGGTGGTTTTTTAGACGTGTTTAAGTTTTGATTATGAGCCCCATAGGCTCTCCTACATCTTCCACTGCGAACATACTCATTTCATTCACATACATGCATTGACCTATAACTAAGTCTTCATGAGTTTTTAAAAGTATCACAGAAATACTGTATTTTGTTCACATAACAAATTGACATTGACAAATAACTGCCTTCAAAAGTTTCTTAAAAGTATCCCTAGATTTACATAATCGTAAATAACCTGTCAATGAGTTCCAAAATTTCACCCCTACTATTGAAAACATAGAATTCCCAACCCTGGTATGTATCACATTTCATCAATGACAATCTCATATCCTGTGATCTTAATTCCCTTCTTGGACAATACAACTCCAACATATCTCAAAAACACCCAGGGGCTATATGGTATAAAACCTGATGTACAATCGACAAAAGTGAGAATTCTTAAATTTAAATAAATATGTGGCTCATTTTCAAAGCACTTAGATATACAAAGTACCAATGATATGAAACGAAACGAAAAGTGTGAAATAACTTGTAAGTTTCATGGCTCCACATCATTCTTTTCTTGGTTGGGCTGAGATCTTTTCAGCGGCCCCTCATATATCTTCCAGGACCAGTCCATTTCAGACAAGGGGAGTGGGGGTTTTGCCTAGAAGAGACCCTTATATCCTTATATTCTTTATACTAAGGACAATATATTTTAGTGAGAATCCAAAAGGTCTCTACACTAGCAATGCAAATGTTAAGTAAGAAAGGTTAATACCAATTCTCAACATAGTTAAAATGCTAAACATTATTTTCTGCATCTTATCAACGTAGTATGATGGGTTTCATGCAATAAATTGGGTAAGTTGCTCAGCAACTTTTTTAAAAGCAATTTAAGAGATGAAAGTGTTTTAAGAGATGAAAGTGTGAATCTGGACTTATTACTGCACATCAGCATTCATCAATGTCCTTCAAAGATAATGGTGACAAAATGTAACAGTATTCATTGATAACCTTTTATGTTGTAATATTCTAAGGCAATGTAGGCTGATTTTATTTTGCATAATTTGGATGAAATTTGAAAGTTGGAAGAAAGTGGAATATTGTTTTAGCGTCTTCCTCTGTGACAGCTCTCTCGGAATTCATCAAGCAATTTTAAATTGTATGTCTGAATCATTAGCTATTGGTACTTGAACTCTTCCAGTATTTGCATTTCTATTACGACTTAAATCAAATGATTATAAATTAAACATCCATGTAATAAAAGGTTAAATGCGTTTTGTGCTACCAAGTAGGCTCTCCATATGCATAAGACCTCCTTGATATTGGCTTTTTGAAGTTCTTCATTTAGAATATTTTAACTACGTAATCAAATATTTAGTAAAAATGATTGTTACAGTACTGAACATTCCATAAATAATTTTAGAGAGATGAAAGAGTACGAGTAGGGTTACAGTAAAAAAATACCTCTCATTTGCAGGATTCTGTTGTTTACTGAGATGAGTTTTAAATGTAATGCAACCCAACAACGTCTATAATGAGGATTTGGAGTCTATAACACATATGTTTAATTTTTGATGTGGCTTTTTAGAATATTAATGCAATCCTATATGTAAAAGCTACAGGCATCCCTCTTCTCTTACCTCTTCTCCATCTACCCATTTATCCCCTCCTCAATTAATATTTACAATACTTTAGCTGGCAAGATCCTGAAGTCCCGCCAAATGAAGAAATCCAGAGCCACTACAATCATTTAATGCCTGATAGACTGAAAGTTCTACTGCTGCACAAAAGCAGGTTCATAGACAACGGCGCGAAAGACAAAAGCGTGCGCCGACAATTGAGCGCAGCGCGTGCCACCGCGCCACTCTAAATTACAGTTTTTAGGGGCTCCGACATCGCGCCGGCATTATGGGGGTTTGGGGGGTTATAACCCTCCACATTTTACTGTAAACTGAACTTTTTCCCTAAAAACAGGGAAAAAGTGAAGTTTTCAGTAAAATGTGGGGGGTTACAACCCCCCACCCTCCACAACGCCCCCACAACACGGCACGATGTCTATTAAGTAAAGTGGGGGGTTCCCCCCCCACGCCCCCCGTCGGAGCACTAAAAACAGTAATTTAGAGCAGCGCAGCGGCGTGCGCTGCGCTCAATTGTCTGGGCGCGCCTTTGTCCCGGCGCACTTTTGACCTGACACCCCAAAAGCATGCTCTTTTTTTCCATACATAAGCAGAGCATATGTGAAAACTAGGCATGCACATGGTGCTGGTGTCAGCTGTAGCATTTCAAGCAACTAACATTTGGACTTTAAGGGGCTGATTCTATACACGCCGCCTAAGTCAGCCAGCCATGGGTCAGTTACACTTAGGCGCCATTTACAGAATCACGGCTAGTGGTGCCTATGTTAAAAAAACTTAAGCGCCTGAAATGTAGGTGAGGGTTTTAAAGGCCTACATTTCAGGCACCTAAGAAGAATTGTGCGTAGTGGCACCTAACTTACACTCCACCCAAAGAAATGCCCTTTTAAGCATTAAGGCCCAAATTCTGTAACCAACGCCTAAAGTTAGGCACCTATTTCGGGGGCGCCCAACTAGTTAGGTACCTATCTAAATTGAATAACAAGCTCAATTAAGATTTTTAATCAGCACTTATTGAAACATAGGCGCCTATCGAGAAAGCGATTCTGTAACGAGGCGCCTCTAAAAATTTAGGTGGCCTCTAAAAAAATAGGCACTATGCACGTTAGGCGCCTTCTTACAGAATCACTGCTCTTGAGCGTGCTTAAGTGCTCGCATGGGCGCCTAACTTTTAGTTGTGCCTAGAGCTGGCCTCCAAAATAGGTACCGCTCAGCGTGATTCACTAAAGATCACCCAGTTGGGCTTGAATCACGCTGAAAGGTATCTATATCAGTACCTAACTTTTGGCCGCTTCTTATAGAATTTTACCCTAAGCGCTGCTAAGTACCATGTGATAGGCACTTATCTTTTATAGAATCAGATAGATGCCTATTGCCCAATTAATTTTTTTAAGCAATTATTGAGCCTATTAAGGATATTATCTCAATTAAGTGAGGTGTCTAAGAGGCGTCTAATTTTAGGCACCCTTTATAGAATCAGCCCCTAAATGATCAAGGCAGTTCTGGATTGCTGTAGCCGATGCCACTTGGGGATCTCTGCCAGCAAGATAACTGGTGCATCCAGCAGCTGGGTGGGACTGAAACAAAAGTGGATGGGCTCAGGCCAGTCCTGGCCCACCTGTGGCTATGCCCTTGCTGTGAAGTATTGGTAGAGACTCTGGATAAGACCATGGTGGGCAAGCTGAGTGATTGAAACATTCAAGATAATGAAGGGAATAGACTTAGTAGATAAAGACAGGTTGTTCACCCTCTCCAATATAGAGAGAACGAGAGGGCACTCTCTAAAGTTAAAAGGGGATAGATTCCGTACAAACGCAAGGAAGTTCTTCTTCACCCAGAAAGTGGTGGAAAACTGGAACGCTCTTCCGGAGGCTGTTATAGGGGAAAACACCCTCCAGGGATTCAAGACAAAGTTAGACAAGATCCTGCTGAACCAGAACGTACGCAGGTAAGGCTAGTCTCAGTTAGGGCACTGGTCTTTGAACTAAGGACTGCCGCAGGAGCGGACTGCTGGGCACAATGGACCACTGGTCTGACCCAGCAGCGGCAATTCTTATGTTCTTATGTTTTAACCATTTGGAGTGGCTGCTTCCCAAAAAGTTATATTGCTTATGTGGGAACAGGGAACACAGCAGTCCTCATATGGGTGAGCCTTGTGGTACATTAAAAAGAACTAAATTTGACTGGTCAAGTTGTTCAAGTCTTTTCCCAGATGAAGCTTCAAAGATTGGAATCTTGTAAAGAAAAATTTAAAAACAGAGTTTGATGATTTTTGAAGGTGAAGGAATAGCCTAATGTTTAAAGCAGCAGGCTGAGAACCAGAGACACCTTATTCAAATCTCAACATGGCACCTCATGGTTTTGGGTAAGTCACATTACCCTCCATTGCCTCAACTCTCTAGGGACATAGAAATATCTAGTGTACCTGAATGTAACTCATTTTGAGCTACAACTGAAAAATATGTGGGCTAAATCCTAAATTTACATACCCTCCCCCCGCTGCCCTTGTACAAAGCCACATTAGCAGCTGCCACGCAGCAGTAACACTGAAACATAGAAACATAGAACATAGAAACATAGAAATAGACGGCAGATAAGGGCCCACGGCCCATCTAGTCTGCCCACCTTAATGTCCCTCCCCTACCTTTGCTCTATGAAGAGATCCCATGTGCCGATCCCATTTGGCCTTAAAATCAGGCACGCTGCTGGCCTCAATCACCTGTAGTGGAAGACTATTCCAGCGATCAACCACTCTTTCAGTGAAAAAGAATTTCCTGGTGTCACCTCGTAGTTTCCCGCCCCTGATTTTCAACGGATGCCCTCTTGTTGTCGTGGGACCCTTGAAAAAGAAGATATCTTCCTCCGCCTCGATGCGGCCCGTAAGATACTTGAACATCTCGATCATGTCCCCCCTCTCTCTGCGCTCCTCGAGCGAGTATAGCTGTAATTTGTCAAGCCGTTTTTCGTATGGTAGATCCTTGAGTCCCGAGACCATCCGGGTGGCCATTCTTTGCACCGACTCCAGTCTCAGCACATCCTTGCGATAATGCGGCCTCCAGAATTGCACACAGTATTCCAGGTGGGGCCTCATTAATTCCCAATAGGCTTCTGTGAGATTATCAGAGGCTGCTACGGCAACTGGCTTTGTAAAAGGGGGCCAGAGTTAGCCATATGAGCCTCAGTTAAATATTGGCAGGATCCGCATAACTTTTTACATTGTTCAGCCCTTCCAATTCAACTCCCCAAATCTCCCTGTAGGGTCAAAATGTAGGGTCATGAAATAGTTAACTGTTGTTTAAAATATTGCTCTGGCCTACATAGCTAAAAACAGTGTATAATCTATTGACTGCATCTGCCTGAAATGTATGTCCTTGCCCTACCACATTGTAAGCTGAATAGATAAGAGTTTGAGCCATGATGTGCCCTGCCCTTCTGTACATGTAGCCTTTAGACCTGTAAGATTTAGATAAGCAGAGAAATGAGCTAGTTTCCTATAGGACTATAAGTTGTATCCCTGAGCCTATCATAAGTGCTGGCTTAGGACCAATAATAATTGTAGAAAGTTATAGAAGTAACAAATGAAAATTGTAGTTTTTGCATATATTAGTTTGCGAAAAGGGCATAAAAGTCCGTGTATTTCCTGTTTCTGACACTCTAGTAGGCAGGCTATTAACTGCACTAGAGTCCCGGCATGCTGTGAATAAAACTTGTATTTTCTTCACGCCTCTGACTTTGTGTATCCAAGTGACCTTTCATTTGGCGCCCGAACAGGGACTTGAAGGTCTCTTGACCACTGGTTACTCGATTGGTCACTTGTTTCTGGTCCTACGGCTGATATGTCTGCTTAGCCGGCTGCCTTCCTTTTGGGGGGTTGGCAGACCTCAGGACGTTGGACCGCTTCAACTGACTTATCTAGTCTCAGTTTAAAGTACAAGAATCTGTATCTGTATCTGTATCTGTATCTGTACCTGGAGTGGCCACTATCTGGTAAGTGGGGATTGATCATCCCTATCCTGTCTCTTGTCTCCTGCCTAGTAAGCCACGTGATCTGTCGCTGAAAAGTTGTGGGAAAGAGATTCTAGGAACTGTTATTTTCTGGTTGAGTAACTGAACTGAAATCTGTTGTGTTTTGTGTGTTTGAGAGTGTCTGAGACGTCCTTGAGGACGAAGCGAGTGTGGACCTGTTAGTACTGCGTTTCCCTAGTCCGGAGACGGGCGGGGCCAGGAATTCAGGGAAGTGTTTTTGTCCTCCATTGCACAATGGGGGGATGTCTGTCTACCTGTGGGGATCCCTTGATATGTTAGCTAATTTTAAAAAAGGAATTTGTCTTTGATTATACTTAACAAATCAACCCTTATTTGTCTGTGCCAGTTAGAATGGCCGATATTTGGTGTGGGCTGGCCCCCTCTGGCTCCCTGGAAGAGGACATAACTCGTCAGGTTTTTATGCATTCGTTTGCTGTCAGTTCCTCTTCCAGTCAGCCAATTTTTGCATTCCAATGGGAAAACCCTTCCACTGGACAAACCTCCTAAGTAACCTGGACCCGTCTACCCCAGGGCTTTAAAATTAGCCCCTCTCTATTCAGCACTGCCCTTGCTTCAGACCTTGCCAAATTCTTCCCTTCATCTGATTCCCAAGTCCTGCAGTATCCCGGGTTCTTTATGACTTCTGTCTGTTCAAATGTATCAGTGAAGTTTAAACTGTCAGTTGTTCACAGCATGAGAGGAGAGTACTTTTCCTTTTGTGCTGATAAGGGCCATGAAGTGTGTAGCACTTCCAATGTGGTTTCTCCTGAAACAGATAAGTGGTTTTGCATTTGAAGTTTTTGGCTATGTTATAAAATGTATATGCATATTCAGAAATGCATATAAACGAAAAATATGATTTCTGGAACTTATATTCCATGCTAAAAAGAAGTTCCTTGTCCAAATTTAGTAGTTATTTGTCTAAATTTAAAAGTTCTGAAAAGGACTACATCTGTAATTTGATCTCTTTGATCTTTAAGCAACTCTCTCTCCTTTGTGAAATTCTGTAGGAAGGGGGAGTAAGTCTCTACTGAGACCCATGTTGATTGTAAAAAAAAATAAAAATGAACAATGTTTAAACTTGTGAGTACAGTAAAACTTTGGTTTGGGAGCATAATTTGTTCCAGAAGTATGCTTGTATTCCAGGGCACTAGTGTACAAAAATATACATACTTGTATTGCAAGCCCTTGCTCGTTTGGAACAGTTACTGCATTCCTGCAGCGTCATATAGAGAGGAACCATTGGCTCAGTTGTGAAAATGTGATGCTTCTATACTGTATGTACGTGTATTGCAAGACGTTGCTGGTATAGCAAGTTAAAATTTAATCATTGCTTGTCTTATAGAACACTTGCAAACCAAGTTATTTGCAATCCAAAGTTTTACTGTATATTCCAATCTTTGTTTTGTATTTCTGTATATAAAAAATGTAAGTTTAGGTATAACAATGTAATTTTTAGGAATGCTTTTGTATTGAAGTAAATATTTTTGCCAGTCAGCTGATAGTGAAGGGACTGCTGCTTTAGAGAGCGCTTGTGTCAGACTACCCTGCTTAGTGGGTGGATCCAGAACTGCATTTTACTTAATTTTTACAAGTCAGCTCTTTGGGGTAGGAACCTGATATAGAATAGGGATTGAGAACAATTCTTATGTGTTAGTACACATCTTAAGTTCAATTATTTTGTACCTTCTCTAATCTTTTGTAAACCACATAGCTCTTCAAGGTATTGCGGTATATAAACTGTTATTATTATTATTTATTTGAGTCTTTCAGATAGTGGGTCTGCCTTTTAAATTTTCCTGTGGCCATATTTACATTGATTTCAAGTATGCCTTCCTCGTGTCACCTACCTTGGCTTTCAAATCTCCCAGGGTACCAGGTCCCTTCCTACACCCGTGTCCAGGCTGTCTGTAGTCTCCCTGTCCCTGATAACTGCAAGGCTCTGATCACCTTTCTCAGTATTGCAGGATACTGTCCCATCTGGATCCCTGATTTCTCTACTATTGCTCGTCCTCTGTATGATTCCACCAAAGGCGCTGACTCAGCCCCTTTTGTCTGGACCCAACTTCAGGAGCGGTCTTTTCGCTGCCTCCAAAAACTTCTGACTCAGGCCCCTGCCTTCTGGCCCTTCTGCCCAAGAAGCTGAGCTTTATGCCCTCACTTTTGCCCTGCGCCACTCTGCCTCTCAGTCTTGCAATATATATATACTGACTCCAAATATGCTTTCCTTAACTTGCATTCCCATAGGGCCATCTGGAAACATCGAGGTTTCTTTATAGCCTCCGGCCGCCTGATCCATCATGCTCCCCTCATTCTTGACCTTCTTGAGGCCGTACAACTACCCTCATGTGTTTCTGTTATGCACTGCCATGCTTACAGACGCGTGATGGACCTTGTCTCTCGTGGCAATGCCCTTGCCGACCGCACAGCCCGAGCTGCCAGTCTCTGCCCCCTCTTTCGGCTCCTCTGTATACAATCATTCCTTTTCTGGATTCCCTTACACCCCAGTACGCTTCTCAGGAACAGACTTGGGCATGCATTATTTTGGGCCAGTCTGTCCTGAAAGGGGGGTGGATACAAAATGCACCAATTCAAGTGCCAATCCAGACCCACACACTGATACTTCAAACGCAAGCACAGCACCCTCATAGTTATTCCTCAACACCTGGCCCTCACGATTGTCAAAAGATGCCATGATCTGGCACACTCTGGAGCAGTGGCGTACCTAGGGTATGTGGCACCCGGGGCCCATCATTTTTTGACACCCCCCCCCCCATGTAAAAAAATTTTTTTTTTTTTTTTTTTTGCAATAACCATGAAATGGAATAAATGGTCAGAATAGAAACAGGCAGTGAAAATTTTCTTTTATTGAACCTCATATATGTAACCATTATTCCAAACATAACATAACATAAATTATGTCTAAATTGTCATGACATTAGAAGTACATATGGAGTAGTTGCAGGTGATGCTTGGGACAGTTCTGATTGTGTTAGTTCGGTTTTATGTGTTTTTTGAATAGAAGGGTTTTTATTTCTTTTTGAAGGTTTTGCAGTCTGTGGTTGATATCAATTGGTTGTAGAGTTGGGGGTCGAGTGTTGCAGCTCGAATGGCTAGGAGGTTGTCGAACAGTTTTTTTCTTTTGACGTTTTTGGTTGGAGGGTGTGTGAATGGTGCACAAGTTCTCCTATGTCTGTTTGAAGTGGATTGAATTATTTAGCTGAAGAAATTAGTTACCCCCCATTCCACACACATTAATTCTCTTCCATTTTTGTTCCCATTATAAAAAACACTGATAAGTTCCCAGAAAAAAAATACATTAAAATAAGAAGTGAAAACAAAGGCCCCTACAGATGAGAACATAACATAAGAATAGCCTAACTGGGTCAGACCAATGGTCCATCATGCCCAGTAGCCCATTCTCATGGTAGCCAATCCAGGACACTAATACCTGGTCAAAACCCAAAGAGTAGCAACATTCCATGCTACCGATCCAGGGCAAGCAGACACTTCCCCCATGTCTTAATAACAGATTATGGACTTTTCCTCCAGGAATTTGTCCAAATCTTTCTTAAAACCAGCTACACTATCTGCTTTTACCATAACTTCTGGCCACTTCATTTTTAAGTTTAGATCTTTCCTTTCAAACAGAGACCTTGCTAGATGTCAAATACAGCACAAGGTAACTTCACATGGACTTAGCTGTGCAGGAAATGTGAATCTCCTCATACACCCACCATATAGTGCAAAAATGTGCAAAGGTCTGTTTTTTTCTTTCGATCACTACATAGCCTAATGCCACACAAGCAGCGCTGTTACAAACATATTCTGTAGGTCAATGCTAAGGATAACAAAGTTTCCTTCCTTGGACCAGAAGGAGATAAACCACTGGAAGAGATCCCAAAACAACACCCAAAGACCCACTCAGTGTGTGAATCAGTTGAGTGGAGTGGACTAACTGGGGGGTGGAAATGGGCCCGGAGTTTGCTCAGCAGAATTTCCCAGACCACCTCTTCCTCTCAACACATTGACACGCTGCCACCATCACCACTAGGAACACCTCACTGGGTAGGCCAGCTATGCTATAAACTTTATAAAACACATTATTATATTTTCTTATAAAGCACATATTTTAACTGACCTCTCTGACATCCTCAGCCTTTCTATTCACAAAAATAGAAGGAAGAAAAGTTCCCATTTCCTGCTGTCTCATGTCCCCGGCCTATACAATATTTTTTTTCTGCAGACCCTTCAAAAGTCTGACCAAATCCTCGTTTCACTTGCATTATAAAGTACTGAGGATGCCATCTCTCCCCAATCCCAGGTCCTAAAGTCTAAGACAGTAGCGCAAACTAATGCTGCCAGATACAGGAAAAAAAAAATTTTGATTCGATTCAGCCCTATTGAATTGGTTTTTCAATTCGATTTTCCTGCCCAGTTGGGTGATTTTTTTCAAAACTCCTGGTGGGTTTTATAGCTTTTTCACCCCCTTTGGCTTCTCCTAACCACACTGGCGCTGTGGTGTAAATAAAATAAAGAAACAAAAAGGACTTTTCCTCTTTCTGTTAAATCCTAGCTCACGTTTGCAGTCCAACACCAGCTCTGGCAGGATACACATTTCAAATCTGACATGTTATAATCACAAAACAGAAAATAAAATTAATTTTTCTACCTTTTGTTGTCTGGTTATATTTCAAATCTTGTTAGTCCAAGGCTCTGGTTTTCTTCTGATAACTTGCTTGCCAGGGTCTCCTTCTTTCTGCATGCTAACCATCCATCTGCCAACTCTGTCCTCCCTTTCCATTTCCCTTCCCTTCCCAGGAAGTCTGGTATCTTTCCTTTTTTTCATCTCCCTCCACAGATCCACCTTTTCTTAAATACCCTTTCATCCGGCATCTCTCCCTCCTTCCCCACCATCCCAGAGTCCACCATCTCTCCGTTTCTTTTCCTAATTACCCTCCTATCCAGTATCTCTATCCCTCCTCCACACCATCCCTTGTGTCCAATTTCTCTCCCTTTCTGTTCCTTCCCTCCCTAACTCCCATGGTCCATCATCTCTCTCCCTCTCCTCTATTTTCAGACCCATTATTTCTTCCCCCCCCCAAAGTTTGGCATATGCATGTCTCTTTGAACACCCCCTTCCCTCCGTGTACTTCTAAATCATGGTCCCCCCCAAAGGCCTGTCCCCCCTTAAAGGTCTGCCTGTCCCACCTTGAAGGCCTGCACCCCCCTTGAAGGCCTGTCCCTTCCCCTTGTAGGCCTGTCCCCCCCTTGAAGGCCTGCCTGCCTGTCCCCCCCTTGAAGGTCTGCACCCCCCGAAGGCCTGCACCCCCCCGAAGGCCTGTCCCCCACTTGAAGGCCTGTCCCACCCCCTTGTAGCTTCTCCCCCCCCTTGTAGGCCTGTCCCCCCTTGAAGGCCTGCCTTTCCCCCCTTGAAGGCCTGCCCCCCTTGAAGGCCTGCACCCCCTTGAAGGCCTGCACCACCCCCCTCGAAGGCCTGCACTCCCTTGAAGGTCTGCACCCCCCCCAAAGGCCTGTCCCCTACTTGAAGGCTTGTACCACCCCCTTGTAGCTTCTCCCCCCTTGTAGGCCTGTCCCCCCCTTGAAGGCCTGCCTGCCTGCCTTTCCCCCCCTTGAAGGCCTGCACCCCCTTGAAGGACTGCACCCCCCCCCCGAAGGCCTGCACTCCCTTGAAGGTCTGCACCCCCCCGAAGGCCTGTCCCCCCCTTGAAGGCCTGTCCCACCCCCTTGTAGGCCTGTCCCCCCCCTTGTAGGCCTGTCCCCCCTTTAAGGCCTGCCTGCTTGCCTTTCCCCCCCTTGAAGGCCTGTCTCCCCCTTGAAGGCCTGCACCCCCCTTGAAGGCCTGCACCCCCCCTTGAAGGCCTGTCCCCCCCCCTTGTAGGCCTGTCCCCCCCTTGTAGGCCTGTCCCATCCTTGAAGGCCTGCCTGCCTTTCCCCCCTTGAAGGCCTGTTCCCCCCCTTGAAGGCCTGCACCCCCTTGAAGGTCTGCACCCCCCCAAAGGCCTACACCCCCCCCGAAGGCCTGCACCCCCCTGAAGGCCTGCCTGCCCCCCTTGAAGGCCTGCATCCCTTGAAGGTCTGCACCCCCCCCCGAAGGCCTGTCCCCCCTTGAAGGCCTGCCTGCCTGCCTGTCACCCCCCTCCCCCTTGAAAGCCTGCTTGCCTGCCCGCCCGCCCCACCCTGAAGGCCTGATGCCCCGACCCACCCCGAAGGACCGCTCGCCCCCCTGGCCTCCCCGCACCACCTATGAACAGCCGCAGCAGGATCGCGAAGCCAGCGTCAGCGATCCCTGCGCTGCTTCCTGCACCACGGTCCCGCCCCTCCTCTGACGTCAGAGGAGGGGCGGGATCGCGGCGCAGGAAGCAGCGCAGGGATGCTGACGCTGACTTCGCGATCCTGCTGCGGGCTGCTTCACAGGTGGTGCAGGAAGGTCAGTGGGGCGAGCGGTCCTTCGGGGGTGGCGGGGGACTGAACGGCAAGGCCGGGAACACCCCCTTAGGGCTGGTACCCGGGGCGGCCCGCCCCCCCCCGCCCCCCCCCTAGGTACGCCACTGCCTTCCGATCACCTTCCCACCCATTTGAAAAAGCCCCATCCTGATGTAGTTTATTTGCAAGAAACCCACCTCCCGCCCGCTGATGCCTCGAAATTCCAATTAAAGGGATTCTCCACTCATTTATACTCCTCTGCAACTCACCGAAAGAAAAATGGTGTGTCAATATTTCTCAATGATAAACTTTCTCCTGTAGTTCACTCTTTTAAAACAGACACGGAAGGAAGATGGTGTCTGGTGTATGCTGCGGTGCACTCAGTAAATTTTGTTTTTCTTAATATATACGCCCCGGTCCAAGATCACCCAGATTTCTTCAAAGAGCTGCAGCTGGCGTTGGTTGAATTTGATTCTTGTTCTATGATATTAGGAGGGGATTTTAATCAAATTCAAGACTTATATATTGATAGATCATCTTCTTGCAAACCCTCCAAATCCAGGTCTTTCACAGCTCTTCATGCTTTAAATGATGCCTTCTCCCTTGTAGATCCTTGGCGCTTGCTTCACCCGAAAGGCAGAGAATACACACATTTTTCACCTCCACATAACACGTACACAAGAATTGATTTCTTTCTCTTGTCCTCTTCTCTTATTCAAGATCTTACCAATACTATTATACATCCAATCTCTCTCACAGATCACGCTGCCATCTCTTTATATATATCCATATCTGCCCCACGTAAAGAATCCCCCTCTTGGCGACTGAATAACACCTTACTCTTAGATGAGGAAATTGTTGAAAAAATCAATTCTTTTACTGTGTGGTTTTTTGAAATTAACTCTAAAGATCCTGAAATTTGTCCTTCAATTGTCTGGGTAGCATACAAAGCAACCCTCAGAGGTGAATTGATCAAAATAGCTTCTTGAAAAAAGAAACAGTCTATGAGAAAGGAAAAAGACTTAGAAAATTCTATTAAAGCCTTAGAATTACAACATATGTCTAATCACCTACATGACCCAACTACTTTCCAACGTATCCAAAATCTTAAATATGAATATAACACTTTGGTTTCATGTACAGCCCGACGTGATATCTTCATTTCCACCTCTGGTCACTACATGGGAGATAATCTTATGGGTCGCCCTTTTGCTAGATACCTTAAAACCAAATCCAAAAGACTACATATCACAGCTATTCAAGATCCATCAGGTCATTTAGTCAAAACCAGATCTTTAATTTCCTCTCAATTTGAAAATTTTTATGCTTCTCTATACCAATCCGAATCTGCTGCTCCTGAATCAGATATAGATTCCTTTCTTACCTCCTTAACCCATCCATCCATATCGGACTCTGTTAAATTAGAACTAGATTCCCCAATAACTATATCAGAAATTGAAACTGCCATATCTTCTTTACCCGCTGGGAAAGCCCAAGGCCCAGACGGCTTTACTAATGAATTCTTTAAACAATTCTGAGCCCTCTTAGCGCCTTACCTTCTTACATATTATGATTTCCTCCACTCCACTCCGGACAAACAATTCAATTTCACTGAGGCCACAATTGTAGTAATCCCCAAACCTGATAGAGACGCCACCTTGGTTAAAAACTTCCGCCCTATTTCTCTCCTTAACTTAGATTATAAGATAATGGCAAAACTACTTGCATTAAAACTTACCAAAGTAATCCCGACTCTCATACATAAAGATCAAACAGGGTTTATTAAACAAAGATATATAGGAGATAACCTGCGTCTCTTTCACCATATTAACGCTCACGCTAAAACAATGTCAGACCCTGTAATAGGCCTAGCTATTGATGCTGAAAAAGCCTTTGACCGGGTGGAGTGGTCTTTTCTTTTCCGTGTCCTGAAGTGGTATAATTTTGGCTCATTCTTCACGGATTGGATAGAAACGCTATATCGCCAACTCACAGCTCGTATTCTGATTAATAACTCTTTATCTAATAAATTTTCCCTTCACAGAGGTACTCGACAGGGCTGCCCTCTCTCACCATTGCTATTTAATTTAGTGTTGGAGCCCTTCCTTTCAGCTATCCGACAATGCCCCTTAATTAAAGGCATACCCTCCTCTAATAGAGACTTCAAATTAGCAGCATATGCCGATGATGTTTTATTCTTTCTTAGGAACCCTCTAGTCTCTCTTCCTCACCTTATTCATATTGTCACTCAATATTCCCTCCTCTCCGGTTATTCTGTCAATTGGGAGAAATCAGAGATCTTCCCTCTGAATGATAATATTCTCCCCTCAGATCTAGCTCACTTTCCCTTCTCATGGTTGCATGAAGCTGTGAAATACTTGGGGATCTTAATACATAAAGATCCGGTTCATGCTCAAGATCTTAATATATCCAAAGTCAAAAATATAGTTCTAAATACTACATCTAGATGGTCTCCACTTTTTTTATCCTGGTGGGGTAGAATAACATCCATCAAAATGACTTTGGCCCCTCAAATTAATTACATTCTCTCTATGCTTCCTCTTCTATGCCGAAAGTCATTTTTTCAATGGCTAAATAGGAAGCTATCTGAATTCATTTGGAACAAGAAAAAACCTCGAATTGCTCTCGCCAAGCTGAAAGCCTCTAAGATTAACGGTGGTCTTAACTTTCCAGATTTTTATCATTATTATATTGCTTCACTAGCTAAATATGGTGCTTACTGGCTCACTGACTCCTCTCTCCAAGATCCTCCTGCCTGGTTTGAAATGGAGTGCTTTTTATGCAAGCCTTTACACACCTCCTGCCTACTAACGGTGTCAATTCCCAGACACTTGAGAAGGTACTCTTTGTTGAGTTCAACGCAACATGCTCTTCATCTTTTAGATAAATTGGCTGAGAACTCAATTTATGATAGTCCACTCATGTCCCTTTGGAATAATTCTAAAATCCAAAACCACGGTAAATCCCTCTCATGGAAACGATGGCAGCGGGCGGGTCTATGGTTTGCCCATCAATTGTCTACTCCAACTGTGTCTGTTCCTTTTGATGCAATTTGCTCTACATACTCGCTACCTCCTTCTGTTTATTCACAATGGCTTTCACTCACTGAAGTACTGTCTTCTGTGCATATACGTTTTGACTTCATGACTTCCATCCATACTATTCGTCATTGGTCTGTACTGTCTCTACTAAAAGGCAAGGCAATATCTCTTTTTTATAGTATTTTAAGAGATCACTCCTTCACTTTTTCTCCCCACTCTAAGAAACACTGGGAAACTATACTCACTACTCCGCTTTCTGACATTGATTGGGAACTTTTCTGGTCTTCAACAAATCGCCCACTTTTATCTTCTAGAGTCTCACAATCAATGTTCTTTATTATGTGGCATGCAGTATGGACTCCAATTCGCATGTGGAAAGCCAACTTAAAACAAGACTCTGTTTGCTGGAACTGTTTAAAAGAAGTGGGAACTCTTGACCACATGCTTTTTCACTGTACGCTAGTCCGATCCTTTTAGACTCGCATTTGGATCACCATACAATCTATTACTAACTGCTCGGAAGAGATCTCTATGGACATTGTAATCCTTCGCTCTCAACATCCCTGCTTTGCACAATCAAATTGTCCTCCTAAACTCATTGATACCATGTTTGTGACTGCTCTCATGCACATTCTGAAAAATTGGAAATCATCTTCATTATTAGACTATACTTTTTGGTGGAACTCTCTGTGTATGTATCATAGATTTGAATCCTATGCATATGAGAAAAAAAATGCATCCAGAACCCCCATGAACTTGAAGCTTAACAAATCACCTTGGTCATTCCTGGATACCTATGTACGTTCTGCTCCGTAGACACTCCTGTCTTCCTTTTCTTTCCTTTTCCTTTCTACTTTTTCTTCCTATTCCCCTTTTTTTTTTGTTGTTGTTCTCCCTCACTTTTTTCTTATATATTCTTCACATGCAGTTCTAATAGTAGGAACCTTTCTTACTGTTATGTTCCTCTATAGTTGAATATAGATTTGTAGGTTCTTTATACAGAAAGCTTTATTTTGATCTTATGTATTTGAACTGCTTCCTGTATTTTCTAAAAATACTCAATAAAAAATTATTGGGAAAAAAAAAAAAAAGAAAAAGCCCCCTCTTCCCCCTCCCCTGGCAATCTTCTCCCACCCATTGGTCTCAGCTATTCAGTTCCAGTACCTGGACTTGGCCCAGCACTGAATATCCGGAACTAATATGGCTGTCGACAATTAGCATTTAAAAGAACACCAGTGGCTGAATACTGACCCAATTGCTTTTTGACTGCTGTTAAGGCTTGGTCATTTGTTTCCTCCAGTTTAGCCTGTTGTCATCCAAGAAATATTTATGCCATCTCCCTTCCATTTTGGTCCTTTGAGCTTAAGGGTCCGATATTCTAGAGAGAACTAATGTGAGCATTTGTGTGGGGGGGGTATAAGACCTTTTTAGTTGTGCAGTTTTCTCTGGGGTCTTAGCAAAGTGAACACTCTAAATATCAAGCTGCACTGATACTGTAGTTGTCTTTTCATCTGCATGGGGATAGTTCAAGACCGTTAGGAATCTTAGCGTAGGTTGCAACAGGTGTTATTGGACAGAAAGTAATCAAATACGAGAAGAAGGGGAAAGCCAACAGACGATCTAACAACAACGCTTCGGACAAGAGTATCAAATGAAGATACTGAGCGGGGAAAAAGTAGAGAGAGACTTAAGGATGAGCAGGAAAAATGTGAAAAAGTACCAAAGGATGAAATACAGGGGTTCAAGGAACAAGTGAAACTAGAGGGCAAAAAGAAGAACGAACAGCAGGAGATAGAGGGACATGTGAAATTGGGGAAGCAGGCTGAGGACGGGGAAGGCATGCCGCAGAAGGAGGAAGAACAAAGTGAACCTCAGGAGCCGACAGCCCATAAGGGGGTTGGAGGGAACACAAAACCACGAGAAAAACCAGCAGGGAAAGCAAACAACCGGGACCTAAATTGCTTATACACAAATGCAAGGAGCCTAAGAACCAAAATGGGAGAGCTAGAAGTCATAGCCAACAAAGAGGACCTAGACATAATTGGAGTCACAGAAACATGGTGGTCTGAGGACAACAAATGGGATGTGGTCCAACAAGGGTACAAACTCTACAGGAGAGACAGGACATACAAGAAGGGTGGAGGAATAGCGCTATACATAAGGGACTCCATTCACTCGACCAGGATGGAAACAGCAACAAGGGTGGACGGTTTGGAATCACTATGGGTTAAGTTACCAGGAAGAAATGGGGCTGACATAAAACTGGGACTGTACTATCGCCCACCAGGACAACCGGAAGCCGAAGACCAGGACCTGGAGGCTGAATTGAGGCAACAATGCAAAAGCGGAAGTGTGGTGGTGATGGGGGATTTCAACTACCCTGGGATAGACTGGAGCATTGGACACTCCAACTGCGTGAGGGAAACAAAATTCCTGGAGGCTGTGAGGGACTGTTTCATGGAACAGATGGTCACGGAACCGACGCGAGGAGATGCCACTCTCGACCTAATCCTCAACGGACTAGGGGGACCCGCAAAGGAGGTGGTAGTAATAGCACCAAGATCCAGTGCAAATTAGAAGTAGGAGCATCAAAGGTAAAGAGAACCACGACAACAGCTCTCAATTTCAGAAAAGGGAATTACGACACTATGAAGAAAATGGTGGGGAAGAAACTCAGAAGTGGCTCAGGGAAGCTGGAGACCGTTTAGAAGGCCTGGTCCATACTCAAGGACATGGTGCACAAGGCACAAAACCTGTATGACCCCAGGTTTAGGAAAGGGTACAAAAAGAATCAAACAAAAAACCCAGTGTGGATATCAGATGCAGTGAAAAAGGCGATAGGGGACAAGAAAATATTGTTCAGAAATTGGAAGAAGGACCAAACAGAAGACAACCAGAAGGAACACAAAAAACACCAAAGGGAATGTCACCGAGTGGTTAGGGAAGCAAAAAGAGAATATGAAGAGAGGTTGGCGAGGGAAGCGAGAAACTTCAAACCGTTCTTCAGGTACGTAAAGGGAAAGCAACCAGCAAGGGAGGAAGTGGGACCGTTGGATGATGGAGACAGAAAGGGAGTGGTAAAGGAGGAAAAAGAGGTAGCCGACAGGTTAAACAAGTTCTTCTCATCAGTTTTCACGAGCGAGGACACATCCAATGTTCTGGAGCCCGAGGAGATCATAAGTGGGGATCAAGATGAAAAACTGGAGCAAATAGAGGTAAGCCAAGAGGATGTCCTCCGACAGATAGACAGATTGAAGAGCGACAAATCACCAGGCCTGGACAGAATCCACCCAAGGGTACTAAAAGAACTGAGAAATGAAATAGCGGAAACACTCCAGCAAATATATAACCTATTCTTAAAAACTGGCGAGATCCCGGAGGACTGGAAAATAGCAAATGTCACGCCTATCTTCAAGAAGGGATCGAGGGGTGACCCAGGAAACTACAGGCCGGTGAGCTTAACCTCGGTTCCAGGAAAGATGATGGAAGCACTGGTTAAGGACAGCATCTGCGAGCACATAGAAAACAATGGACAGCTGAGGGCGAGCCAGCACGGCTTCTGCAAGGGAAGGTCGTGCCTCATGAACTTACTGCACTTCTTTGAAGGGATTAACAGCCAGGTGGACAAAGGTGAATCCATTGACATCATTTACCTTGACTTCCAAAAGGCCTTCGACAAGGTACCCCATGAACGGTTGCTCAAGAATCTGGGGAACCACGGGGTGAAAGGGGATGTCTATCGATAGATTAAACACTGGTTGGAGGGCAGGAAACAGAGGGTTGGAGTGAAGGGCCAATATTCAGACTGGTGATGGGTCACGAGCGGAGTTCCGCAGG
The DNA here is from genome assembly GCF_902459505.1 of Geotrypetes seraphini. Lineage (NCBI taxonomy): Eukaryota > Metazoa > Chordata > Amphibia > Gymnophiona > Dermophiidae > Geotrypetes > Geotrypetes seraphini. The sequence continues at coordinate 148,871,926 of NC_047092.1, read as the reverse complement.
GGTCGGTACTGGGACCGCTCCTGTTCAATATCTTCATAAACGACCTGGAGACGGGGTACAAAATGTGAGGTTATTAAATTTGCAGACGACACCAAACTCTGCAGTAGGGTTAGAACCGTGGAAGACTGTGAAGACTTGCAAAGGGACCTAGCGAGACTGGAAGAATGGGCAAAAAAGTGGCAAATGAGCTTCAATGTAGAGAAATGCAAGGTCATGCATGTAGGTAAAAAAGAACCCAATGTTCAGCTACAAAATGGGGGGATCACTGCTAGGGGTAAGTAACCTTGAAAGAGACCTAGGTGTGTTGGTGGATACAACAATGAAAGCATCGGCACAATGTGCAGCAGCTTCCAAGAAAGCAAACAGAATGTTGGGTATCATCAAAAAGGGTATCACGACCAGGACAAAAGAAGTCATCGGGCAATGTTGCGCCCGCATCTGGAGTACTGTGCCCAGTACTGGTCACCGTACCTCAAGAAGGACAGGGCAATACTTGAGGGAGTTCAGAGAAGGGCAACTAAATTGATAAAAGATATGGAAAACCTGTCATATGCTGACAGGTTAGAAAAGCTGGGGCTCTTCTTCCTGGAGAAGCAGAGACTTAGAGGAGACATGATAGAAACCTTCAAAATCTTGAAAGGCATAGAGAAGGTAGACAGGGACAGATCCTTCAGACTGTGGGGAACCGCAAGTACAAGGGGGCACTCAGAGAAATTGAAAGGGGACAGGTTTAGAACAAATGCTAGGAAGTTCTTCTTTACCCAGAGGGTGGTGGACACATGGAATGCGCTCCCGGAGATTGTGATAGGGCAGGGCACGCTACAGGGGTTCAAGGAAGGTTTAGATAAATTCCTGAAGGATAAGGGGATTGAGGGGTACAGATAGAGTTAGAGATAGGTTATAGGAAAAGGCAGGAACCACTTAGGTCGTGGACCTGATGGGCCGCCACGGGTGCGGACTGCTGGGCACGATGGACCTCTGGTCTGACCCAGCGGAGGCATCTTTTATGTTCTTATGTTCTTAAATGGAAAAAAATGTATTTCAAAATACCTTTATTTCTTCATCATATTTTTTTCTATTGAACAGACTTTTTTTTAAATTTATTTTTGAAGTTCTGACAGCCTTAAAAAGAGTTTATTGAAAGATTCTTCATCTCTTAGTATCTGGAACAGTATGTGCAGATTGAAAGAAGATCCAAAAGGTTCCCTAGACGACGATGTCTTGTTTATTTTTTTAGGTTTGATACTAGACATTTAAGCAGAAATGTTTTCCAATCAAGTCTGTATGATGAACCCTGTCTACTTAAAACTAGATCATGTTGAATTATATATTAAATTGAAGCACTGATAACATATTGAATTATAAACTTTGCTAAATAGATACTAGAAAATGGAGAATATACTCATAGGATGGTTGCTTCAAGTATTTTGTGCATGTTTTTTTCTTTAAATTACTTTCCTAATATATATTCATTGTTTGTTGGGTAGCAATGTACCTCATGGTGCAAGCTGACATGATATACTCTGGGAGACTGATTTGTTTGCAGACCAGAGGAACAACGTCAGAGCTCCCAGGTTTTCAGCTTGTACTGTTTCAGGCCCAGATTCTTAAAACTTTAATGTCGTCGCTAAACTGTTTTCCAACGGTTTAGCCTGTACACAGTTTAACGGCAGATTATCAAAACGGATTATCTTCGGCTTTAGCAAGGTTTTTAGCAGTCTCCGACATTGACATGCAAATGGGCTCTTCAACATTGAAATGAGCCCTCCGGTGGATTCTTAAAAAATGCTGAGCCATTTTCAAAAAGCAGCATCGGCTTTTGGCAATTAAAAAAAGCAACTGGTCCAAGGGTGCCGGTCAGTGTCAGAGACTGCTAAAGCCTTTGTTGTGATGCCCATCTCTCCACTGCCTCACAAAACCCCTAACCCTCCTGCAGCAGGAGAGATGCCTACTCTCTCCTGCTGCACTAACCACCGCTATCCGACCCTCCCCCCCCCCAGGAAGCAGGACAAAGGGGGACACTCGAAGGAGATACTTTTAAAACCAATAGGAAGAAATATATTTTTCACTCAGAGAATAGTTAAGCTCTGGAATGCATTTCCAGAGAAGGTGGTAAAAGCAGTTAACATAGCTGGGTTTAAAAAAAAAAGTTTGGACAAGTTTCTGGAGGAAAAGTCCATAGTCTGCCGATGAGACCGACATGGGGGAATCTGCTGCTTGCCCTGGATAGGTAGCATGGAATGTTGCTACTATTTGGGTTTTTTTTGCCAGGTACTTGTTACCTGGATTGGCCACCGTGAAGACGGGCTACTGGGCTAGATAGATCATTGATCTGACCTAGTAAGGCTATTCTTATGTTCTTCATCCCACCTTTTACCAGCTCACATTCATATGGCTAATATTAATCTGTTTAGTGATTTAAATGGCCCCCACACTATCTGCATTAGTTATAAAAATAACCGGATTGGCTAATTATGTGTTTGCTCACTACCAGAAAAGGCATGATTGGCTTTAAATACCAAAATATTTTCAATAGTTTATTTTATTTTGTATCTTCTTGCTGATAAAATAGGAAACTTCTGGGGCTGAACTGGAATTTGCAATAGAAACATAGAGTATGATGGCAGAAAAGGGCCATTGGCCCAACACGTCTGCCCACTCAAAAGAACCCTCCCCTTAAAAGAACACTCTCTCTAAGCAATTCCCCGAAGTGAACCCACATGTTTATCCCATCGTTTCTTGAAGTCGAGCACGTTGCTGGCCTCAACTACCTGATGTGGAAGGCCATTCCAAGGGTCAACCATCCTTTCACCTGATGTCATCCTTTTCCTGATGTCACCATGAAATCTCCCACCCTTGAGTTTGAGCAGATGCCCTCTTGTTGCCATAGAACCCGTAAGAAAAAGGATATCTTCCTCCACCTCGGCACGGCTTGTAAGATATTTGAACATCTCTATCATGCCTCCCCTCTCTCTGTGTTCTTCAAGAGAATATAACTTCAGTCTGCTTAGACGTTCTTCTTATGGGAGATCCTTGAGTCCTGAGACCATCTCAGTGGCCATTCGCTGAACCAATTCCATTCTCTTCACATCCTTTTGATAATGTGGCCTCCAAAACTGAACACAGTACTCCAGATGAGGTCTCACCATGGACCTGTACAACGGCATTATGACTTCAGGCTTTCGGCTGACAAAACTTCTTCGGATGCAACCTAGCATTTGTCTAGCCTTGGCCAAAGCTTTCTCCACTGAGTGGCAGTCTTCATATCTTCGCTAATGATTACACCCAGGTCCTGTTCTGCGATAGTTCTTGTTAAGGTTTCACCATTTAGGGTGTATGTTCTGCTGGGGTTGCCGCTACCAAGGTGCATAACCTTACACTTTGTGGCATTAAAACTCAGTTGCAAAGTATTAGATCATTGTTCCAGTAAAAGTAGGTCCTGCCTCATAGTGTCGGGCACGGTTGCACTGTCAACCACGTTGCATAGCTTAGTGTCATCGGCGAATAGTGTAATTTTACCTCGAAGTCCCTGAGGCAGGTCTCGTACAAAGATATTAAACAGTATCGGACCCAAGACTGAGCCCTGCGGCACTCCACTGGTCACTTCCGATGTTTCTGAGGGGGTACCATTTACCACCACCCACTGAAGTCTACCACTGAGCCAGTCTTTAACCCATGCCGTCAATGTTTCTCCTAGTCCCATCGTTTTCATCTTATTCAATAACCTACGGTGTGGGACACTGTCAAAAGCCTTACTGAAGTCCAAATACACGATATCCAGAGACTCTCCCTTGCCAGTTGTTTCGTTACCCAGTCAAAGAAGCTTATCAGATTGGATTGACAAGACCTTCCCTTCGTGAATCCATGTTGGTGGGGATCCCTCAGCCTCTCGTCATCCAGAATTGTATCCAATCTGTTTTTAATCAAAGTTTCCATAAGATTACACACTATTGATGTGAGACTCACCGGTCTGTAATTTTCAGCCTATGACCTGCATCCCTTTTTGTGGAGCGGAATGACGTTAGCAGTTTTCCAGTCCAAGGGGACTTTTCCCTTGCTTAGGGAAAGATTGAAAAGCGCAGTTAACGGCTCTGCCAGGGCATCTCTCAGTTCCTGAAGTACGCTGGGGTGTAGATTATCCGGTCCCATAGCTTTGTTCACCTTTAGCCTCGATAGCTCATGTTATACATTGCTCACGATAAATTCAAAATCCCGGAACGGGTCCTCCGAGCACTCCCTTGTTTGCAGCTGCGGTCTGGAACCTGGCGCCTCACAGGTAAAGACAGAGCAGAAGTATCCATTGAGTAGTTCAGCTTTGTCTGAGTCTGAGTCTACATAGTTACCGTTAGATTTCCTTAGGCGCACAATCCCGTCTGTGTTCTTTTTTCTGTCGCTAACATACCTGAAAAAGGATTTATCCCCTTTGTTTGCATGCCTAGCTATATTTTCTTCCATCCGGAGTTTGGCATTCCTGACTGCTGTCTTAACAGTTCTAGATATCACCAGATATGCTTCTTTAGCTTCCGGTTGTTGTGATTGTTTGTAGGATACAAATGCTCTTTTTTTTTGCTTTACTAGTTCCGAGATCACCGCGAAGAACCATTGGGGTCTATTATTTCTCCGTCGTTTACTCACGGTCTTTATGTAGAGGTTGGTTGCTTCCTGCAGGGTAGATTTCAGAGCCGACCACAGTACCTCCACACTGTCCATTGTGTCCTGGTTTTGCAGCGCCTCATAGACAAAATCTCCCATGCTCTGGAAGTTAGCTCCCTTAAAGTTAAGGACCTTTGTCGATGTATTTGATCTAGTGACTCCCTTCCTGAGGTGAAACCACACCATGTTGTGGTCACTGGAGGCTAAAGCCTCACCTACCGAAACCTTTGTGACACTGTCTCCATTGGTGAGCAACAGGTCCGGAATCGCCAGATCCCTGGTGGGCTCCAGCACCATCTGTTTGAGGTGTGCTCCTCGTATGGAGGCTAGTATGGAGGCAATGACTTAGGAAAATTTATAGTCAAAGTACACATATACATATTCACAAAACAACTGCAGACCATAACAGCTTAGAAGTTATTATCGAAAGGAGAAATTACTCCTGTAGCCATTTGTTTCACAAATTTGAAATCTACTTTGCAAAGTCCTGTGAACTGAAGATTTTACGTTGATCCATCTATGTATAACCCCTCATATTTTTGAGTACTTTGGTATTCCACATGTCATACCAAAGTGGCGAAAACCCATCAAAAACACAATAGGTGTACAAGAAAAACTGATGGCTCACTGAAATGTGGTAAAAAATAAATGCAAAATAATATAGCCCAATAAAAACACTACGGGGCTCATAATCGAAAGAGAAAAACGTCCAAAAACTGGCCTAAGTCGGCACTTGGACGAACATTAGCCAAATACATCCAAGTGCCGATAATAAAAATGGGTTTTGGACGTATTTCTAAATGACCTAGGCCTTCATAGTGCCGCTGAACGACCAAAGCTAAACGGGGCATTTCAGGAGGAGTGTTTAGGGCGGGAGTTGGGCAGGACATGGGCCAGCTTAGACTTAGTCGTACAGCATGTATAACCGAAAGTTATACAGCCCAGGATCGACGGAACTTGGAAGTTTTGACTTAGACCATGTAAAACATGGTCTAAACCACAACAACCCACCTAAACTCAACAGATAAGCACTGCAAACACATAATACAGACCCACCACACACTACCCCAGTGATCACCGACACCCCACCCTCATACAAATATTAATCACACCTTTAAAATTTAGCCTCCAGACCATCATCACCTGGCAGCCTGGCATAGGAAAGCCTAGTCGCCCAGCACAGAGGTGGCTTAAGCCGTCTTGGGGGTGGGTTAGGGACTCATGGAAGGAGGACCCATGCCCATAAGCCCCTGTAATCACTGCATTGATACTTAAACATGTGCACTCCCCTATACACCCACAAGCCCCTTTTTTTACTGGCATATAAGTGGCTCCTGTAGCCATAAGGGCTATTAGGGAGGTAGATAGGTGGGTCCAGGGGATTGTGGAGGTGGTTTGTGGGGCTCACCATGACCTATAAGGGAGGAGAGGAGAAGACATGGCACCCTTTTTGTGAAGTTCACAGCAGTGCCCTGTAAGGTACCCCACTATTTAGGTGCCATGTCTGGGTGTTCAGCCATCAGTTTGCAGACCCCTCCCACGTCCAACAGGGCTTGTTCTAGGCGTTTTTGACTTGGATGAAAAGTTGGATGAAAATGTGGTATAAAGATGGACGATTAGCATTTTAGACGATCAGATCGGCAGGACATATAGTTAGATGATTTTTGAAAGAAAAATAATTTTGGATGTATTTTTTGAAAATGTGTCCTAGGCTGTTTTTTACTTTGGACGACTTGTGACTTAGACGAAAATGGACTTAGACGTTCCTTTCAATTATGCCCCTCTATGCGCTCCTTTTACTAAGCTGCGTTTGGGCTTTAACGCATGGAATAGCGCGCACTAGACCTTAACGCCAGCATTGAGCTGGCATTAGTTTTAGAAGCGCAGCGTGTGGTAATTTCCTGCGTGCGCTAAAAGCGCTAGTGCACCTTAGTAAAAGGAGCCCTATATTTTGTAAATTCTTTATAAAGAGGATGCTCTCCACTTAGCTAAAGAACAATAGAGCAAGTCAGAGCAGTTTTTGAATAAGGTACAGTGCTACTGCAAGAATCTCTCAACAAAAACACTAGTTTTAGGCTGCCTATTGTAACATCCATGGTTTCATTATATTTATTGTTCAAAAGAATAATGTGAATGGAACAGAAAGGTGGTTTTGGATAATAGTCTTCAGCTGTGACTTTCAGAACAGGAATGCATTTTGTTGTGATATTCTTTTGCGTTGGCATCCCTTAAGCGTTAGCAATTTCTATACTAACACCGTGCCCAGTTTCCAAGAACATTTGTTGCACCAAATGTTGAGCCATATGCCATAGGTAGGTAAAGTAAGAAAGAAATAATAAATGATTGTGTTCAGAACCTTGTAATTTGCATAAGAGTTTGCATATACTGACAAAGCATTTATATGGACACAAGTTCCTTTAATGCTAACTTATCAAATATAATCTGTAGAACACAAAACAAAGACAAACGTTGTGCTTAATAGAAGAACACATGGGGCTCCTTCTACTAAGGTGCGTTAGGGCCTTAACGCACGGAATAGCGCACGCTGCATGTGCTAGACCTTAACGCCAGCATTGAGCTGGCGTTATTCTAGAAGCGTACCGCGCGGTCTAGCGCATGGTAATTTCGTGCGTGCGCTAAAAATGCTTACGCAACTTAGTACAAGGAACCCATGGACTTTTCAGAAAAATGTTTCACATGGTAAGTTATTTCACATTAATTATACACTCTCCTTGTGTTGGTAAGCTACTAGTCTCCAGACAAGGGAGCACTACAATCCTGAAGCTGATGCCGTGTGGAACTTTTTAAAATTCATTTACTGAAAAACTAACATAACCCTGGGGCCTATGTGCTTTTAAGTATAATGTAGATGTTAGTGGTACATGCTGAAATTAACATGTATCCCTATGCAAATTAAACTAAACTAAACCTTAAGTTTGTGTACCGCATCATCTCCGAGCTCGACACGGTTTACAGTTAATTCAATAAATAGGGGAAGGACATAATAAGAAATTAGAGGTTATGAAGAAGATAGTTAGCTTTACATTTTAAATAGATAGCTTTATGTTTTGGAGGAAAGCCAGGTTTTCAGATGCTTTCAGAATAATTGGAATGAGCCTAGGTTCTGCAGCAGGGCAGGGAGGTTATTCCAAAGCTCAGTGAATTTGAAGAAAAGGGATTTCCTAATTTACCAGACCAAAGGCTGCTGCAAAATCAGATGGTATTCTTTCATGATTGACCTTTTAGTCAGATCCAATTGACTGCCACTGTATCGTGCATTTCACCCATCACGTCTTTTAAGACTCCTGAGGCAGGCCGGAGGGCTGAAACATGTACATGTCGAGTCATTGAGTCGTGAATGTGTCATTTAGATGTTTTGAACAATAAAGATCTTCATATCATCAGACGGATTGGAGGACACTTTTTTTCAAGTGCACATCTTTCTGATTTGGACAATTCCACTCTGGTCTTTACATATTCAGTTCTGTGGTGTTGTTTCCCCTCTTTTTTTCTTCTTCTTTCTAATTTACCTGCATTTATGACGCCTTTTAAAGAAGGGAAAGATAGTTTGAGTATGTGGGCGGATCTGGTAGTGTCAGGTCTCGAAGAATTCCAGGGTAGTGGGATAAGGGGAGGAAGAATGCCATGTAGGATTTTGAAAATTAGGCAGGTACATTTAAAGTGAATCCTAGAAATCACCGGAAGCCAATGAAGTTTTGACAGAAGCGGGGAAACATGATTGAATTTGCTTTTTGCGAAGATCAACCTAGCCGCAGTGTAAACAGCATTGCATACAATTTAGGTAGAAGCATGGCATAGTATCTTGTACGTGTCATTTCATGTGTACATACTATAGATATGCAACGTCCTGCCGTAGAGCAGGTGTCACTTTTTTTGTTGTTTACATGCTATTTCTCAAAATCCTTCAGCAGAAGACCTCTGCCCATTTCAAAAGTCCCATCATTAAAGAATATGGGGCTCATAATCGAAACAGAAATACGTCTTAAAAACCCGCCTAAATCGGCACTTGGACGATCATTAAGACAAGTCATCCAAGTGCCGATAATCGAACTGGATTTTAAACGTATTTACATTACATTACATTAGTGATTTCTATTCCACCATTACCTTGTGGTTCAAGGCGGATTACATACGATTGTCATGATATTACAAAATACATAAAGTGGATTCCATGAGAACTGTCAAGATATTAGGAGATACATAAGGAGTGGTTTGAACATTTTGATTTGCTAAGAAGTATATAGTAACATAGGTGATGCTTGGGAGGAACTGTTTTGTTGTATAAGTTTTATGTGTTTTTTGAAGGGTAGGGTTTTTGTTTCTTTTTTGAAGGTTTTGTAGTCTGTGTTCGAAGATAGCAGATCGGTGAACTGTCTGTCCAGTTTTGCTGCTCTGGTGGCCAGTAGGTTGTCATACATTTTTTTCTTCGTTTGACATTTTTGGTTGGCGGGTGTATGAATGGTGTGTGAGTTCTCCTGTGTCTGGTTGAGGTGGATTGAGTTAGTCGATTGTTCCAGTAGGCCTTGTCAATGCTGCTGTACACCCAGAGCTAAAGGGGGCGTGTTAGGAGTGGTGGTGAGGGCGGGATGTGAGCTGACCTAGACTTAGTCGTACTGCAAGTATAACCAAAAGTTTAACGAGACTGCCTAGATGGAACTTATACGTTGTGACTTAGGCCATCTAAAAACAGGTCTAAGTGGCAAAAAGGTATCCAAAGTGACCAGATAACCACTTCAGACACAAAGTACAGACCGCCACACTCTCCTGCAGTGATCACTGACCCCCCCCCCCCCCACACACACACACACTGCCATAAAAATCAGAATAAAAACATACACATCTGCCTCCAGAACATCAGCATCTGGCATAGGATAGCCTAGTAGAGCTGCACAGAGGTGGCTTAAGTGGTCTGGGGGGTGGGCTAGTGAACCATAGAGAGGAGGACCCAGGCCCATAAGCCACTCTAACAGCTGCATTCATGTTAAAACATGTGCACCCCTCCAAAAAACCCCAAACCCTTTAGTACTGCCATATAGCTGGTATCTACAGCCATAAGGGCTATTGGGTTGGTAGACAGGTGGGCATTAGTGCGTTTTGGGGGGCTCACTATGACCTATAAGAGAATTGTGGTGAGATGTTTGTGGCACCTTTTTTGTGAAGTTCACAGCAGTGCCCTGTAAGTTGCCCCACTACTGTGTTGCCATGTCTGGGTGGCCAGTCCATCATTTTGCTGACTCCTCCCACATCCAAAAGGTCTTGTTTTGGACTTGGATGAATTTTTGGATGAGAATGGGGTATAAAGATAGATGACTTAGCAGTCTGGACGATGAAATGGCTGGATGTATAATTAGATGACTTTCGAAAAAGCAAAATATTTTGGATGCATTTTTCGGGAATGAACTTTTGACATTGCCAACTTTGGGTGACTAGCGACTTAGGCCCAAAACGGACTTGATTATGCCCCTCCACGTATTCAACCCAGTATGTATTGGCAAATCTCTCTTGAAACTTTCCCAATTTTTCTCAGTGCTGCTAAAAAGCTTCTATCGTGAATCAGCACAATGCACACAAAGAGAGGAGAAACATCAGACTCGTAATTGGAAAAAGGATCATGGGGTTTCTTATTGCATTCAGCTATTCCAGTGCCCACTTCAGTGATCCAAGTCATATAATCATTTGTTTCCCCCCTCCTCCCACTTTCTCCCTTATCCACTTTCTGTACTCATAAAAAAAATACCGAAATGCTAGGAGGGGCAGTTTAGGCGTTGTGCCTTCCGCATCGGGAGTGCCATTTATAGCAGCGCTGGAGTCCTGAGGGACAGTTAAGTAGTGCCTCAGACATTGGAAGAAATTGTGTGATGTTTTATAGTTAGTACAAAGTTATATTTAATTGAAAATATTTAAGGATTGTTTATTTTTTATGAGTACAGAAAGTGGATAAGGGAGAGAGTTGGGGGAGAAACAAAGGTCATGGACGTGGTAAACTTTTTCAGGAGCTGACACCATTTCAGGCCTCCCAGATCTTGCTGCAACTTCGGTCTCAATCTCCATGCTGAAAGTTTGCACACCATTTCTTCACTGTGGAATATGATGGGCATTTGTCACTCAATGTTTGCATCATGCATTCATGGATTTCCTTTGGAATTTTCTTCTGCGGGAATAGGAACTTTATAGTGGTTTGGAGTTACACACTTGAAAATTCCACACGTTTTTTTGACATGGTTCAATCAACGATCTGAAACAATGTCAAAACATAGCATTACAATTCTGCAAATTGGAACATTGCAAAATAAAATAACACTTTTGAGCTACAGTGACAAAATAATGCTTAGAATTTAGGAAGTTGGATGGGCTGAGAACTTTTCAACACCCCCTCCCAATATGATATTTCTTAACTGCGCTGATCTTGATTAGTATATGACCTCAACTATCCTATTACCTCTGTTATATGGCATATTTGGCTACAGTTTACTCTGATTGTTGTAAAAGATTTTGGAAAATCTCAATAAAATTTCTCTGAAAAATAATGGGTTTTTTAAAGACTTTTCCTCCAGTAATTTGTCCAAAACTTTTGTTAAACCTATTAACTTCTTGTAGTGCTTTCTCTAGCTACAAGTCCCAGAGTTTTAATTATATGATGAGTGAAAAATATTTTCTATTTGTTTTGAATGTGCTCCTATGAAACTTCAAAGAGCGTCCCTAGTCTTTGTACTTTTTGAAAGCATGAACAATGGATTCATGTCAACATATTCTACTCCATTCAGGATTTTATAGACTTCTATCATCTTCCCTTGGTTGTCTCTTTTTCAAGCTGAAGAGTTGTAACTTCTTTAACCTTTCCTCACCTGAAAGTTTTTCTATTCCCTTAATCATTTTGGTTGCTCTTTTTTGTATTTTCTTCAATTCCTCTACATCTCTTTTAAGAATTGCACACAGTACTCAAGGTATGGTCTCACTGTAGAGTGAACAATCAAATCCAATCAGCAGTATAACTACTCAAGACCCTTGGAAGAAGGCCAACAAAAGATCAAAAGGATCCCAACCTAAATAGAGACAAAGACTATATATCTCAAGTGACCTAGAGTCTCCCAGCTTAGACTAAATGGGGTAGAAATACATTCTTAATTAATTGCTTTTATATCTCTTCTGTTGTAGAATAACTGTTTAACAAAATGCTGTCCTGAAGAAGCTCTCCATATGTTGATGAGAGCGAAACAGAGATCTTCCGTCGGGAGGATAGCCGGGTGATATATTAAACCCGAGCTAAGTATTATACAGCATAAGTTAAATATCATTACGGCATATTAAGCAATAGCCATATACATACACTGCTCATTGAGAAAATAAGACGTTTATCAATGATAGCCCTTTTATAAGCCTAGTAACTACGACTTGCTCTGGTTACTGGCTTTGGGCACTTGAGATATATAGTCTTCATATATTTTTGAGCAGGTTGGGATCCTTTTGATCTTTTGTTGGCCTTCTTCCAAGGGTCTTGAGTACTCACTGTAGAGTGACACAGAGGCATTACGACATTCTTTGTTTTATTTTCTATTCCTTTCCTAACAATTCCTGATGTTTTTTTGGCCCCTGCCACATGCTGAAATTTAAATTTTTTGTCCATGATGACACGTTTTCCTCAGTGGTGACTCCTAATGTGGTACTTAGAATCATGTAGCTATAATAAGGGTTATTCTTCCCAACATGCATCACTTTGTACTAGAGGTCTGCACAGGAACGGGGATCGCGGGAATCCTGCGGGTCCCGCAGGGGTCCCACGGGAATCCCCCCATAACCCACGGGACTCCCATGGGGACCCACCTCTGGCCCACGGGACTCCCACGGGGATGGAAGGCTTTGAAAGCAGGGTTCATCCATATAATATAATGGACACGTCAGCCTTAGTAAAAGAGGGGGCTTATAAGTTAATTACCTGAACAGAAAATAAAAAAGGGTTCCACCAAAGAGATTCCACAAGGAAAACAGCAAAAGAAACTGTAGAATTGATGATCCTGTCAGAAATAATTGCTGCTTTTTATAGGGATGGAGAGGATCCTGACGGGGACGGGTGGGGACGGAGAGGATCCTGGCAGGGACGGGTGGGGATAGAGATGATCCTGATGGGGATGGGTGGGGACGGAGAGGATCCTGATGGGGACGGGTGGGGATGGGTGGGATTTCTTTCCCCACGCAACTCTCTACTTTGTACTTGTCCACATTAAATTTCATCTGTCATTTGGATGCCCAGTCTTTCAGCCTAAGATCCTTCTATAGTTCCACCCGGTCTGCATGATTGTGTCAGCAATGCAATCCCAGCAGCAGAGGCAACCTAGGGTCTTGGTTCCCATGCTGGAATGCCAAGAGAGGTGCCTAAAGATAGGCACATAAATAAATAGGCACTATCTTACCCACCCCCACCCCTTTTTTACTAAGCCGTGGTACAAGTTTCTATCATGGCCCAGAGTGCTGAATGTTTTGACACTGCTCCGACACTCATAGAATTCCTATGAGCATTGGGGCATTTAGCACCCCGGGCCATGATAGAAGCCTTGGTAGATAGGCACCTATTCTCTTAGATACGATTCTATAAAAGATAGGTACCTATTACATGGTGCCTAATGGCGCCAATAGGGCCTAACTCAAAAGTAGGTGTGTTTAGGGGTGGAGAAAGACTTAGGCACTACTAGGCACAATTCTCTAAAGGACTTAGATGCCTATAATGTAGGCCTTTAAAACCCTGGCCTACATTACAGGTATCTAAATTTTAAGTTAGATGGCACCTAACTTTAGATGGTACCTAACTTTACGTATTACACCTATCTTTTTTAGGCGCCATTTACAAAATCTGTCTCTAAAAGCCGCCCATGTCAAAACCCAACACACTTCTTTTCAAAACATGGTATTTTCTGCATTATCAGCTCATCCATGTGCAGATCTCAGCTATCCCAAAACTGTTAGGTGCTAATATTTCCATGTGGAAATTGTGCATTGAACTTCAAAAATAATTGCTATAGTATCCTAACATCTGTCATGCATCCTTCTTTTCTAAATTTCTTTTGTGGAGTCTCACTTTTATGAAAGTTCTCCTGTTGTAGGCCTTCCATTATGAGAATGGTAGAAGAGTACCAAAAGGACCAAGAATGACATGGCAAATTCTGGCTCTAGCAAGATCATACGAGTACATTCTGCAGTTTATCTTCACTGACAGACATATATGAAGAATTAATTAATGTTTCAAGACATAAGCAGTGGAACACTTTTTTGTTTGGGGGGCAAAAGCTCCACCCCCAGATGCCACCCAAGCTCCACCCCAGACCTTACCCTATAATAGTACTAATTGTAATACTATTTTTCCCATTCATTGTTCATATATATATACAATATAATCTTATTAATAACACATAATGGTTAACCACAAAATTAAACTACACAAAGCACACTGTATGATTCTCAACATTCATTTCTACCAGAATACCTGGCCTTGGTCACACATGCAGAACACAGATAATCCCTATGCAAATAAAGGACCTCAAACTAAAAGTATATATACAAATGAAACCCTAATATGCAAGACTCTGCATGCAGTACAACCCCAGAGAAATAGAAACAAATATATTTCTTCCTGAACAGTGCAAAATATAGACAGCAGATATAAATTCTCAAAATGGACACAATTCAATCACTAAATTGTAAATAAAATAATTTCCCCTTCCTTTGTTGTCTGGTGATTTTATTTTTCTAACCATCTTTTCTCAGTCTCTGGCTGTACTTCCTTCTGTCTGTGCTCTTAACTCTTGTTTCCAGGGCCTTCTTATCCATTTGCTGTTTTTCTTTCCTTCTTCACTTTCTGCCCTACATCCATCTTTAGCATTAACTTTTAACATTCAACTTTCTTCCATTTTTCTGCTTTCTTCTCAAAACTCTACTTTTCCATGTCTTCCCTTCCCTTCTTTCCATGTGTACCATTTCCCACTTTCTTCTCCCCTATTCCCATCTATCCATAAGAAGCATTTCTTCTTATCTGTTCCCTGCCATGCAATCTCCTCCCTCTGTCTCCCCTTCCATCCCTGTGCACTTTCTCCTCTCCTTCTCATAGCCTGGAATCTTTCTCCTCTCCCATGGTCTGGCATCTTTCTCTCCTTCCCTTCCTCTTCCTATGGTCTAACATCTCTCTCTTTTCCTTCCTGCAGTCTGACATCTTTCTCCTTCCCACAGTCTGGCATTTCTTCTCTCTCCTTCCCTTCCTTGGTCTGACATCTCTCTCTCCTTCCCATTCCAGTGGTCTGACATCTCTCTTTCCTCCTTCCATCACCCTTCTCTGGAATCTGACATCATCTCTCCTCCCTCCCAGTGTAATATTTTTCCCTCCTCTCCTTCACTACCATATTCAGCAATTCTCCCTCTTTCTTCCTTTCCCCATATATAACATCTCCTTTTCTCTCCCATGCTACACACCTATGTACAACAATTCTCTTTTTCTCTTCCCTCACCTTCCGGCAGCATCTCTCTTTCCCTCACTTCCCACCACCCCACCCAAGCATCTCTCTTTCCTTTCCTATCCCCCCAGCCTGTGCAGCATCTGTCCTTTCCAAACCCCTCCCATTCCGTACAATAACTGCCCTTCTTGCTTCCCCCCAGCCCTTGCAGCATCTGTCCTTCCCTCATTCCCAACCCCAGTCACCTCCTGCCTCTCAGCTGTATACTGTGGTACGACCTCTCCCTAGTTCCCAACTCCCCCACCTACTACCTCCCCGGCGCTGTAATTTAAAATCTATGGGCAGCCGGCGGCACAATGAAGCGAGCCTCCTGCTGTTGGTCTGCCCCGGAAGTGTTCTTTCTGCAACATCCTGCCTAAGCGGGAAGAGAATGTGCTTGCAGAAAGAACACTTCCTGGGCAGGCCGACAGAGGGAGGATCGCTTCGTGGTGCGGCTGACTGCCCAAAGATTTTCAATTACAGTGGCGGGGAGAGGGTAAATAGGGGAATTGGGAGAGCCATTCTTCAGACTGCCAATTTTTGGGGAGGCCATGGCCTCTGTGGCCTCCCCCGTTCCGATGCCTATGCTTCAAGATACAGCTCCAAAAAGTGAAATTGCACAGAGATATTTGATGAGTCACAGTAACACCAGACCTATGGACCTAAATATATTAACCACTTAATTAAAGGCCTTGTTCATGCTGTTCTATACCCATGGGGGGCGGGGATTCTTGTCGAATTAGTCCTATATAGTGGCATCCTATTAGATAAGAAAGCAATAAAGAATTGTGTGTGAGCATTTAGTTAAATTGCCAGATGCCTCCTCTTCCGCTTCTTGGAAAAGAGACTGATAGGCCGGGGAAAAGGAACATGACCGGCAGCAGCAAGGCAACAAAGCTCAGTTTATTATACATACTGTAAATACCTTTAAATTCTTATGTAAAGGAAAAACTACCATCTGCTTTCATGCACAAATCTTCTAGACATAGAGGGCCAACACTCTTAGCATCAATAGCTGCTACTGTAATAAACTGAAGAACATTATGGTGCATACAGCATTGTACCACAATAAATTCATACTAATAATTACTGCTACAGTATCAATCTTAAGCACATTTACTGGTATCCTGCTGTAATTTGTCAATTCAACTACAGAACAGTACACTTAAGTACATAAAGTAGCTGCTTTACAATGCGATATCCTGTTTAATTTATTGATGATCTTGAAATTATTTCATATCAAATCAATAAATTATAAGTTTGCAAAGCAGCCCAGTTTTCTTTGGGAACAAAAATATTAAGTTCTATAGACTGGATTTGCAGAGCTGTCCAACATGAAGCGTGCAATGCTGTAATTATGAGAAGCACTGTATAGTGTCATTCCAAATGTGGATCCGGACACAGTCCTTACAAAAGAAATTCTACTTTTGCTACCTCAATAATTACTGCATTTGTTTAGCAGCTGACAATATTACCATTCAGCTCTGCGTGTGTACCAGCTGATGAATATCATCAGCGTCATAGTTAATTGTCTCAGAATCAATTAACATATCTTGTCTTCATGTAATTGGGAAAAGGGAAGCAGAAGTCAAAACTAGCTCACAATAGTAAACACAATAATCATTACCTCTTATGGTTCACTGTCACCATCAAGTCAAAGCCAGATGGTTGGAAGAGAAAAGTGGTGACAGGTAAAGAACAGAACTTAATTGAATATGCAAAAACCTACCCTTTATAGCAGAGGTGTCAAAGTCCCTCCTCAAGGGCCGCAATCCAGTCGGGTTTTCAGGATTTCCCCACTGAATATGCATGAAATCTATTTGCATGCACTGCTTTCATTGTATGCTAATAGATCTTATGCATGTTCATTGGGGAAATCCTGAAAACCCAATTGGATTGCGGCCCTCGAGGAGGGACTTTGATACCCCTGCTTTATAGAGTCCAACATATGAAAAGCTTCCTTCCCTGTGGCACTAGTATCATTTCTCACAAGTACAATAATTTTATTTGCTAAGTAGGTGCAATCAGTGGTGTGGAAGGCCATTTTCGATATGACGTCTAAATCTGACTTTGGACGTTTTATGAAGTACGTCCAAAAACATTTTCAAAACCGCAAAGTGTCTGTCTTTATCAAAAATGGACATTTCTAGATATGTTTGCCCTTAGTGTGTCTATCTTTTTTGGTCATTTTCGAAAAACAAAATGTCCAAATGAAAAACGTACAAAACAAGCCATTTGGACGTAGAAGGTGCCAGCATTGTTAGTACACTGACAGACACCAGCAGAGTAGTGGGGCATCCAAGGAGGCACTGCAGTGAAATTCACTTTAAAAGTCCCAGGTATACAGCCCACCACAACTCCCTTACATTGTATAGGAAGCCCTCCATAACTCACCCAAACAAACTTTACCCAACTGTCTACCACACCTATAGCCCTTATTCCTGCAAGTATCACCTGTATGTCATTACAGTAGGATTTTGGTGGGCTCACACTTTCCACCACAAGTATAGTGGTTAGGCTGGGATAAGGGCCTGGGTCCCCTTCTCTGCAGTCTACTGTACTGACCACCAGGCTACTCCAGACACCTGCTTGCTGCTCTAATAAGACTGGCTATTATATCTGCTGCTGTCATAGAGACAGATATGTGCTGTCCTGTTCACATCTTTGAGGGGTTGGAGCAGGTCGGTTACCCCTGGGGGAGCGTGGGAGAGCCATGCCTTTATGTCTCCAGTAGTCATCTGGTCAGTTTGGGCACATTTTTGGCTCTTATTCATTTCTATAACAGGTCTAGCCCCAAATGTCTAAATGGTGCCCTGGACATTTTGTGAAATGTTTGATTATCACTGCAAAATGTCAGAATCCTAAGCCTGCCCTGTTCCTGCCCACAACATACCCCTAACAAGCTCCCTTGAGATTTACACACACTGGAGACAAAGGGCCAGATTTTGTAAATTTTGTCTAACTTTAGGCACCCACAATGTGGACATCCATCAACTTTTTTTTTTTTTTTTATCATTTTTATTAGTAGGAAGGGAACAACAAGATAACAAGGGCAATAAAGATACCAACGGTGTACATACCAAAAATGCAAGTACAAACAGCAATGGGAGAACCAAAACTGTGCCCTAGGAAAAGGGCAGAGAAGGTAGCGTCCAAATAAAGTGGATAATAAGTTCAATTAATAACTTTAACAAGCATTAATTGGAACTGGACGTGATTCTACAAACAGACATCTACAATTTCGTGGATGCCTATTGGAAAAAGCTGCACCTAAAAAATAAGCATGGGCATGGCATAGGCGTGGTATGGGAGTGGCTTTGATTTGGACATCCATTCAGAGAATTGCATGCCGCTCAGCATACAAACGTGTTTACCTAACCCCTAAAATGTAGGTGTTGGAAAACCAGGTCTACTTTTGAGCATGAGCTGGGTGTTAGGTATACACGATTTAGATGGACATGACTTAGGCGTCAGTTAGGCATGCCATAGGCGTCAATTTATAGGTGAACTGGGCTTTTATTTTGGGGGTATAGAGGACTACAGGTTGATATTAAGCTCAAAATATGTTTAATAAGGCATTACTTAAGCAAAGCACATGAAAAAAATATATATATATTGCATACTAAACTTCTATTTTGGGGCTAAATAGGAATCCTATTTGATAATAATAGAAAAAGATGTTTAATAATGCATTACTCAAGCAAAGCACATGAAAAAATATATATATATTGTATACTAAACCTCATTTCCAAAAGGTTAAGAAAAGGAGATACACTACTCACACAATGGCTGCAGTAGTTCAGAGCTAGTAGATGTGCCTGGTGCATAATCTTGACATCATTGTGACATCATCAAGTGCCATCTAGATGGCAGAATGTCACTACAAAATAATAGGAGCCTCAACCTAAACAAAAAGTCCTGTAGCTCAGTGGTTAAAGGCAGTGCTTCCATCTTTCAAAGGTCACAAGCTCAAATCCACACACCCCTCTATTAGAGTCACAGCTTTTTGGTCTCATAAGAGATTATGGATTGTGGACTTTGCCATTTACATTAGCACTCTGCCTTTTCCAGTGTCCAGAGGGAAACTTTATTTTACCCTAAGATGCCTATGATCTCACATCATCTCAAATGGCAGGAATCCCTGCCTAAAAGAAAGTGTCTGTGGTTAAAGGCACTGCTTCCATCTTCCAAAGGTCATGAATGCAAATCCCAAGGATGGTCAGATACCCCAACACACATTCCTATTTTTTTTTAGTGCCATTCTGCCATCTAGGTACATTTTTGGCTAACTTTCAGAGACCAAAATCCCCTTCCTCAGGTCAGTGGCGTACCAAGGGGAGGGGGGGGGGGGGGCGGGAGGGATGGTCTGCCCCGGGTGCAGCCTTAGGGGGGGTGCACAGCCTTAAGGAAGGTGTTTAAATGAATGAAAATAATTTTATTGAGATCTATCTTTTTTGTATACTATTGTATATATGTCCTAATATTAAACCTGTATTTTGTAAGCCACTTAGGTGTAAGCAGGTAAGAAATTTTTTAAATAAATAAATCCGAAGTTAGACATTGCCCGGAACATGTCCAAAATCTAAGTGATAATCAAAAACACCTAAAACATAGAGTGTGTGGTGGAAGAACAAGAACATTGTAGGAAGGACGAAGATACACCCGCAAGGAATAGAGAGCAAGAGCAGTCGGACTCCAAGGAAGAAGAAGCCCATAGAAGAACTCCGCAGGAAGGGGAGGCAAGGTCTTGCCGGTGCCTAGAAGAGGAAGCAGTAAAGCACACCAAGGACACAGACCTGCGACTGAAGCGAAAATTGAAGAAGGGGAAGTCTGCGATCCTAGTGGGAGACTCAATCCTAAGGAATGTAGACAGTCACATAGCAGGTGGGAGAGAGGATCGACTAGTGACCTGTCTCCCAGGAGCAAGAACAAAGGACATCGTGGACAAAATTGGAGAGATCCTGAAAGGAGCAGAGACAGAAGAGACTACAGTAGTGATCCACATCGGGACAAATGATGTCAGCAGGAGAGACTACAGAAGAAGTGCACTGATAGAACAGTTCAAGATTCTGGGAAGGAAGTTGAAGTTGAGGACCCAGAAGATAGCGTTCTCAGAGATCCTACCAGTACCGAGGGCAGATGTGAAGAGGCAGACGGAACTACAATCAATAAATGTTTGGATGAGGAGATGGTGTGAAGAAGAGGGGTTCCACTTCGTGAGGAACTGGACAGCGTTTTGGGGAAAGAGCAAGCTCTTCAGGAGAGATGGACTGCACCTGAGCGCGGCAGGAACTAGACTTCTAGCAAACAACGTCAAGAGAGGAATAGAACAGACTTTAAACTAAGCAGAAGGGAAAAGCCGACAGTCGACCAAAGGTCGACGATTCGGAAGAAGGTATCCTGCGAAGATACTAAGGGGGAAAAATGAGAAGAAACAATGGGCAAAACACAGGAGTTGACTAACCCAGAAGAGGAGGATAAAAGGATTGCAGCACATGAGAAGAAAATAAAGTTCGAAGCACAGCGAAATGAAATGAAGACAAAAAAAAAATACCAGGACCTAAATTGCATATATACTAATGCAAGGAGCCTAAGGAACAAAATGGGGGAATTAGAAGTCATGGCCAAAACCGAGAACATAGACATCATAGGGGTGTCCGAAACATGGTGGAATGAAGAAAACAATTGGGATACAGCACTACCGGGGTTCAAACTCTATCACCAGGACAGGTCAGGTCAGAAAGGAGGAGGAATAGCCCTATACAAAAAAGAAAGCATACGAAGGAAGTCATCATGCTGCTGTATCGTGCAATGGTGCGCCCACATCTGGAGTACTGTGTCCAGTACTGGTCGCCGCGCCTCAAGAAGGATATGGCAGTACTTGAGGGGGTCCAGAGAAGAGCGACTAAACTGATAAAAGATATGGAAAATTATTCATACGCTGACAGGTTGAAAATGCTGGGGTTGTTCTCCCTGGAAAAGCAGAGACTTAGAGGAGACATGATAGAAACCTTCAAAATCCTAAAGGGCATAGAGAGGGTAGACAGGGATAGATTCTTCAGACTGTGGGGAACCACAAGCACTAGAGGTCACTCGGAGAAATTGAAAGGGGACAGGTTTAGAACAAATGCTAGGAAGTTCTTTTATACCCAGAGGGTGGTGGACACATGGAACGCGCTTCCGGAAGATGTGATAGGCCAGAGCACATTACAGGGGTTCAAGTAAGGTTTGGATAGGTTCCTGGAGGATAAGGGGATTGAGGGATACAGATAGAACTAGAGGTAGGTTATAGAAGTGGTCAGAAACCACTTCACAGGTCACAGACCTGATGGGCCGCCGCGATAGCGGACCGCTGGGCGCGATGGGCCTCTGGTCTGACCCAGTGGAGGCAACTTCTTATGTTCTTATGTTCTTATTAACTCACTCAACAATCAATATCCAAGATATAGCAAGAGTGAAGTTACACCTACATATTAACAGCTTTGTGGCAGATAATGTGCAATAGTACCATTATCATATGGTAAGTATTAGTAAATTCATGATTAACTTTTTCATGATTCTTGAAAACAAATGGTAGGAGCTCAACATCATGCCATTTTAATATGTGTCTGCTGCATATTGTCTGTTGTGTATATCTGCCAATTTCTGCCTCTCTGTGGGAACTTAAGCACATGCCAATTTCGCACTTTGTTCCGTTGTTTCCTGGTTTCAATGACAGTGAGTGGAATTGCAGTATTATATGCAGTGGTGACTAATACTACAGCTACATGCTGGCAGATAAAATTAGCAGCTGATCTGCAATGTGCTTTCAAAAGCCATCATTAGAGCTTTCAGAATGTCCATCAGTAGGGTGGCACATTTTCATCTCCGAATGACTTCTTCTTGAACAGATGCTTTATAAAAGCTTCTGGAGATAGACAGGCTCCTACTTATTATGACTGGTGTTGCTTTGCAGATGATCACACGGAATTGGAAGCAATGTGATCATTTAAACTTCTCATTTTGGTGGGAGACATTGTGTATGTATTATCGTTACGAACGGACAATGGCAGAGCAAACTTGTCATTCTCGAAGGTTTAAGACTATCTGGGGTCCTTTGGATACTTATGTTCAGCTCCTTTAAGTTTGGGAATGGTTGTCATGTAATCTAGCCTTTTGAAGATTATTGATGCTTATTTCACAGACCCCTACCAGATTTCTCTTTCTTTTATTGCTTTTCATATACATCCAGGATCAGGGGGGTGGGGGGTTGTTTTCCTTTTTTCCGGAATTAGTACCTTAGTGCTTTTTTGGTTGTACTTATTGTATATGTATCAGTTTTTGTTCTTTATAAAATCAATAAATAGTTCTTTATAAAATCAATAAACAGTTTTTTGGGGAAAAAACTTCTGGAGATGATTACAGTCAGAGTTTGTTCATGGTTTTAGACTCGTATGACAGTTAAACAGTTGGGCCAGTATTCAAAGGGGCTCACATATGTGGAGGGGCATAATTGAAAGGAACTTCTAAGTTTGTTTCCGTCTAAGTCACAAGTCGTCCAAAGTAAAAAACAGCCTAGGACACATTTTTGAAAAATATGTCCAAAATTTTTTTTGTTTCGAAAATCATCTAATTATACATCCTGCCGATCTGATTGTCCAAGTCACTAAATCGTCCATCTTTATACCACATTTTCGTCCAACTTTTTGTCCAAGTCAAAAACGCCTACAACAAGCCCTGTTGGACGTGGGAGGGGTCTGCAAAGTGATGGACTGAACACCCAGACATGGCACCTAAATAGTGGGGTACCTTACAGGGCACTGCTGTGAACTTCACAAAAAGGGTGCCATGTCTTCTCCTCACTACAGCTCCCTTATATGTCATGGTGAGCCCTCCCCAAACCACCTCCAGAATCCCCTAGACCCACTTATCTACCACCCTAATAGCCCTTATGGCTGCAGTAGCCACTTATATGGCAGTACAAAAGGGTTTTGGGGGTGTATAGGAGAGTGCACATGTTTAAGTATCAATGCAGTGATTACAGGGGCTTATGGGCATGGGTCCTCCTCTCCATGGGTCCCTAACCCACCCCCAAGATGGCTTAAGCTTTCCTATGCCAGGCTGCCAAGTGATGATGGTCTGGAGGCTGAATTTTAAAGGTGTGATTACAATTTTTATGGGGTTGGGGGGGTCATGTTTGGGGGTAGTGTGTGTGGGGGGTCTGTATTATGTGTTTGAAGTGCTTATCTGGTGACTTTAGGTGGGTTTTTGTGACTTAGACCATGTTTTAAATGTAAAGCCATCATCCAAAGCTCAAACTTTTAGCAATTTAAGCTGGATTTGAATACCACATAAATAAGCATAGTTCCCCCCCTAAACCCAAACCCAAACAAGAAGATGGTCAAGAGTTGTGCATGACTCAAAAAAAAGGTGCAAATGCCGATGGGGAAGTTTCCTGAGATACAGTATATGTACTATTCTATACTTTGAAGTCCTATCTAAATTATGGCTCCCCAAACTTCTGAGTCACTGACAGTCTATGAGCTTTCATAGTCTGTGTTTAGGCAGACAAAAGTAACTCATAATATCAACAAGTGATCATCATTTATACATTCATGGAACAGTTTCAAGAATTGCACCCATGTTTGCTGTACCTTTAGAGTAGAAGCAGTATCTAAAAATTGATTGCTTTGCAAGGCATACTAGTCAGATATTTAATTATTAGAATTGATGAGAACTAGAGCACTTGCTGTAAAATCTAACGGCAAGTCAATGAAAGAAGCATGGAAGAATGACAATCAAATTAATAGGCTTTAGTATAAAAATGATGAATAGAAATTCTTGAAAGGCTAAAGTCAATAGTCCAAAAGAAATGCTCCTAATGAACAGACTGAACAGAAAACACAGTTTTGCACAAGCAAGATTGATTCTTTAAAACAGCACACCCACATTTCAGGAATTAATTTGTAACAGCAAGATCCATATTCAATGAGCATTGTGGCAACAATTTAGGGAGTAATATTCAGATGATGGTGGTCACTGTTTTTTAAAACAATGAGTGCTGCCAAAGAACTTAGGCCTGACTGGTCAATGCAGGGCTAAGTCCAGGGACCGGCATTAAATATCCAGATATATGTGGGCATCTGATACTTAACTGGCTAAGGGCTCATTTTACTAAGGTGCAATAGGCCTTAACGCGCGGAATAGCACGCGCTAAATTGCTGCTCATGCTAGACCTTAATGACAGCATTGAGCTGGTGTTATTCTAGAAGCATACCGCGCAGTGTAGCATGCGGTAATTTCATGCGTGCGCTAAAAACGCTAGCGCACCTTAGTAAAAGGAGCCCTAAGTGCCAATATTCAGCCTTAACCAATTAAGTTAAACCAGCCAAAGATAACATTGCTATTTATGTGGCCCTAATAAAAGCGTAATATTGACAATCAACCAGTTAAGTACCAACACTGCTTCATCTCCACCCCAGATGGTCTACTGAATAGCTATTTCATTTTAGGCAGTTAGAGGGGATATTCAGCAGCACTGAATATTCCTTTGGAAGGCCACTCAGCACCTTGCTATATGTCTCTATGTCTCCTCTATCTCTACTACCTCTTCTCCTCTCTGTAACTCTCACAAAGAAATGTTTCGCCACTTGTAGCACTATTGTGGGAACATCATCTCGCCACTACGGTACTGTATTCATGTCATTACTGACATTCTCCATACCTGGTAATTTTTTATGAGGTATTTTCGATGCATGGCAACGTTTTTATCGGTGAACGCTGATACTGTCTGTAGATGCCAATTTCCCAGACGTCTATTGTGCAATTTTCAAAACATGCCATATGTTTTAGGTGTTTTTTGATTATCACTTAGATTTTGGACATGTTCCGGGCAATGTCTAACTTCGGATTTATTTATTAAAAAAATTTTGTACCCGCTTACACCTAAGTGGCTTACAAAATACAGGTATAATATTAGGACGTATATACAATAGTATACAAAAAAGATAGATCTCAATAAAATTATTTTCATTCATTTAAACACCTTCACATACAATGATACTAATGTCTCCATGAAATTCATTCATTTAAACACCTCCACAGCCAAAGTAGTTTTCAATACTTTCTTAAATTTGTGCTCTCAATGGTCCTGTCAATTTGTTCCATAAGGGCAGCCCTACAACTGAAACTGCAGATACTTTCGTCTTTTCATAATGTACTTGTGAAAACTCATTTAATGACAGCCGAATTGCCCCTTCCAATCTTAAAGATCTAGAAGGCAAGTAGAGTATTATTACTTGCATTAGATACCAAGGGATGTTAAAGTGAATAGCCTTAAATACCAATTTTGAAGAGGATTCAAAATTTGATAGACAACCAATGGAGTTTTTTCAACCATGGAGTAACATGTTCAAACTTCTTCCCACCACATATCAACCAAGCCGCAGCATTTTGAATCATCTACAAGGCCTTACATTAAGAAGATGCAATCCCTAACTAAGTGCATTGCAATAATCCAACTTTTCAATGATTATGGCCACTATACCATCATCTGAAAATCATACCTTGTTAACATCGATGTGAGTCTACTCAGTAATCTCATCTGGAAGAATGCTGATTTAACCACAGTCAATACTTGATCTTTCATGCTCAATGTTGAATCTAACCAGAACCCTATAATTTTCAGTTTCAGAGAGCATAATATGAGGTTGAGAGGTGGTAGACTCAAGAGTAATGTTAGGAAATTCTTCCTTACGGAGAGGGAGGTTGATGTGTGGAATGCGCTCCCGAGGGAGGTGGTGGAGAAGAAAATGACAGAGTTCAAACAAGCATGGGATGAACACAGAGGATCTCTAATCAGAAAATAATGGGTATACATTGAAGGAACTAAGGCCAGTACTGGGCAGGCTTGTACGGCCTGTGTCCCATATATGGACATTCAGTTGAGGATGGGCTGGGGAGGGTGTCGATGACTGGGATGGTTAAGATGGGCTGGAGTGAGCTTTGATGGAGACTCCAGTAGATGGAACCTAAGCACACTACTGGACAGGGCTCTGGGTGTCTGGCCCAGAAATATCTAAGAAAAAGGACCATTTAAACAAAATTAATTTATGGAGCATGTATGGTTGGGCAGATTGGATGGACCACTTGGGTCTTTATCTGCCATCATTAACTTACTATAAGATTTAAATCATTGCGGATCTTCTCTCCTCCCTATCAACATCACATCTGTTTTTTGCCCCTCAACATAATCATTGCATAGCATGGAGGAAAAACATATCATGATATTTAGCGTGAATTCAGTAACTCCTCGTTTGTAAGTTAGCTTCCTGACGCTAACTTCTTTTTAAATGGCTTTAATGTTCAAGTTATGACCTTCCTACATGACATAAGAACATAACTACGTAGAATATACGAGAGCAGATGAATTGCTTCTTAATATTATTTTGATTTCATTTCTCCTATTATGTATTACTTTGTGTCATCTTGATCTGCTGTTCATTTTTTAATGAAATACAGTAATTATTAAATGTTAATAATCTATCCCAGCTGTAAAGTACTTAGTAAAATTCCTGATGCTTTTCCCATAAATACACAAGTCCAGGAAAGAAGAATCTTTTACTTTTCTATAGCTGAACTAAAACATTCAGACTAGAAGCTAATTATACTTCACCATGCAATTACATCTTTGCTATCAAACAAGTATCATAACAGAAGCTTCACATTAATATCAGTAAATTGTATACAATGGTATAATCTTTAAAAAAAAACCAAAAAACCTGGCGGCCCTGAATCATTTTAGCTCCTAAAATTGATATATAACAGCAATAAGACCCTTTAGGGAGTTTATTGGTTTGCTGAAATTGCACCCTTCCAGTGGCTGACTCAGTCTGTTTATGACCTTCTGTCTAATAACACACCTGAGGCATGTAATTGTAAGGCAAGGCATACCTTGTACCTTATGGAGGTATTAGAATTCAGGCAAAATATCACAGTGACAAAAGCTACTAAGAACCAGATTTCCACCCACGGAAGCACTGTTATAGATGAGAAATTATGAAAAGGAGAGAGAAGAGGAATTTTGGAACATTTCCTGCAATCTACTGGCATTGAATAATAGGGAGAGGCAGCTAAAAAATTTTTGTTCATTTTTTTTTTTTAAATTTCAAAATGAAAGTCATTAATAGTGTGCAGTATTTGCATATAGGGCAGAATTCAGTAAATGGTGCCCACAGTTAGGTGCCAGGAAGACCTTTACTCTGTAAAGGGTGCTCATGCTTAATTTGGGTATGACACCCACGCCTATTGAAAACTTAATCCAGTGATTTTTCCACTTTTTTTCGTTCCATATTTTTGGGACGGAATAAAAAAAAGTGGAAAATCACAGGACTAAGGGCTCCTTTTACAAAGGTGCGCTAGCGTTTTTAGCACACGCACCGGATTAGCACGCACTATAGCGCGCGCTACCTGAAAAACTACCACCTGCTCAAGAGGAGGCGGTAGCGACTAGCGGGTATGGCATTTTAGCGCATGCTAAGCGCGTGCTATAACCGCTAGCGCGTCTTTGTAAAAGGAGCCCTAAGTGTAAAGCTCCCGACGAAGACTGCCCCAACTTTGTTGGCTGGACTGAGAACTTTTCAGCGGCCCCCTCGTAAAATTTAGGCCTGCCTTTGATAAAATAGGGCACAGGGTAGATCCACGCACAAACCCAAATGAGTGGCAATTGACACCAATTATTATTATTTATTTATTGCAGACTTGAGCTGTCAGATCAGGACAAAGTGGAGTACATTCTAAAACAAATCCATAAAGGAATTACAACATCAATAGGAAAGCAGCCATTCATACCAAGGTAGAAAAGCTGAACAAATAATAAACATATACTGTAAATGCAAGCAAATAGGCCAGTAGAGAGACATGGGTGGTCCAGTCAAGAGGAACCTTAATGGATTATTAATTAGTTTATCTGCAGATCTCTCCAGAGCAACCTTGTACAGGCCCCTTTTACAAAGCCATGGTACCGCTGGTGCGGTAAATGCACTGAAGACCCTAGGAATTGAATAGACTTTGGTGCATTTACTGAGGTAGCATCGCTACCACAGCTTTGTAAAAGGGGCCGTAAGTGCAATATACACTATTCTATAAGGTAGGGTGAACATTTGGGTATGTAAGAAACAGAATATTGTGAGTTGCATTGAGGTGCATCCATTTATGCCGCAAGTGAGCACAATGCAGGTTTATCCCATATATTACTTAATGTATATGGGATCTTCAGATTGCCTCTGGTGAAGCATAACATCCCATAGCCGCAATCCTCATTAGTCCCGTTACACCTGCTGTTTTATCTTTTACTTATAGTTATCCTTTAATTTTTCATTTTGTAAGATTTATAAGATTATTAAGTAGTTTCTGACTTATCTTGCAATGTATGTTCTTTAGCCGACACGTTTCCCCCCTGTTTTTTCCGACGTGGTTCGCATCCTTTCTCAGGGTGGGGGACGACTGCTGAGTAATGAGCATTACTGCTGCCCCTTTCAATCTGCCACTGTAAAGGACACGAAACGCGTCAGAAAAAATATATGGTGAAAATCTCTGGTACAGCTCAACGCTCGCATGTGTAGAAGTCTTTGGGGATTTGGGAATTCAAGTTGTGCAGTATTTGAGGAATGCAGGTTTATAACAGTATTCTTGTAGCAGCATATTTGAACACAGATGTCCCTAAGGTCTCACCTGGCAGCTAACAGGCGACAAGCTGAGCCCTGGAGACAGAGATTACTAAAGGTACCAGAATGTTACCTTCACCTACTACTGAAAAAGGTGTAAATTTATTATTATGGAATAAGTTTCCTAGGCATGGTCATTTTGCACCTCCTTAAGAAGGTATTAAAGATCTATCTATTTATACAGGCATTTTTTGAGATGTAATCTTTAAGTTTTGATATGTTTATGAGTGGGAAGATTTTGGCCAGTGTATTTCTATGAATAGGTTTTGTAGAGATGAATCTGCTGATAAAGTTTTGCTTTTATGTGGTATTATTTTCTCTGTTTTATTGTAAGCTGCTTGGTTTCAGACAGTGTAAAAGTTTTAAAATAAATAAATCAGTAAATATATCAAATACCCCCATATCTCACACTCACATATACAGTAGAAGAAATAGAGACAAAAGTTCATAACCCATTATTAAGATGGACAATAAGCAGCATAAAATCTGTTTTACTCCTTGGGAATTTGCCAGGTACTTGTGACCTGGGTTGGCCACAGTTGGAAACAGGATACAGGACTTGATGGACCTTTGGTCTGCCCCAGTAATGGCAACTTTTATGTTTGACTAAAATTTACACACCTAGAGGAAAGGAGATATAAGAAATACGTTCGTAAGCTATAAAGGTGTCAAAAATGGAAAAGGATCAAAAAAGGAAATATTTCTTTTTGGACAGTGTAGTAGATATATGGTTAAGCCTTTGAGGGAGGTAGTAGAAGCAGAAATAAGCTAAAATATGACACTTCTTTTGGAGGGTAATTCTATAAGTGGGTGCCTCCTTTTAGGCACCTTGATACTGCATGGTGAGAGCCTATTCTAGAATGGCATCTGGGCACCCAGATTCCATTATAGAATTTTAGCACAAATTGGTATCTAGGTGTCTGCAAGTTATACCAGCCATAGAATGGCTAACTGTGGCAAGAACATGAGTAACATACAGTATTCTGAAAGTGGTGCAAATAAATGGAAACACTACCCATGTCTTCCTATGATCCTCTCATATGAATGCCCCTCCCCCTCCTCTCATATGAATGCCCCTCCCCCTTGCACTGTGCCACATATACATGTCCCCACATAATAGCACTTTGATGTTTTGCTGCCAGTTATGTTTGCATGTGTACAAAAGAGTTGGAAAATTGTCCATGTGTCCCAGTAATAACGTTATCTTTTAATCCCCTGTTTTATCAGATACTAGCTGATCACCCGGCGTTGCCCGGATATTTATTTATTCCAATCTTCCGGTATCGATAGACTTGTATTCAGTGATTACGCCTGGTAAAACGGGAAGTATTTGACTGTTTATTTTGTGGACATCTTCATTTTTAGCAGCAAGAATGGCCCTGTCTATGGGGCTGAACTTGAACTTAAATGGCATTGGGAGTATCAGTATTCATCTCAGCGAGCCCGAAAACTATGGCTTAGACCAGGGGTCCCCAAAGTCCCTCCTTGAGAGCCGAATCCAGTCGGGGTTTCAGGATTTCCCCAATGAATATGCATTGAAAGCAGTGCATGCACATAGATCTCATGCATATTCATTGGGGAAATCCTGAAAACCCGACTGGATTCGGCACTCAAGGAGGGACTTTGGGGACCCCTGGCTTAGACACTGTTGTTTTTGATAATTTTTACATGTCACCCCTTCCCACCCCATAGTATTTTTTCCCAGATAGTAAGTCATATGTATACCAAGTTTGGTTGAAATCTCTCCATGCGTTTCAGAGTTATTCTGGAACATACATACATACATATACAAACATATTACCACTCAAAGTGGTCTTCATACAGGCACTTCCCCTATTTGGGCTTACAATCTATCTAATGTATCTGGGGTAAAGGTGGATTAAGCAACTTGCTCAGGGTGACAGGGAGCAGCACAGGGTTTGAACCCACAACCTCAGGGTGCTGAGGCTGTAGCTCTACCCACTACACCGCACTCTCATTGCTGTAAGCAAAAAGAGAATATGAGGAGAGATTGGCGGGGGAAGCAACAAACTTCAAATCGTTCTTCAGGTACGTAAAGGGGAAGCAACCAGCCAGGGAAGAAGTGGGGCCATTGGATGATGGAGACAAGAAGGGAGTGGTAAAGGAGAAAAAAGAGATAGCTGACAGGTTAAATAAGTTCTTCTCGTCGGTCTTCACGAGAGAGGACAAATCCAATATTCCAGAACCCGAGGAGATCATAAATGGGGATCAGGATGAAAAGCTGGTCCAACTAGAGGTAAGACAAGAGGATGTCCTCCGACAGATAGAACAGACTAAAGAGCGACAAATCACCGGGTCTGGATGGCATCCACCCAAGGGTACTCAAAGAGCTAAGGAATGAAATAGCGGAACCACTTTGCCAAATATGTAACCTATCCTTAAAAACTGGGGAGATACCGGAGGACTGGAAAATAGCAAATGTCACGCCCATCTTTAAAAAGGGTTCAAGGGGTGACCCGGGAAACTACAGGCCGGTGAGCTTGACCTCGGTTCCAGGAAAGATGATGGAAGCACTGGTTAAGGACAGCATCTGTGAACACATAGAAAACAATGGACAGCTGAAGGCGAGCCAGCACGGCTTCTGCAAGGGAAGGTGCCTCATAAACTTACTGGGGCAAGTTTTATGTCTGCGGACAGGATTTGGATCCGAAGGACTGGGTTGTTGAATGGGATGCCGAGTTGTTGACTTACGGAGTTGGGTTGTTGACTTGGCAGCCATCTATGCGCACATATATGAGCCAATATACCATTATTTAAAACATTTTACCACCGTAATATGTGTTATTCGGCAAAAATCCTATTATATCCTCTTCCTACACTTTTGTAACTACTCCCTTTAAATTCTCATCATGGTGCCCCAGTATTCCACAAAGTTCACTAATCAGAAAAAAAGGTTTTCTTTAAACAAAACATAACAAGACTACCAAACTGCTACTGTAAAGCAGCACAAAATTAATTTTATTCTCTTTTTCTAATACTATCTAAGTTTTGTCATGGTATTTGGGCTTTCACTAACGGAGCATTTACCACATCAGTCCACAGTAGAAACCTCTACCGTAACTTTGTAAAAGGGGCCCTAAGTTTGATGTTGCTATATTATGAACCATGCCTAGAAAATTATAATTGTATTAAATGGTAGTGCAGGTCTGTTTGGGATGGGTTCCTTTTGATAAATTGACAATGAAAATGAGCAGGAGTTTTGCAATTCAATTTAAAACTTCAACTGTCTTATGTATTCCTTTACTATATAAATCAAGATTCTTCCTCTGACATGCCATCTGGAAGCAAGGCAGAACTGCTTGGGCAGGAAATTCACTAGCTGAGCTCATAAAAATATTAATAAAAAAAAATCATCTAAAGCAGTCTGTAGTCATAGTGATCCAGAAACATACATGTAATTCTCTCTGAAAATGAAAAATCTGGAATGTTTTCACCATTTGAATACTGCATGGTAGCTTGAAAAGGGGGAATATGTTCATGTCATCATATGGTTAAAAAGAGATAAAGGGATCTGTGCTGTTTTAGGTGAAGGTCAAAAGTGACTTGGATGATGCAAGTGTATTGAATACTAATGAAAGCAAAAGAGGTCATGTGACTCATCACAACACAATCTCATTCTCCAAGAATATGTAAGTTAAGCCCATTACATTAACGGGTGCTAGAATATATGTCTGTCTGTCTTTCTCCCTACCCCTGTCTTTTTCTTTCTGTCTCTCTCCCTCCCGCTGTCTTTCTTTCTGTCTGTCTTTCTCCCTGGCCCCCTTTGTCTGTCTGTCTGTCTTTCTGTCTCTCTCCCTGCCCCTGTGTCTTTCTTCCTTTCTTTCTGTCTCCCTCCCCACTTCCCTGTGCAGAAGCCGAAGCAGCATTCCCTCCCCCTCCATTTCCCTGTGCAGCAGCAGGATTTCTCCATCCCCCCTTCTCTTCCCGTGGTCTGGCCAGCTCCCTTGCTGGAGTTATTTTTAAGTTTAAAGGTGCCCCAGCGGCTCCTCTAACGATCCCCGCTTGCATCGGAAGTCTTCTCCGATGCAGGTGCGGCTCGTGAGAGGAGCTGCAGTGGCACCTGTAATCTGAACAATAACTCCAACAAGGGGGCCAACCAAGTGGCAGTTCAATGAGAGCTACAGCTTCAAAATGGAGCCCTCTGTCAGGCAGTGGATTTGCTCACCTTTGTAAAGCCTTGGGGTTTTTGAAGCTTCAGTCTGGCCTGCTCCCTGCGTGCCTTGCCGTAGTGTATTTTTAAGTTGAAAGACGCGGCGGTAGCTCCTCTCACTATCCTCGCCTGCGTCGGACTTCCGACGCAGGTGGGGATCGTGGGAGAAGCCGCCGCCGCCACGTCTTTCAACTTAAAAATACACTATGGCAAGGCGAGCAGGGAGCAGGCCAAACCGAACAACAGCACAGAAAACAGAGCCCTAAGCGCGCATGCGCACTCCTACCTGCCGGAGACCTACTGATCGCAGAAAACGGAACACGAAAGTAGGAGTGCACATGCGCGCTTAGGGTTTTATTATAGTAGATGGATTCTTCTCTATTTTTATAAATACAGTACATAGAAACATGATGTCAGATAAAGGCCAAATGTCCCATCTAGTCTGCTCAACCCCATGTAACCATTACCTCTTTCTCTCTCCGAGAGATCCCATGTGCCTATCCCAGGCCCTCTTGAATTCAGACAGTCTCTGCCTCCACCACCTCTTCCGGGAGACTGTTCCATGCATCTACCACCCTTTCTGTAAAATAGTATTTCCTTAGATTACTCCGGAGCCTATACACACAACTATCTTTACCTCTGTAAAAATACTTAATACATTCGTCGTACATAGAGGTAGAGATGTATATAGATATAGTCATTCATTTATTCAATTTTCTAAACCGTTCTCCCAGGAGAGCTCAGAATGGTAGAATGGTTTACATGAATTTATTCAGGTACTCAAGCATTTTCCCTCTCTGTCCTGGTGGGCTTATAATCTATCTAATGTACCTGGGGCAATGGAGGGGATTAAGTGACTTGCCCAGGGTCACAAGGAGCAGTGTGGGTTTTAATCCACAACCTCAGGGTGCTGAGGCTATAGCTTTAACTACATGCTCATATATGCACATCCCTAATACTTACACTTATACAATATACTCAGGGCGCCTGATTTTATAAATGGCTCTTTACTTGTACGTGCCAGTTTGCCAAGTTGTCAATCAACTGCTAGCTGCCACTTTTAGAATCATGCTTAGCAGTGCTTAGGCATTCTTAGGTGTTGTTAGGCATCCTTGTGGTAGGCGCCAGTATATTAATACCTAATAAAGCTCTAAGATCATCTCCAACATGACCAATTTGAAATCCCAGGCCTGAGAGATATAAAACTACAATCAACTAGAAAGAAAGCCTTTTCATATGTAGATCCTAATCTATGGAACTCCATACTTCAAGGATTCATTGAAGAAATCCGGAAACAATCAAAATCAATTCTGTTCCACCAGCACTATGGAACCCCATGTGATTACTCGCCATAGAGGGACATAATTAAAACTTTAAAACATCCAAAAACCTGCCTAAGTCAGCATTTGGATGTCCTAATAGCAGGGAGGTACAAGTGCCAATAATCAAAACAAACTTTCTGGATAAGGAGTGTGTTGGGAGGTGTGTTATAAGTGGGAATCTACAAATAAAGTAGAGATACCAAGGATGGCTAGTCCCCAAACTGGAGATTTACCACCGCTGTGCTGGAGATTGAAGGCTAATGAATGAGGTTTTTCTCACAGGCCCCAGCCATGTTTGAAAGCAGCTCTGACAGATGTACATTCCAAAAAATTTACATATTTATTTATTATTTTTATTTTAAAAATTAATATACCACATACAACTATGCGGTTTCCATA
This sequence comes from Geotrypetes seraphini, assembly GCF_902459505.1. Classification (NCBI taxonomy): domain Eukaryota; kingdom Metazoa; phylum Chordata; class Amphibia; order Gymnophiona; family Dermophiidae; genus Geotrypetes; species Geotrypetes seraphini. Next base: position 148,837,182 of record NC_047092.1, on the reverse strand, counting down.
TCACATACATAAAATCTTGTTTCCCTACAATTATCACATATAACATAGACATGTCTAAACAACATCATTAATCGTCCCTGTTATAAATTCAATCAATTCAGAAATACAAGCAAGCTTTAAATCATACATTGGTGCTAGAAAAAATTCTAAAAGATGATAATCAACTGAAATATACCTTAACATAAGAAGGCATTGGCAAATAATTGAGTTTTCAGCATTTTCTTAAAATTCATCCTCCCCATACAAAACTATAGGATACAAGGAAAGGCATTCTATAGTTTTACGCCAACCACGCATATCATTGATGCTCCGATCCTAGAATGCATAGTCGACATTCTACCCTCCAAACTTAATTTAATCCCATTTATATCTCTAAGCTCTCTTCTCGGTTTATAGATCTCAAGGAATTGTAAATAGAATTCTTTTCTCTACCTTTGTCATCTGGCCATTTTATTTTTCTAATGATGTTGGTCCCAGTCTCTCTGTCTTTTCTTAACTATCTTGCCAAAGTCTCCTTGTCCATTTGGCATGTCTTTTCTCTCCATGCCAAGGGTGACCCACTCCAAAGACTAGTGGCGTAGTGAGAGTAGGAGACTCCCAGGGTGGTGGCATCTCCCTGCGCCCTCCTCTCTGCTCCCCCCTCCACTCCACTAACCCTATCCCTAACCCCTAACCCCCTCCACTCACACCCTCCCTTCCCACCTCCGTACCTCTTTAAATCTTTGCTGGCACGAACAGCTTCTCCGGTCTGCTGCTTGCACGGGCGTTGGCTTTCCCTCTGACGTCACTTCCTGGCCCCACGACCTGGAAATTATTTCATAGGGAACCAGGCAGGTGCAAGCAGCAGGCCAGAGTAGTGGCTCACGCTAGCAAAGATTTAAAGAGGTTATGGGGTGGGAAATAGAGGGTGCAAGCATGGCATGAGGGGTGGAGAGGTGTCGGCACCCCCCACCAAGACAGTGCCCGAGGCGATATGTCCCCTCCCCCTGCCAAAGACTGAGATTTACATGCCAAGGAGTGAATTGAAGACCATAGATGTGGGGTGGAGGGCTTATCAGCGACATCCAAATAGAAAGGGCTGCCAACTGTCAGACCACCAGTAGAGGAATTCTTTGGCTGGTGGGGCTTAGGGATCTCTTCAGGTATAGGGGGTCAGTCTGGCTATGTGGCTGCAAATAGGCACATATGATGCTCTTATAGAAGTATTTTATTATTACTACTAATCATTTCTATAGCATTACTAGATCTATACAGGGCTGTACACATTGTATAGTAAATAAGTATTTTTTATGTCCCTAGTGGGCTCACAATCTAAATTACTTTTTTTTGTACCTGGAGCAATGGAAAATTAGGTTACAAGGAGGTGCAGTAGGAATTAAACCCTGTTCCCCAGGATCTCAGGCCACTGTAATAACCATTAGACTACTCTTTCACTCCAACTTCTATGCCTTTCTATTCCTTCTCTCCCTCCATCTCATTGTCCACCATCTCTCACCCTCTCCTCTGTTTTTAGACCCACCATCTCCTCTGTTTTTAGGCTCATTTATTATATAATTTTAGTACTATTTAGAGTACTATATTTTTATCATTGTTTGTATAAAGTTATTAATGTATGTGAACCGCCTAGAACTTTGCGGTAGGGCGGTATATAAATAAATTATTATTATTATTATTAACATTTCCCTCTAGCTGAAGTAATGCAGGGCAGTGGTGGGATTTGGAACGTGCAACCCTGGATGCACCCCAGAAAATTAAGTGCCCCAAAAATTGAAATCATGCACCAGAAAATTGAACATTATAGTCTAAAATATTGAAAACTATGCAAAATTGAGCAAAATTAATTATATGTTGTTATTCAATGTATTAAAGAAGTGCATTATAAATCCCTTTTAGAGTTGAGGGGATACAGTATGTAGAGAATGACACGGGGACAAAGTTTGTCCCTGTCCCATCCCCGCAGGCTCTGCCCCATCCCATGCCCATCCCCACAGGCTCTGTTCCTGTCCCCGTGGACTCCATCCTCATTTGCACAAGCCTCAAACACTTACAATTTTATATTTAAATCTTTTTATTAAGGTATAAAAAGGGACAATATTCTGTACAACTGTTTATAAATCACAAATAGAGCCTTCCATTTCGATCTGGTTTCGGTCAGCAACTCTCGACCCCCCCCAACTCCACAACTCCACTTCTACTACTAGATTATTATTTATAATTTCTATAGCGTTGAAAAGCGTACGCAGCACTGTATATTTAACATGTTATAGACGGTCCCTGCTCAGAAGAGCTTACAATCTAATTTGGACAGACAGGGCATATAGGGGTTTGGGAGTTACTTGCAGAGAGAAAATTGGGTGGATAAAGGTAATTTTATGGGAAGTGGAAGTTAGAAATTGAAAGCAGCCTCAAAAAGGCTAAGAATGCTGCCAGAGATGGAGCCTGGCGTAATGACTCAGGTAGCCTGTTCCATGCAGGCGGTGCAACAAAATAGAAGGGATAGAGCCTGGATTTGGCAGTGGAGGAGAAGGTTACAGATAGGAGGGACTTGCCTGATGAATGAAGGGGGGAATATAGGGGGAGATAAGTCTGGAGAGAGATTGAAGGGCTGCAGAGTGAATGCACTTATAGGTTAGTAAGAGGGAGTTTGAACTGTATTTGGAAATGGATAGGTTGCCAATGAAGTAACTTGAGACGAGGGTAATGTGAGTATGGCGGCTCTCACAGAAGTCATGCAGTAGAATTTTGCAAGGATTAAAGGGGAGAGAGATGGCTGAGCGGAAGATCTGAGAGAAGCAAGTTGCAGGAATCTAAGTGAGAGGTGATGAGCGCGTGGATAAAGGTTTTGGTAATGTGCTCGGTAGAAGCGACAGACATTAGCAGTTTCTTGGATCTGAGTGGAGAAGGAGAGAGAGAAGTCAAAGATGATCCCGAGGTTGTGAGCTGATGAGACAGGGAGGAGGAGAGTGTTGCCCATAGAAACTGAGAATGGAGGGAGAGGGATTTAGGAGTAAAGATAAAAAGCTCGGTCTTAGCCTTATTTAGTTTTAGATGACTGTGAGACTAGCGGTTACCAGACTTCTGGGAAAACCCAGACATGTCCTCTTTTTAGAGAATTGTCTGGGTTCCCAGAGGAACTTTTCAAAACCCGGCAGTTTGTCCGGGTTTTGGAAAGCCCCAAGCTCCGGCCACGTCTGGAGGGCCTTCAACAAGCATGCACAGATGACGTTACATGCATCTGCACATGCTGGAGGCTCTCCAGACACAGCCTGGAGGTCAGGAAAAAAGAAATGAGGCTTTGGGAGCAGGGCTGGAGGCAGAACTGGGCAGGGCTAGAGGTGGAACAGGATGGGTTGGAGGCAGCAAGGCGGGGCTGGGGGTGGAATGAGGCGGAGCGATGCGTCCGGGTTGGTCCATCGTTAAATATGGTAACCCTATGTAAGACAAGCATATGGCGATGTAGGATAGGCAGGCTGAGACTCAGGCCTGGTTTCCTGTAGAGATATGTGGTGTGGAGAGGTAGGTCTGAGAGTTATCAGCATAGAGGTGATACTGAAAACCATTATGTGGAAAAGAGGAGAGGTCCCAAGACAGAGCCTTGAGGTATTCCAATGGACAGTGGGATAGCAGTGGATGAGGATCCCCCATTGCATACATTAGATTTCACAGTGGAGTTTAAAATTCAACAAAAGAAAACCATGTTACTTATCTGATGTTCTCAGTGGACAGCAAGGTACCTCAGTGGTCAGCAAAATATCAGACACTACCTTGCATTTTATCTCATCATCTTGTAAACGGGACACTTTCCACTCCATATTGCTCTGCAGTACCACAGCTGATGAAAACTCAGTTCCTAGGGGAAGTGGGAAGCTATGTGATGACTTGTATTCCTCTATCCACAGAGCACATCTGCTACCAGTCAATAAGCTTTTCTCTGAGAACAAGCAGGATAGAAAATCTTCACCGCTGGGATTTCCTAGCTACAGGCTACCTCCAAAAGGAATATAAACAAAATAATACTGCCAATGGATAAATACTCAACATTGGCTTTTCCAGTTGTATATGTTTATGTAGTTATGTATGCAGCTATTAACGCAGTATCATAACGTATCTCCCCTCCTTCCTCTCTCCTCCCTTTTTATTTTTATCTCGATGTATTCACTAACTTACCTTCACCTCTTCCCTCTCGTTTCGTGTACGTTGGTCTGTTCAAATTCCCTTTTTATTTATTTTGTATTGTATTATTATTATTTTTTTTTACTCTAGATAAGTTATATCTTTTATTTTATTTCATTTAAATTTCATTTTATTGTAAGCCATTTAGATACCTATTTGATAAACGGTATATAAAAAATAAAGAAACTTGAACTTAATAGCTATAATATTTTGGCCCAAATTCTCTCACCGGCACCTATGTTGGAGGCGCCCAACTAGATAAGCGCCTATCTAAATTGAATAACAAGCTCAACTGAGCTTTTTAATCAGCAATAATTGAAACTTAGGCGCCCATCAAGAGCAATTCTGTAACAAGGTGCCTCTAAAAATTTAGGCGGCCTTCAAAATAATAGGCGCTATGCATGTTAGATGGCTTCGTGTCAGGTGCCTTGTTACAGAATCGCTGCTTTTAAGTGTGCTTAAGCGCTCGCATGGCCACCAAACTTTTAGTTGTGCCTGGAGCTGGCCTATTTATTGTGCGCCTCCAAAATAAGTTCTGCACAGCGTGATTCACTACACAGCATCCAATTTTGCTTGAATTGCGCTGAACGGTGCCTATTTCAGTGCCTAACTTTTGCCGTTTCTTATAGAATCTGCCCCTTTGAGCCTTGATATGACCCCTATAATGTGAAGTCTACCTAGGCATATGTGAAGGAGATGCAGTCTGTTATCTACCTGGGAAAGTGTACAAGGCCCTCGTATCCGCTGATTCTGTATCTGCACTTTCAATTATTCACGGTTTACCGTGGCCTGAGCGCCTAGCACTATCACCTGAACTCTACCCCGCCACAGCCATGCCCCCCCAACATACTTCCTCGAGCAGCATCAGTATTCTGCCATATGCTCCCCCTCCAAAACTCCGTTCTGTGGAACATGGTAATTTGTGCCGCCTGTTAAACACTTGCATTTGCAGGTTTCGAGGGCAAGTATGTTTTTTTGGAGAGGCCCGAAGGCATGGAATGAGATCCCTCTATACATCTCCGGGAGCAGAGAAATTTGCACAATGTTAAGAAATTACTGAAAAAGTATTTGTTTTGTAAAATGAAATATGGGAGTTGAAGCTTTAATATAATTGTGAGCTCTGGTCGCTTAAATGTATTGTTTGTTTGATTTGTTTTTAATATTATATGAGTACTTTTTGGAACCCACTTTGTATAAAGCGGGATATAAGCCAATAAACCATAAACTATCTCCTGCCTGCCATTCGCTCCGGCCCCAGCTTTCCTTCTGATGCCAGCTCCTAGCATTCTTGCTGTTTGAAGTATTTGTGTTCAGAAGACCCCCCCCCCCCAAACTGGGAAATACCTACTATACTTGAATGCAACTGACCTTGAGCTATATCCAAAAAAATAATAACAAAAAATAAATAAAACAGGCTTTCTATGCAGAAAAAAAGCTTTATAAAATGACTCCCCACATATTTAAATCCTGTGGCATTGTCACTTTAGCATTTTGTAATTGCAAGCTTAATGAAATGAGTACCTAGTTAGATATAGAGCATTACCGTAATCTTAGAGAGAAGATTTTCATTGACATCTAGCCATGTTAATAATAATTACACAGCCATGCTGCCCATTTGAATACCGTCCACTCTTAATGTGGTTGGAAATAAATGTGTTCTGAAACAAGCAGTATGCTTTTCCCATGGCCTCAAGGGATAGTGCTGGGAAGCAGAGTTTGGCTGAGGAAAGTACATGGCAGTTTATTGTATGTGAATTTCCAGGAACAGGTTTGGGAATCTCTGATCTAGACTGATAAACTATGGCCAGGGGACTTATCTTTGATGATATTGCAACAACAACAGCAGCAAGGATGTGGGCAATTTTTGAAATCAGCTCAGATGTGAAGTCTGTGGGAACTTTTCCCAGTAGACTTTGTACCACATTACTATATCCAAGTTTTATATCGATATCAGTCCTTTCCATCAAACATCAAAACGGTTTGCAACAATTATTACATGAAAAGGAAGAAGAAAGGAACTACAAATTACAGAGAGTTTAAAGAGCAAGAAGGTGGAGAAAAGAGAAAGCACAGGCTCAACAGTACTGCTAGGGGAGAACAGGGAGACCCCTAGGCACCTTGAAGGAAGGCTAGAATGTAAAGGTAGGTTTTCAGAGAGGTCCTAAATCCCGCATAATGACCTGAATGGAGGTTGGAAGTGAATTCCAGAGGGAAGGTGCAAGTAAAAATAAATGCTGAACAGTGTATAGACTCCAGACGGGGATTGACCCACCAAGGGAGATTCTGAGATCCTGAGCAAAGGGCATGGGAGAGTAGATACAGGGGAATAAAGGTTCCCTTTTATCAAGCCACATTAGGGTTTTTTTTACTGCCAGCTACTGTGGTAAAAGCTCCAATGCTCATAGTAATTCTATGAGCGAGGGAGCTTCTACTGCAGCGACCAGCGATAAAAAAAAACCCTAATGCGGCTTAATAAAAGGGGGCTAAAGGCAGAAAGGTTCAGAGCCTTATGGGAGAGTATGAGGATTGTATGATGGATATGGAAAGGGACAGGAAGCCAGTGATAGTGAGCCAGAAAAAGAGAAGCAACCTCAAATCAATGTGAATTAAAAAGCAAGCAAATAGCAGTTTTTTTAAAATCTAGTTGCAGCTCTTTTTAAAAGCAACAGAGGGAGGTCAACAAGCATGGTAAAAAGAACTGGATAGATTATACCTGCTTTTCCTGCAGATATTTTTCCTTAGAAAATATGACACTAGTGCATATAAATTCATAAGTTATCTCCCGTCCCCAGCTTATGTTTCCACGCTTGCTTTCTTTTTACTCAGCTAATAATAACGTATTGATCCCTGTGCATACTTTTAGCAACGTAAGTGCAGGGCAATTTTCATACAGGCAACCTATCTGGATAAATGAGCAGTTACCCAAGTAAATGATTTCTAAAAATTCTCCCAAATACATTTAATTTGGTGAGATGAGAGGAAAGGAGTAAAACTTAGAGGTTCCTGTTCCTATGGCAACACAGAACAGCACATAAATACTCTAATGCTCATGTCTTATTAGATCCCTAGTAGGTGTCGAATTAGGATCAAAACTTGAATTGAAAAACCTTGCACTGTAACTATGTCAAATTGCAAATTGCATTATGGGGCTCATAATAATAAACAAAAAGTCTAAAAACCTGCCTAAATCAGTACTTGGACGATCAAAAAGACAGGTTGTCCAAGTACCAATAATTATCAAACAAGGTTTTAGACACATCTAAAACCAGCTTAGGTCTTTTCCCTGCCTCTGTGCGCCCAGAATGAGAAGGGGCATTTTTGGAGGAGTGGGTAAGGCGGGATGTGGGCCAACCTAGACTTAGTCATCCAGCCCTAATTGAAAACTTTGACAGGTTGCCATTATGGAACTTATGCATTTTCACTTACAGCACCAAGTCAAAACAGGTATAAGTTCCAGACTGGGCCGCTGAGCTAATCGTGGCTGCCATGATCAGCTCAGTGGCCCAGGCAACCAATCCCCCCACCTTCGTAATGTTCAACAGCAGCAGGAGGGATGCCCAGTCCCTTCTGCCCAAACCACTGCGACCCCCCCAAATGTTCCCCTGCAGGACAGATGCCCAAGCTCTTCTGCCGCAATCCTCTGAACCCTCCCCTAATGTTTTCCAACAGGAGAGATGCCCAGTCTCTCTTGCTGTGATCCCCCGAACCCTCCACAATGATCATTCGGGGGGGGGGGGGGTAATGCAGATTCCGGCTGGAGAGATTGGGCATCTCTCCTGCCATAATTATTAGGGGGTTTGCGACAGGTGTTGGCAGGAGGGAATGGGCATCCCTCCTGCCAAAATTGTTTGGGGTGGGGTGGGATGGGGTTCCAGCAGGAGAGATTGGGCATCCTTCCTGCCGGTGATGTACCGGGGGGGACAGGCGACTGCTAAACTTATCGCGGCAGGGAGATCCCTTGCAGCAATAAGCTCAGCAGCTGCATCTGCTTACAATGTAGACCAGCATTTTGCTGGCCTACATTGTATGTGTCTACCGTGGGTCTACAGAGTTGCGTATGGCTGCCTAGGTCTGCCTAAGGCTACTTCCTGGCCAAGCCACACCCATGCCTAGCTTTAGGCGAGCTTAGGTGGGCTTGTGTGCTCCCTAAGCTCCTGGAGGCACCTCCAATGTAGGCAGCCTACCTCGGGAGGTTTTGTTTTAGAAAACGTGCATCCCAATTGGCTGGTTAGGAAGCAGTTGGCCGCCTACGATCAGGACGCCATTTATAGAATCCAGGCCTTAGAGCTGAGTGCCCATTGAGACACACAGATTTGGGTGCCAAAAACTTGCATCTGCTGAAAGGAGGTATAAATTCCTTGTGACCAATTTCGTTGCACATCCATGGAATTCTATAACACTATGTGTAAATTTTAGGAACACTCCTGTTCTGCTCATGTGCCTCCCATGGCCATACTCTCTTTTGAGTTGGCTTCGCACCATGGCATTTGAACACACGGTATAACGTATAGCAAGATGTGCACACAAATCCAAATTGGTGCTGATTATTGCTCTATTATTGACACTGATTGGCTTGTGAGCCAATTTAGTTGGGTGCATATATTGTATCAATACCCAATTTTGCACTCCCTTTATAGAATCCAGGGGTCTATGCAGATCTCTCCCTCTCTCTTGCATATTCATTAGGGATATCTTGAAAACCTGGTTTGATTGCAGCCCTCGAAGACTGAACTTGAACAAGCCTGCTTTAGAATATGTCCAGGAAATACATTTCACACACGTTTGCATGTACTAACTTGTTTGTATAGGTTTTTCTAAGGGAGAGAGCGCCAAAAAGCCTGGGTCTGAGCTGCCAAGATTACATGCTGATCTACCAGGATCTACCATTTTAACCAGTCCAATGTGATACTACAGAAAAGGAGACTCCCGAGGAAGCCATTGCATGCCAAAACATGGACCATGTTGGGTCTTCATGCTTCAGATTTCGTGCAGAGTTTGACCACTGCAATCAAGGTTGACAATAGGTCTTCTAGATACAGAGTGTCAATTATCCCACTCCGTTTTGTGTTTTGGTTATCTTTCACATGGATAATTTGTTTATCCCTTTCTGGTTAATATATGTACATACATTTGAAGATGCTAAAGTATGTTTCTAGTTTCAAACCATACCCCAGTCCTACACTAGGAAGGCTCCCTCCCCTTCACTGGGTAACAGTACACTTGAAATAACTCTACAGTATTTTCAGTGCACTGTATGTGTGTTAGGTGCCATCGACTCGTATTCGAGTCCTAGCAACTTGATGAATTACAGATCAGCTTTGTGCTAGTCTGGTAAGGTCCTCCAGTGTCATTCCCATGGTTGTTTTCAATATGCCCAGCCATCTGATTGCCGGTCACCTTCTTTGCCTGGTTCCTTTGATCTTCCCAAACATAGGGCTCCTTTTACTAAGGTGTGCTAGCTTTTTTAGCGCACGCAGAAGATTAGCGCCCACTAAACCTGTGCTACGCGGCTAGAACTAATATCAGCTCAATGCTGCACTGAAATCTGTTTTCAAACACCTTTTCATCAATTAGTCTTAAGGCATTATATATGTTACTTCCTGCTCCTTCCATTTTCATTGGAGATCCTGCTCGCTTGTCATCTGCTTGTATTTTTGGTCTTGGCTATTGTGAGAATTTATTTCTCTTTTTGTGCTATCTAATCTCTGTAGACCATCATATTATGTTTAGCTGATCTGAGGCTTCCAGATCAGATGTGCTCAACTTAGTAATTAGAAACATAGAAACATAGAAACATAGAAAAAAGCAGCAGAAAAGGGCTATAGCCCACCAAGTCTGCCCATTCCAAGTATCCCCTCCCCTGAATTTACTCCCTTAAAGATCCCACGTGAGTATCCCATTTTCTCTTAAAATCCGTCACGCTGCTGGCCTTTATCACCTGGAGTGGGAGTCTGTTCCAATGATCCACTACTCTTTCGGTGAAGAAGTACTTCCTGGAGTCGCCATGAAACTTCCCTCCCCTGATTTTCAGCGGATGCCCTCTGGTGGTCGAGGGTCCCATGAGCCAGAAGATATCATCTTCTGACTCGATGTGTCCCGTGATGTACTTATATGTTTCAATCATATCTCCCCGTTCTCTTCTTTCCTCAAGTGAGTACAGCCGCAATTTTTTAAATCTTTCTTCATACGTGAGATCCTTGAGCCCCAAGACCATCCTGGTGGCCGTTCGCTGAACCGACTCGATCCTCAGCACGTCCTTTCGGTAGTGTGGTCTCCAAAACTGAACACAGTACTCCAAGTGAGGCCTCACCATGGCTCTGTACAACGGCATCATAACTTCAGGTCTCCTGCTGACGAAACCTCTGCGGATACACCCCATCATTTGTCTTGCCCTGGAGGAAGCCTTCTCCACTTGATTGGCAACCTTCATGTCCTCACTAATGATCAGTGCACTGTCATTCTTCTACAGTCTCAGCTATTGCACAGAAAAATCAATTAAGGACGGTTCCATTAGGAGCTGACATAATTAAACAATGATCTTGCGTTGCCTACTGATTGCTCTACCATCAACAGTCTTCCTGAGCTCAGCAGTTCACTAGAGTCACGTCAGCAGAAAAAGACTGGAAAGGCTCTAACTAGCCAGGACACCCCTTTCTATTTCAAAAAACTGAAAAAAAAAACCAAACCAAACCAAATCCTGGGCAAAACTTGCAGTTCATATCCAAGTGTTGTGTTATCCTATTTATTCATCTACCAGGCATTTGAAATGCTTATTATATCGAATGTAGAGGAAACAGAAAAAACAAATGCAAATGAGCAAAAGTAATGTGAAATATTTATTGATAAAAATGAGCCAGTTGATATTCGGCAAGAGTTAGTTGAGCGGGAGTGGCTTCCACCCAGCAGCCTCTACTGAACAGCACCACCACAAATATTCAGTGGCACTTCCATATCTGCACAGACCACAATGGCATACTCTGGCCATACTTGGTTTTTGGGTTTTTTTAAATTCTTTATTGATTTTCCACATATTAACAGTGCAAAATACAAATATAACAACATATAATATATCAAGAAAAGCACATTCATCTTACAAATATACATGAACAACCATTTCCCCCCCACCCACCCATCCTCTCAATGACTCAAATATGTAGTAATTTAATCCTACTACTGAAAGAATTGGCTAAACCTACCCACCCTGGATATATATTCTCAAAGGACCCAAATTAAGATCCCTCTCTCCCTGGATGTGTATGGAAGCAAACAAAAACCAAAGATAATTACAGTGAAGTAACAAAAGACGTCAATGGATCCCAAACCAGTTTAAACAAATTACTATGCCCCAATATATCAGCATTCATTTTTTCATATCTATAGCTGGAGCATAGATTGTCCCACCAAAAAGAAAAATTTAGGAGATCATTATTTTTCCAGTTTCGAGTTACCATCTGCATAGCTATCCCAGTCATAATTAAGAAAAGCCGGCATTTATATCGGTCCATGGGGGGTTTAATATGTAATAATGTACTACATATAACTACCTCCTATGTCGAAGGAATTGTTGTTTCCAGTATGAGATATTGACTTCCAGAAGTTGAGTATCAAAGGACAATAGAACAACAGATGATCCAGTGTCCCTATGTCCAGATGACAGTGCCAGCATCTATTAGATTTAGAACTGTCTAACTTGTGTAACACAGTTTTCTTTTTTGGAGCGTGAAAAATGTCGATATTTTTTATATACAGATTGTTTCAGTTTCCCCTGCTGTAGCACCTTTGAGCTGCGAAACAGGAGTATCCTCTGTCGGGATCTGTTTATACTGATAACAGAAGGACTACATTCCTGGGACTGTCATTGATACATAAGATAAGTGAATGTTTGTTTTCACGCCAATGCTTTTTGCTGCTGGACTTGATTACAATAACTTACCCAGTTGTAGCCACTCTTATTCAAGTTTGTTGGGGTGGAGCCAGTGAATTTGTCAATTAAAAATTTTTGTGCTTTACAAATTTATTTAAAGAACTAGAAGAATGCTTGATTAATTTTTTTCACATGTGGAGTTTTTTTTACAGACCAGTTTTGGGTACCTTGCGGCCCGGTGGTCACTGTATTGAGGTCTGGTTTTCTCCACTGTTTATGTGCTTATGATTTCAATGTTGGAAGTCTTGTTTGAATGATTGTGGTCCCACCCCCACCCCCAACACTTACTAAACAGTGCGCTTTCACTTGTGAAATTGTCTTTGTTTTTACACTCTGGTTAGTGCCAAGGTAATCCAAAAGGCTATATAGCCTACTCATAAAGAGAGGGGCGATCAGCTTAGGCACTCCCTTTAACGGACTTCTTTAATCAGGTGGACGTTTGCGGTCTTCATCAAGATAAGTTTCCATTTTAAACGGATTGTATTTAAGATTGAAGACTATTTTTTCTCTGACATTAGGGAACTTCTTGAAGTGATTTTACATTGTTGAATGTTTTTTGAATTCTCACAAATTATATTTGAACTCAGCACTTTGGGAAATTATTTAGCATATTTATAATTCATTTGGAAAAGATAAAAGAATGTATTAAATTCATTAAAATTGCCTTCAGAATTGAACAGCATGATGTTTGTGGGCTATTCCTGCAATGTACTCTAGGGTGCAAAAACGCGTGGATATACCCTGGTGAACTCTCTGTTGATTTTTGAGAAGTTCCCATGAACTGATTGAACACCCTGGGTTCAAAATATTGAATAATTGTGCTCTGTACCCATAATCCTGAGTGCTTCTTGAGAATCGAGAGCGGGTCTTTAGTGCCAGGGTAGCCCTGGGGTGGAACTAAGCTTCAACAACCACTGATATTTGATGCTAATGCTGGGTAAGTTGGATCACAGAAATAAGTCTAAACTACTCAGATAACTCTTGGTATCAGCATTGAATATTACTGGTACTGTAGTAGGATTTATGGTTCACTCAGCAGTTTTATAAACACGTTACGTCTCTGTTAAGTTGTCTAGGGAAAACCATAAACTCTTATCCAGGTCCAAATATCAAGGTCTATTTATACGACACAAAACCCAGGCTAATGAGAAATATCTTTATTATGAAAATAGAAAAATATAATTCACAAGCCAGCTGCAAAATCTAAATATTGTTCACAAAATATCTGATTACACAAATGAAACTCAGTACATAATTATCACAATACAATTGTTAGACAATTAAGTAATTCTACTTGTTAAACACACACTAAACAATTCCTTATAATAATAATCCCTGATTAGCAAATGATTATATTATCACCAATGGATCTTTACGAACCTTGTCCTTATCACAATTGGATCCTCAACTAACCCAGCTGATAAGAGTGTAAATTCCGTATTCTCACCTTAGGATCAGCCGCTCAGGCGAAATTAGGTGGAAGGGAAACCTTCTTGTTAGCTTTGGAAGACGTCAGGAATCCTGTTGTTAAAGGTACATGTGCTGACAATCCTTGATGAGGCTATAAATCATCGGCAACAAATCCCGTTTAGTGCTGAATTCAGAGCTGTTTTAAAAGTCCGAATTTCACTCTCTTAGGCAGAGAATCACACGAGGTAACTTATAGGTCTAATTATTAAAAGAAAAAGGTTACATATAGAACATCTGTGAGAAGATCTGAGCTTCCCCGCACCTTATCACAGACTAACTAATTAATTAATTAGCCGTCTTTCTTGTATCTCATCAGATGACCTCCTTGGACCAATCCAGAAACAAAACTTGGATGAATAGCCTTTCTGTGGAAAGTATCATATAGGCTGGTAGACCCAGGGCCGTTAGACAGATAAGAACAGGATAATTTCTTCAAGATTCACACTGTCCCATTATGAAAGCACAGATAGATGTCCTTGCACAGTAACATTCTGGTACATACCCATAATGCATCAGACAGAAACAGCAAAGCTGTGTACTTCTTTCTTCTTGCAATTCATGCTGGAAAAATCTCTTGTTCAGCAGAAAGATATCTTGAGAATGGTTCAGGCTTTGATGACATCAGAGAGGCCTAACCCACAGGTGTGAATATGGAAACATCCCTACAGTACCATTAAAACTTATGGTGGTCAATGACTCGAATATTCACAGCTAGTAGCCCTCTGGGTTTAAATTAGCCTGCAGCAGCCAATGTTTAAATGGTTACCGACTGCCACAGGCTGAATATTGACCAGACAATGGTTAAATCAGAAAGTGTGGCAGAATCAGAAAGGATAAGGGAAAAATCAGTGTTGTTCAAAGTACTTATCCAAACCTTTCTTAAAACCAGTTACATTAACCATTCTTAACACATTCTCTGGCAACGCGTTCCAGAGCTTAACTATTCTCTGAGTGAAAAAATATTTCCTCCTATTGGTTTTAAAAGTATTTCCCTGTAACTTGAGTTCCCCCTAGTCTTTGTAATTTTTGTCAGAATGAAAAAGTGATCCACTTGTATGCGTTCTACTCCACTCAGGGTTTTGAAGACTTCAATCATATCATTCCTCAGCTGTCTCTTATTCAAAACTGAAGAGCCCTAACCATTTTAGTCTTTCCACATACGAGAGAAGTTCCATCCCCTTTATCATCTAGGTTGCGCTTCTTTGAATCTTTTTTAGTGCCGCCTTTCTTGAGAAGGAGACCAGAATTGAATGCAATACTCCAGGTGAGGTCACACCATGGGGCGATACAGAAGCATTATAACATTCTTAGTCTTGTTAACCATCCCTTTTTTAATAATTCCTGGCATCATGTTTGCTTTTTTGGCCAACGCCACACATTGAATGGAAGATTTCATCGTATTGTTTACAATAACACCCAGATCCTTTTCTTGGACGCTAACCCCTAAGGTGGACCCTAGCATCTGGTAACTGTGATTTGGGTTATTCTTCCCAATGTGCATCTCTTTGCACTTATCCACATTAAATTTCATCTGCCAATTGGACACCTAGTCTTCCAATTTCCTAAGGTCTGCCTGCAATTTTTCACAATCTGCATGCATTTTAACAACTTTGAACAGTTTACATTATATTATATTAGTGTTTTCTATCCCTCTAATACTTTTTAGTCCTAGGCAGTTTACAAAAAGAATTGGTCTGGGCATTCCCAGGGAACTTACAGAATTGATAGAATGAGCTTACAAGAATTGAAGACTAGCATGAGCAATGGGATCTGAGGAAGGGTTTATAAAGTTTTAGTTAGATCATTTGACAAATTTTTTGAAGAGTATAGTTTTCAGTTCTTTTCTGAATGTTTTGTAGTTAGTCATCTTGGTCAATAGCTTGGAGAGGTGGTGGTCTATTTAGTGTCATCTGCAAATTTAATCACCTCACTCATCATTCCAATTTCCAGATCATTTATAAATAAGATAATAAGCAAAAGTCCCAGTACAGATCCCTGAAGCACTCCACTGTTTAATCTCCTCCATTGAGAAAAATGACCATTTAACTCTACCCTGTTTTCTTTCTGACAACCAATTCCTAATCCACAACTGAACTTTGCCACCTATCCCATGACTCTAATTTTCTCAGGATCCTCTCATGAGGAACTTTGTCAAAAGCTTTCTGGAAATCTAGACACATTACAATAACCGGCTCATCTTTATCCATATGTTAGTCACACCTTCAAAGAAGTCAAGCAAATTGGTGAGGCAAGATCTCCCTCTGCTGAACCCATGCTATTGTCTCATTAAATCATGTTTGTCTACGTGTTCCACAATTTTATTTTTTAGAATTGTTTCCACCATTTTGGCCGGCACTGAAGTCAGGCTAACTGGTCTGTAATTTCCCAGATCTCCCCTGGAACCCTTTTTAAAAATCGGCGTAACAATGGCCACCCTCCAATGTTCGGGTACCCTGGGATGTATACCATTTGGTCCAGGTGATGTATCACTTTTTAACTTGTTGATTTGGCTTATGACATCTTCCAGATTCAGCAAGATTTATTTCAGTTCCTCCACATCATTACCCTTGAAAACCATTTCCTGTTCAGGTAGCTCTGTTACATCTTCTTCCGTAAAGAATGTCATCAGAATTTGAATGCTGGCTTCTTTGACTCTCAGCTAGGACTGAAAAACGATTATAGTACAAAGTACAATGCTATTACTACCTTTTCACTGTGCAGGTTCAAGTATTCAAATTGCAGAAAAATTAACAATAGCTTAAAGAGTTAAAAAAAATCTTGGAATGGTTAATATGCACTTACTTCACTTTTACTTTTTGTTTGTTTTATTTTGGGGGGGGTTAAACTTTTTTATATGATCAAGTTCCTCCATATTATATATCCTAAATCTATTGTTTCCAAAAAAATATGCATTTTCTATCTAATCTAATCTTCAGTTTTTATACCGGATCATTTCACGAAGGAACTCGATTCGGTTTACAATTCATTAAAAATATAGATAATATACCTAATAGCCCATATAGAAAGAATACTATTAGTTAAGATTAGATAGATATTAAAAAGGTTAAAAAGTAGAATATACTTAGTTACTGTTCGTCAGCTAACAGTCTTAAAGAATTTGGGAATCTATTCCAAATTTCCACCAATTTAAATGCCATAGATTTACTGAGCTTCGGCACATTTAACTGTATTAAAGGCCATTTTCTCATTCTTAGAAATCACAAGCTTTCTGTGCAACCACCTTTGGAAAATTTATAGTCAAAAGTAGGCAAGTTTCATCCAAGAAAAAGCATCACAATTGTATTATAGTGCCATATGTTCTTATTAACTGCAGACATTTTTGGAGAACTTCTCCCTGCAAAGTCTCCATCTGCTGTAACTTCTCCTCAGCAACCTTTTATGGTCTAAATAGCATACTAGCATTTTTGTTATGCAAGTTGAATATGATGCTTTCTCTTTATGCATTTCATTATAGAGTCAAGTGATTTATCAAAACAATTATTTGGTCTAATAACTTCTAAATATCCAAAATTAGCTCTTCAATTTTCTTGGACATTCTGGCTAACTCTATGCATGGCAGTGAGATTCAGCCACAACCACTATAACTTAGGGTTTTTCCTTACTAAAGTGCATTAAGCAATTAACACATAAATTGGAACTTTTACCACTTCCAGCTAAGCGTGCCAGTTTGTGCATGCTAATTTGTACATTAACTGCATGTTAGGTTGTGAAGGGAATTAGATGGGTCATGGACATAGAATGGGCATGGAATGCATACTTCAGTTAGCGCATTGTACTTACCGCACACTGTCACTTTTGCAGGTTCATTTAGTACAGGTTCATTTAATGCCTCATATAGGAGGCAATAAATGTATCCACACTAATTGCAAACAGGTTCACATACTTAGTGCAATTTTCAGTGCAGTAATTGCTGAAGGCTTGCTGGACACACTTCCAATAATTTCCAAACAGCCTTTGCTTAGCACATTTTCATTTTTGCTATTAAGGCATGCTAAGTGCCTTAACAGTAAATTTAGTGGACTTTGGTAAAAGACCCACTGGGGGTGGGGGGGGTGTAATTAATCAAAGAGCCCTGCCGCATTAGGAATATAAGAATACAAGTAGCCACTGAAAAGTTCTCAGCTCAACCAAGAATGTCGTGGATCCATAAAACTTACAAATTATTCCACACTCTTCTTGACACTTTTAATTTCATTTTATTGAAACAGTAAGTGTCAAGAAAAGTGTGGAATAACTTGTAAATTTCATGGCTCCACATCATTCTCTTCTTGGTTGGGCTGAGAACTTTTCAGCTGCCCCTCGTATTGTGATGTCATAATGCCTCATTCCACCAATGCCTAAGAGCCAACCTCAACAATGATGTCACAATGGCTCACTTTCTCTATACTTGTGCCCATTTACTAGATGCATCTGCCTCACTGAAACAAAAAGTGTCAAGAAAAGTGTGGAATAACTTGTAAGTTTCATGGCTCCACATTATTCTCTTCTTGGCTGGGCTGAGAACTTTTCTGTGGCCCTTCATATAATGGGCATCTTTAGTGTTTAGTATGTAACACCCTTTGATGAATTCCCTCCTAAGTTATTTAAATTAGGCCAGTAAAAAGGCTGTCCTGATACAACGATGCTGATATTATTTTTGATATAGAAAAATATGCAGGTTTATCTATGTAAATACTGTAGACTGACTAAACAATTTAGGCAAACTACTTATGGATCTTTTCTGCTGTCATATTCTGTTATAGTGGTAGGAACAGGATTGGGCAATTGCAGTATTGCGAATAACCAACTCTTCACTCGCTTGAGAGCTGAGGTGAGGGAAGGGTCAATAAGTAATCCACACTTTGGAACAACTCCAGAGAAGAGGTAGTAAGTTTATGTGTCTTACCTGCCATTTGTCTGTCACTTTTGATGAGCACCTTGGGTAGTCAAAATTAAATGTGTAGTATGAAGTGAAGACCCAATCCCCAAAAGCAATCAAATGTGTTGCGTGAACTTGACAGCACACCACAGGAGTTACTGTCCAATTTCATTTTCTACAGAATCTGTTTCAAAGCTGCAGAAGTTTGAGGTTCTCAGTTCACACTTCAGGTAGGATATCGGCCAGACCTAAACATGTTTTTTCTAGGAACTAACCCCCTTTTAATAAACCACGGTAGAGGTTTCTACCACGGCCCAGAGCACCAAATGCTCCAATGCTGCTCTGGCATTCATAGAATTCCTATGAGTGTCAGAGCATTTAGCGCTCCAACTGAGGTAGAAACCTCTACTACGGCTTAGTAAAAGAGGGCCTAATTCTATTCAGAGGAGAAAAACTCCCTCACTGAGGATATACTAATGGGAAGGTTAGTACATGGAACTAATACTGAAATTAGAAAAATCAACCCTTTTACCAGACTGCAGTAAAAAGTGACCTTAGTGCATCCTTATTCAGGTCATTCCCGCACACTAAGCCATTTTTACTGCAGGGGTAAAATGGCCAATTTTTCTATTTTCATTAATTCCATGCACTAATTTTCCCATTGGTACATGGCCATTGACATGGGAGCTCTTATTGCCACCTGTTTTGTAGATAGTAAGTCACTGCTAGCAACCCTACTAGACACAGCCCGACAGCACCTTAGCAAAAGCAGAAGGATGCTGATAATTCAACTTGATCTCTCTGCTGCATTTGACCTGGTTGACCACTCCATACTACTACAGATACTTGAAGCCATAGGGATCTCAGGCAGGGTATACAACTGGTTCCAAGGATTTCTTAAATCAAGAACTTACAGAGTAAAATCAAACAATCTTAAATCAGAACCATGGTCTAACCCCTGTGGAGTTCCACAAGGGTCACCACTGTCGCCTACGCTCTTCAACCTCTTTATATCCTCCCTTGGGACCTCTCTAGATAACCTAAATGTATCATCTTTCAGCTACGCAGACGACATCATCATGCTCCTCCCTTTTGATTCTCCAGATCCCACTTCAACAGAAAAACTAATAAAAACACTAGAAGCAGTGGAAAAATGGATGATAGACCACAAACTGAAACTAAACTCAAACAAAACAAAATTTCTTTTGCTCGAAAAGGCCAAAACCCTTTCCATTTCAGAATTAGAAAATAATGCCATCAAATACCCTATACAGTCCAATCTTAAACTCCTAGGAGTGATGATAGATAGATGCTGCACAATGCAAGTCCAAATTAACAAGACTACCCAGAAAGCATTTTTAACCATGAGAAATCTATGAAAAATAAGAAAATTATTCGACATAGAGCAATATAGGCTCATAGTCCAATCCCTAGTCCTAGGTCTAGTGGACTATTGCAACATCTTCCATCTACCTTGCCCTGCAAACATGATAAAACAACTACAGACTGTACAAAACACAGCTCTCAGATTTATCTACTCGCTAAATAAATATGAACACATCATCACTGCCTACCTAGACTCACACTGGTTACCAATACAAGCATGAATTCAATTCAAATTATACTGTCTATTATTCAAAGCATTAAATGGCACTGCCCCCACTTACCTAAACAACCGCCTAAATCAGAACCTTACTACTAGACAAAGAAGAACTCAGACCCCATTTACTTACCTCCCATTCAAAGGTACTCGGCACAAGAAGATATTTGACAACCTACTAGCGACGCAGGCAGCAAAACTTGACCACTCCATCTCCAACTTGCTGACAACAATGAGCGACTTCAAATCATTTCAAAAAGGAATCAAAACCCTGCTATTCAAAAAATTTATCCAGATATCTTAACTCTTCCCCTTGTCCTTTCCCCTCCCTTGTAAATCCCCCCCTCAAAGTCTCACCCTCTCTTGTAATTTTTTCTCTCCAAAGTATCAACCATGTAAACAGCTCCCTAAATTGCAAATCCCCTGGAAATGTCGTTATCTTCTTTGTAATCCTAATTCCTAAACTGTAATTTCCCTGGAAATGTCCAGTTAGCTTCTTTTGTAATCCGCCTGGAACTGCAAGGTACGAGCGGAATAGAAGTCACTAATGTAATGTAAGGTCTCACACACTTTTACAAAGGTGCGTTAGGGCCTTGACACGCGGAATAGCGCATGCTAAATTGCCACGCGCACTAGACCTTAATGCCGGCATTGAGCTGGCGTTATTCTAGAAGCGTACCGTGCGGTTTAGCATGCGGTAATTATGTGCGCGCACTAAAAACACTAGCGCACCTTAGTAAAAGGAGCCCTGTGTGCTAAGTGACTAGTGCACAGCAATGTAGCTGCACTAACTGATTAGTGGAGAACATGCCCACTCTCCGAGCCCAGACCTGCCCTCACTGCTAAGAAAATAAATTTTATTTTGGGGTGTGTGAGTAGTGCGCACGCATGCAAAAGTTACCACTGACCAAATCCCAAGGTACAGAATGTTTTGCTGCGATAAGTACATATTAATGCTTACTGCAGCTTAGTTAAAGGACCCCCTTTATTTGCTAGGATTCAAAAACTGTTACAGTACACAGTGCACACCTACTCTCTGTGCAGGTTCAAGTACTGATACTATAAGGCAGGGGTCTCAAAGTCCCTCCTTGAGGGTCGCAATCCATTCGGGTTTTCAGGATTTCCCCAATGAATATGCATGAGATCTATGTGCATGCACTGCTTTCAGTGCATATTCATTTGGAAAATCCTGAAAACCCAACTGGATTGCGGCCCTCAAGGAGGGACTTTGAGATCCCTGCTATAAGGTAATATGCTTAATGAGAAGGATCTTAGAGGTGTGGAGGGGCATAATCGAAGTTCCATGGACGCCCAAATTGGAACGTCCACTGCTGTACATCCAACATCGCGAGACAATAATTGATAGTATGTCTACGAGAAACGTGGCAATCGATTATGGCATGCTATACATCTAAAATATTGCTGCACAAACAAACCTGTACTGTACTTCTAAATCTATCCATTCTATGACCCTCTTTACGTATAAATTTAGCTGTACAGGACGTCCATTATTCAGCGAACTGGTCGTCTAGCGTAGGTGTTCTGTTGGCCATCCCAATGGATGTGTCGATATCACTGCTAGCATCACAAACGTAATGTGCCTGTATATTTATATAGCTATGCACATGGAATCACGATATTTGTGGGTGTTACGAGTTTATAGTGGTGTGAAGAGCTACAATCAAACTCTGCATATGTAGCAGCAAATGAAAAAATATTGATCAGCAAGAGAAAACAGACTTCTGAGAACTATCCCACACCCTTTGGCAGGTGTTGGGAGATAGCAGGGATTATCAAAATGATTTGACTGAGATCTGAAGCAGTTGTTCCCAGCCCTATAATACAGGCCCCCAGGTACTAAATGGACCCCTAAGTATCTCTGAAAAATGATTAAACTAGATGGTGGCTGGGGAGGACAGTGGGTCCCCTACTGCTGTGTAGTTTTAGGCACTGCCCCATTTTCCCAATGAAAGTAAAGATAACCAAATATTCAAAGAATATAATGGGTTGAATGAACACACTGAAAATCACAGTTTGGACTTAACTGGATATCTTATCCAGTAAAATTTAAGACATCATTTTTTTTTTTCAACCAGACTTAACCAGTTAATTTTAACCAATAGCATTGAATATCAGCTTTAAACTGCAGCTAAGAATCCTCCTCCTCATTAATCGGCTACCTTGTGACTGAACATTAAGATGTCTAGAAAACAGACAAATCTTTCAAATATCCACACAAAGTTAGGCTGCGACACAGCATACAGTATAATGCCCGAAGCTGATCATTTTACATTCCTTTATTAAAATTAAATAAAGCTTTAAAGTTTCCAGCATCCATTCAAATTATAACATATCCTTTTTTTTAATCGACTCATTATCAAAATTAGTACTTCGACAATACATCCTGTTGTTTCAGGTGAGACAGTGAAACCAGCAGAGAAGAAGGGAACCAGTAACATTCAAAGAGCCTGAGAAGCAGCCATCTTGCATTCCCCATATTTCATTAAATCATTCACTGAAAAGGCCACTTTCTATAATAATGAGTTAGTTCTTCAGAAGCAAAAGGTCTCAAATTGAGAGCTATATTTCAATTGGAATAAAGTCAAGAAACTCTTTCACACCTGCAATGTATTGTTCATCTACAAGAGAGTTAACGGTACTAGATGAGTCATGGCAGGCTTTCACAGAAGGAAAATGCAAGCTGTTAATCCCAGGGAAAAAAATATAGTGTGAATTTATTTTATAGTGAAATGAAATTTGGTGTAGGATTGTAAGGTTCTGAGCAATCAGCTATTAATCCTGTTTTCAAAATAATAATAATTTTAGAAGTGAGAAGGGTACTTCCTGGTTTGAGGATGACTACCGGTAATCAAGTTGATAGTCGTGTTCTGGTCTTTTCCAAGTTCACTAAAACTGCTTTCAACCATGCAATGCTAAGAAACTTGTAATATAATAATAATAATAATAATAATTGTATTCTTATATACTGCCATACCGAAAAAGTTCTAGGCGGTTCACAACAAGGTGAGCTAATACATGGGATACAGATAAAATACAAATTAGAATAATGGACTTAAAAACAGATAAAGACAGAAAGCATTTACAATATAATGCAGGGAAAGAAATTACCTTGTGTGTTGTAAAGTGAATTGAAGAATAATATAAGAGGTAAAATGGCTCAGGAGTGGCAAAGTGGATTTTGTTTTTCTAATGATTTAAGGGAAAGAAGTAATACATAGAACAGATAAAATACATCAAGTTGAATATAAGGAACTTGATTGAGAAAATGAAGCAGAATGCATTAAGATACCAACCTATCAAAGAGTTGAGTCTTTAACAATTTAATATGAGCTCCTTTGCTATGATTTTAGAAAATGATTCACTTGTTTTCTACCACGGTCAGTAATAACATAATGCAAGATGAATTATAACCAAGGATAATGCGGATTACTGTCACCGCTGGCAAAAATCTAAATATAACTTCATCTTGTAGTGCACAATTCCAATTAAAGAATGCATCATAATCAATAGAACCATGAGAAAACTGGGTAATCTGTTGAGAAAAATAACATAATCATTTTTAGCTCTCCACCACCTGTAAGATGTATAAAAATATACACATACAAAAAAAACCCCAAAAACCTAAAACAGGAGCTGAGTTTATCCTAGTAGTCTGGTAGGGCTATACTACTAGCTCCCAGAACAGAATGAGCAGACAGATGAAAAAATATTTACAGAGATTAGGAAAGCTGGCAAAATGGGCAACAGTATACTATTGAGTGATTTCAATTATCCAGTTATTGACGGGATATAAATAAAGCTATTATTATTATTATAAAGGTGAGCCAGTTGATGTAGTGTGTCTATATTTTCAGAAAGCTTTTGACAAAGTTCTTCATGAGAGACTCCTGAGAAAATTAAAGATTTTTGGGATAGGAGGCAATGTTCTATTGTGAAATCAGAATTGGTTATTGGACAGAAAACAGAGGATAGGGTTAAATGGCCATTTTCCTCATGCAGGAGGGTAAATAGAGTGCTGCAAGGATCTATTTAACATATTTATAAATGATCTGAAAATTGGAACGGTGTCAAACACAGGAGAGAGTTCCTTCTCACACCCAAGGAAGAAAAAAGCACAGCAAAAGCGATCTCTAGGTTATAAAAAGCAACAATACATTGAGGTATGAAATTTTTTTTTTTTTTTTACCATTTTTGTTTTTTTCTTTTCATTTTCAAATTATATTTTATTTATAGTTATATGGTTAACGTTAAATATTTTTTGTTGTCTAGTAGTTCATTCAAACCACAAGTGATTAGATGTGCGGTCTCATAAGTTCCTAACAGATGTCAGGTTATGTTTTTTCCCACATTTTTTTTTGCTAAATTATAAAAATTAGCATCATAACACAATTTAGATAGGACAAATAGGCCATAAGACAATTATCTCCTAGAGTTTATCATTATTATGGGGTATGTTTATTTGTAAAAGTCAAATTTCATGATCTAGTATGGATATATTCATATTGTTGTGATTTTTTTGCTGTTGACTCTCCATAAATAAAGCATGGCAACCTCTCATCCAAAAGAAACTTAGTGCAAAAAGGACTTGGGCTGAGGACAAATGCCTTTTCCCTCTTTTCTGACAATCATCCTGGATTTCCAAAGAATGTTCCTGCCAAAATTCAAATTCATGACCAACAGACTTCCCTATTCTCAATCAGGTCAGTCCAACAAACTTTCCCGCCAAAAATTCAAATTTCTTGACCCACAGACTGCCATTTTCTCAATCAAGTCACTGAATCTCTCAATCTCTTTCTCTCTCTCTCTCTCTCTCCGACTTATCTTTGGGCTAAAAAAATGGAAACACATAACTCCCTACTACCAAAAACTCCACTGGCTGCCCTTGGAAGCACGAGTGCAGTTCAAGTTTGCCTGTCTCTGTTTCAAATCCATTCTTGGTTCGGCCCCCATATACTTGGTTCCCCATTTAACCTTAGATTGTTCATCCAGACCCACATGCAGAGTTCATCTGTTTAACCATACAACACTAAAGGCCTGCCGTTTAAAAGATATCTGAACAGAAAACTTGCCTTCCAAGCGGGTCAACTAAATGATTGGCTGGGCAATATTATCTCGCGCTCCTCATCCTACCTAAATTTCAGAAAATTATTAAAAACAAACCTGTTTAACCGATTTGTAACCTAAGACCTCGTATGCCCAACCTCTTGTTTCCCAAGATCTCTTATGCCTTACCTCTGTATCCTGCTCACCTATATATATTGTACCTGTATTCTGCTCACCTATATAAATTGTATCTATACTCGCTGATTGTACCTATATTCGCTGATTGTCCAGCCCTTCTTTGTTGTAAACCGCCTCGAACTACTACGGCTTTGGCGGTATATAAGAATAAATTATTATTATTATTATTATATATATATATATATATACATATATATATATATATATATATATATAAAGACACACTGCAGACATAACAGCAAACCCTAAAGAAAGCCACAGCATGATGGCTGAAACATCGGTTCTTTTTACACAGACACGGCAAGACCCAGAAATCTGCTACAATCATGACGCCAGCTGTGGAAGCCTAACAGAATATGGACTTATATATTTAATTGATTTTTATACAACTTTGTATTCACATTTTTGTAAGCACAAAAATTTTGGGGTTTTGATCTGATTGGGAACCCTTAAAATTGCATTAGAGATTGGGAACCCTTAAAATTTTGCAGAAAAAATTCTTACATCTGTGAATATGGTTCACTGGGGTCCTTTTTTCCCCATATAAAAAATAACATTATAAAAATCTAAGGATGGCAAAATACTAATTTCTTTTATAAAAATTGTTCTACATGTATTTAGCTACTCAGACCTTTTTATATAGTTAAATTTGTTTGAGTTGTCTGAGTCTATAAGTTTGAATTGTCTTCCAAATTTGGTCCCACCTTCAATGTGTTTACCCTCCCCCCCAACATACTTTATGAGACATTAGGATTTGTATGCCAAGCCTATCAGTATTTTGCTATTATCTAGGTGTATCTCCTCTACATTTTCTCCCTTTTTTCTATGTTTTTTCCCAGGGAGCTGGAAATACATCTGTTTTATTTGGTACATATACTTGTAACTGGTTTTGTAAAATATGTCCCTTTTTCTGTACATTTTTTGCTAACACATCAACATTCACACATCATGACCTATCTAAAGCGACACAGTATCCCTCAGATTATATATATTGTGTTTTGAGTTGCATGCACAGATTTGGACATGTGCCTCAATGAACCAATTTGCACTGATAATTGACATCTTAACAAGCAATTATTAGTGCTAATTAGATATAATTGAAATTTAATCACATAAATTTAGGCGCAGAATCCATGCATAAATATTACATATGGCTCCAAAAAGGGGCACACCCAGGGAGGTTCATGGGTGAATTAAGAGTGTTCCTCAAATTTACACATATTTCAATCGGTGTAAATGGTCAAGCCTAAATTTTGTTGCAGCTCCTGGGTGTAAGCACTATTCCATAAACTGCGCCTAACTTTAAGCACCATTTATGGAATAGCATTAAGCATGAATTTTTTTTCAGCACTGATTTTTTAAGTGTCATATATAGAATTTAGTCCTATATGTTTGGCATCAGGAAGCAAAACTTTGGTATTACTCTTAGAAAGGGCCACCCAAAAAGAAAGTGATGTGGAGCCATGAAACTTACAAGCTATTCTACACTTTTCTTGGCACTTTTGTTTCATTTCATATCATTGAAATGAAACGTGTCATGAAAAGTTTAAAATAACTTGTAAGTTTCATGGCTCCACTTCATTCTCTTTTTGGTTGGAGTGAGAACTTTTCAGCAATCCCTCGTATTGTGATGTCATAATGCCTCATTCCACCAATGCCTAAGAGCCAACCTAATCAGTGATGTCACAATGGCTTGGTTTCCCTATACTTGTGCCTATTTACTAGATGCATTTGCCTCACTGAAACGAAAAGTGTCAAGAAAAATGTGGAATAACTTGTAAGTTTCATGGCTCCACATCGCTCTCTTCTTGGTTGGGCTGAGAACTTTTCAGCAGCCCCTCATATATTAAGAGTCAGTACAGGGTTCTAATGCAAAGTTTCTACATCAGCTCCTTTATTTCTATTGAACAATTGAACCATGCCCTTACATTTAATTTGCCCATACAATATTGCTAGGTATTATGGGAAACTTAGCATGTTTTCATAGATTTTTTTTTTTACATTTTGAGTTCTAAATACCAGTAAATGAAAGGTGGAATAAAATATAAGAAAATTTCTTAGCAGCAAACATAAAAATTTGAGATTGTGTCAAGTGGGAGGTGAACTTGCTCACACTAGGATGGAAAGGTTGCAGTTCACATTACAATTAACAATGATTTCATCACTACAATAAGTGACCGTTTCTTCAGAGAAGCTGCTCAAGAAGATCCCAGAGGACCCATTGCTGTTTTTGATTACACTGCTTTAGAGTGTATAACCTTCAAGATGCATTAGGTAGATGCGACTATGTTATTTCTCTGACAACCCCCCCCCCCCCACACACACACACACACACTAAATACAAAAGTTAAACTTCATTTCTAGAACAAAGTGAACTAATTCAATATGAAACAATGCAATCTTCTGAAAGCCTGTTAAAGATTGATTTTACTTGGGTTCAATAAGATACATTCTAAGACTGTAGTCTCCAATTTTGGGATCTTGCTAGGCACTTATGACCACTTATGGGTTGGTCAATGATGAAGACAATATACCGGC
Source organism: Geotrypetes seraphini (assembly GCF_902459505.1). NCBI lineage: Eukaryota > Metazoa > Chordata > Amphibia > Gymnophiona > Dermophiidae > Geotrypetes > Geotrypetes seraphini. The sequence continues at coordinate 148,809,336 of NC_047092.1, read as the reverse complement.
CTTGATGGACCTTCAGTCTATCCCAGTAAGGGAACTCTTATGTTCTTATGGACCACAGTGTGAATACAAGGAAGCTCTGAAGGCCACCAAATGATTTCAAGCTCACACATGCTACTAATTTTGTAAACCGCCTTGACCTGCATGTTCAGACTAGGTATTAAACAAAAATCAATTCTAATATTGATTCTGCAACAAGGATATATTTTTAAAACTCACTATATTTTAGATTATCAACAGTAGCAAATTCCATAAATGAGTCACCCAAGTAACACACTTAAGAAATAATTTGCAGTTATTAGATGAAGTAGGCAAGGTTGAAATGAATGCATTTAAAGGATTTGAACAGCATTTCAGCCAAATGTTTGAGGGTTGCAGTGGAGGACTTTGGGGGCCGCATGTCACCCTGGAACCATGCATCGCCTGTTTGCGCCAAATCTTTTGTCAAACTGTTGAATTCCATATGGTTGTTGATATATGTGACACATAACATCCTGGAACCTGAGAAAAGGGTTTCATTTGAAACACGGACTGTGTCGAGTCCTGTCTTTTTAACCCTCTTTTGGATCACAACATTTTATTGACTTTAATAAAAGTTCCTGTGCCTTGTACATCAACTCTGCAGTCCTTCCTTTATTTTTGCCATGCGTTGGAGACCACGTTTCTAAGCTATATATCATTCTTTTACAGAGAGTTATTTATTTAAAACCAAAGTACAAAACAGGCTAAATATATATGGGGTCAATATTCAGTGTGGTTTAACTAGGTAGGAGGACTCCCACCTGGTCTGGGATTGATATTCTTTGGAACCCAGTTGGAGACTCTGAATAGTTGTATAGACTACCAAGGCACTCAGGTTAGTACCACGGTAATCTGGGAATAGTGTAAAGGTGGAGCCAGGAGTTATCCAGGCTCCTCCAATATTCAGCGCCATTGCTTTGACAGGGCTAGCCTTAAGCAGGAGTAACAAGGGTAGCAGACCTCCCCCTCCCCCTCTTATAACATACATTGCTCTGTAGAAGATTCAGATCAACAGCAGCGATTCACATAGGCCTTCTGCAACCTGTCACATCTTGCCCTATGTCCTGCCCTCTTCTGAAATAACTTTCTGCTGTGGGTCACAACAGAGAGCAAACTCTAGGATCGGCGGCAAAAAGCCTATGTGAATCGCTGCTGCCCTTTCCCTGAGCTCTCCAAGGAGAAATACATATTTTAGGGTGATGGGGGCTCAGAGAAAGGGGAACAAACTAGATCACCGGGGCTCCCCCCCAAAAAAAAAATTGATCCAACAGAGGTCTCACAATTGGTAAGGCTGGCCCCATTTCCAGATAACTATTGGGGTGAGTAGGACAGGTTTTTTGTTTTCCTATCCACAATTATGCAGATGGCTATATTCAGATACTGGCACTGAATGCTGCCAATCTCCATATAAATCCCAGCTTTGCCCAAGCTTGACCCCTGAACTGCCTCAGTGCTATCTGGATAGTACCAGTCAATCTGTAGTGGTTTTCAGTGGCATTATCTGATAGCAGGTGCTGCTCATCAGATAAGGAACTTTGAATTTCAGGCCTTTTGTTGAGATTTCTGGAGGGGAAATCAGAATCCTGTTTTTCTCCCTAAATATGTCACAGTCAGGTCAGAATTGACAACCACATTTCCTCAGTCTAACATAACTAGGAAATTAAACCATAGCTGACTCATCCATTCCTATTTTGAGCATTGCGATGTATTCTGTTCTTCTGCCTCTGAGCACCACATTTAGACTGAAAGTGAGAATATTATGAAAGATACAAGCATGAGGATATGAAGGTAGTTGCCCTGCAGGAGTTCTGTTGTCTGACTCACAGAAAAATGGTCATGGATATCTACTTTTCTTTCCTGTTCTTCTCAGTTCTCAGTGTGGCTTTTGATACTCTTGATTTTGTTTTGTGGAACATTGATCCTTTTCTGTGGACTTTGGTCGAGTTGTTCTCGCAGTGGTTAAAGCAATAGCCTCAGCACCCTGAGGCTCAAACCCACACTGCTCCTTGTGACCCTGGGCAAGTCACTTAAGGGCAAATTCTATAAGAAGCGCCCAAAAGTTAGGCACCGATGTAGGCATGTTCAGCGCGATTCAAGTAAAATTGGGTGCTGTTTAGTGAATCACGTTGAGCGGCACCTATTTTGGAGGCACCCATTAAATAGGCCAGCTCTAGGTACAGCTAATAGTTAGGCGCTCATACGAGTGCTTAAGCACGCTTAAGAGCAGTGATTCTGTAAGAAGGCGCCTAACGCATAGCCATGCCCATGCCTGACATGCATAGCGCCTATTTTTTTAAGTTTTAAGTTTTATTAGGATTTTATATACCGCCTATCAAGGTTTTCTAAGCGGTTTTACAATCAGGTACTCAAGCATTTTCCCTATCTGTCCCGGTGGGCTCACAATCTATCTAACGTACCTGGGGCTATGGAGGATTAAGTGACTTGCCCAGGGTCACAAGGAGCAGCACGGGGTTTGAACCCACAACCCCAGGGTGCTGAAGCTATAGCTTCAACCACCGCACCACACACTCCTCCTAAATTTTTATAGGCGCCTTGTTACAGAATCGCGCTTTTCTTGATAGGCGCCTATGATTCAATCAATGCTGATTAAAAAGCTTAATTGAACTCGCTATTCAATTTACATAGGCGCCGAACTCATTGGGCACCTCCAAAATAGGTGCCTAACTTTAGGCGCTGGTTACAGAATTTGGGCATTAATCCCCCCCGTTGCCCCAGGTACATTAGATAGATTGTGAGCCCACCAGGACAGACAGGGGAAAATACTTCAGTACCTGAATACATTCATGTAAATCATTCTGAGCTCCCTTGGGAGAACAGTATAGAAAATTTGAATAAATAAAGCTGATTAACAGAACTGAAACTTATTTGTCAATTTATTATGTTAGCTTAAAAATTCAGAATGCAATTAGGACTCAGTTTTATAAATGGCTCCCAAATGTAGGTGCCAAAAAAAGCTAAGCACTATTCTATAAATGGCGCTCAAAGTTGGGAACTATTTATAGAATGGCACTTAGTACTGGGATCTCCGCCCAGTTATAAGTGCAAGGATTTACACCAACTGAACCCTGATGTAAATCCCCGTGCCTAGGGCCTCTTTTAGCAAGCCACAGTAGAGCATTTTAGCATGGGCCGGTGAGGTACATACATAAGAACATAAGAATTGCCGCTGCTGGGTCAGACCAGTGGTCCATCGTGCCCAGGAGTCCATTCCCACGGCGGCCCCTAGGTCAAGGACCAGTGCCCTAACTGAGACCAGCCCTACCTGCGTATGTTCCGGTTCAGTAGGAACTTGTCTAACTTTATCTTGAATCCCTGGAGGGTGTTTTCCCCTATAACAGACTCCGGAAGAGCGTTCCAGTTTTCTACCACTCTCTGGGTGAAGAAGAACTTCCTTACGTTTGTACAAAATCTATCCTCTTTCAACTTCAGAGAGTGCCCTCTCATTCTCTCTACCTTGGAGAGGGTGAACAACCTGTCTTTATCTACTATGTCTATTCCCTTCAGTATCTTGAATGTTTCAATCATGTCCCCTCTCAATCTTCTCTTTTCAAGGGAAACGAGGCCCAGTTTTTCTAATCTCTCGCTGTACGGCAACTCCTCCAACCCTTTAACCATTCAATTCTTATGAGCATCGGAGCATTTACCTCGCCAGTGCTCTACTAGGGCTTAATAAAAGGTATATAAATTAGGTGTGGCTCTCCTGAATTCTTTAACACTGCATGCAAATCCTAGTAATTTCTTTTCACCAATTCATGCCACTCTCATCACCATATTCCCTTTTCAGATCTGCATAGAAAAATGTATGTACATCTTTATAGAATAGCAATTCTTAAGATGGATACATAAATTCCAATTAATGCCTGAAAGGGCCGATAATTGTTAGTGCCCAATTATCAGTGCTCATTATGTAATTAAATTGTGCACACAATTTTGAGCACTATATATAGAATTAGGGGTGTTAGTGCTTTACACAGGAAATATGTACAACAAAACATGCGTATCACAGCGCATTGTCAACAGGAACGCCAAGTGAAGATTTCCTTAAATAGTAGCATAGAAAGGTGACAACGAGGGCATACAGATACTATTTGGAAAGGGGATTATTTACACGAAGCCACAGTTTTCTGGTGAAGTCTATTTTCATTTAAAGCTCCTATAAATACTTCAAAACCTCCAAGTGCCATAGTAGAATACATGAGCTAACCCATATCTGTTGGAGTTCTTGATCCCCACAAAACCCCTAATGAAGAGATCAGGTGACTGAGAAACATTTTAGACATTTTTTAGGTTATATATTTTGCTCCAGTTCATTGAGATTTGAATTATGCATAGTAACATAGTAGATGATGACAGATAAAGACCCAAATGGTCCATCCAGTCTGCCCAACCTGATTCAATTTAAATTTTTTTTTTTTTAATTTTTTCTTCTTAGCTATTTCTGGGCAAGAATCCAAAGCTCTACCCGGTACTGTGCTTGAGTTCCTACTGCCGAAATCTCAGTTAAAACCTACTCCAGCCCATCTACACCCTCCCAGCCATTGAAGCCCTCCCCAGCCCATCCTCCCCCAAACGGCCATATACAGACACAGACCGTGCAAGTCTGCCCAGTACTAGCCTTAGTTCAATTTTTAATATTATTTTCTGATTCTAGATCCTCTGTGTTCATCCCACGTTTCTTTGAACTCAGTCACAATTTTACTCTCCACCACCTCTCTCAGGAGCACATTCCAGGCATCCACCACCCTCTCCGTAAAGTAGAATTTCCTAACATTGCCTTTGAATCTACCACCCCTCAACCTCAAATTATGTCCTCTAGTTTTACCATTTTCCTTTCTCTGGAAAAGATTATGTTCTACGTTAATGCCCTTCAAGTATTTGAACGTCTGAATCATATCTCCCCTGTCTCTCCTTTCCTCTGGGGTATACATATTCAGGGCTTCCAGTCTCTTCTCATACGTCTTCTGGCGCAAGCCTCCTATCATTTTCGTCGCACTCCTCTGGACCGCTTCAAGTCTTCTTACGTCCTTTGCCAGATACGGTCTCCAAAACTGAACACAATACTCCAAGTGGGGCCTTACCAATGACCTGTACAGGGGCATCAACACCTTCTTCCTTCTACTGGCTACGTCTCTATACAGCCCAGCATCCTTCTGGCAGCAGCCACTGCTTGGGTTCCAACTGCCAAAATCTCCATCAAAACCTACTCCAGCCCATATACCCCCTCCTAGCCATTGAAGCCCTCTCCAGCCCATCCTCCCCCAAACGGCCATATACAGACCATGCAAGTCTGCCCAGTACTGGCCTTAGTTCAATATTTAATATTATTTTCTGATTCTAGATCCTCTGTATTCATCCCACGCTTCTTTGAACTCAGTCATTGTTTTTGTCTCCACCATCTCTCTCGGGAATGCATTCCAGGCATCCACCACCCTTCCATAAAGTAGAATTTCCTAACATTGCTCTTGAATCTACCACCCCTCAACCTCAAATTATGTCCTCTGGTTTTACCATTTTCCTTTCTCTGGAAAAGATAAATACAATACAATATTGCAAAAGGTGAGGTGGTGAAATATAAATAAAGTAGTGCAAAAAAACTTCACTAACAGGTAGCTGAGAGTCTGCTCAAATGGAAGAAAAAGCCTCAGGTTTTATTGGCAGAGCTCAAGCTCAAACCACCACCTCCACATTATTGGCCAAAAAACTTCCATAGAGTGACAACTTGCTGTTGTGGTTTAAAATAATTGAGGACTGGGATATTTTGCAACTGAAACCACTGTGAGTGTTTAAAGCAGTCTGTTAAAATGCCAACGTTTCATAGCACTAAGCTGTTTCTTCAGGGCTAATATGACCTTGCTTGAATCTTCACAGAGTGACAGTGTTGTGCTCACGATCTCACCACTGGATCGGAATTACTCTTACCTACAGTTGTGTTGGCCTGTTCGGTTCCTGAGGAAGGGGCTCTCCTTGTTACTATTTGACTACAGCACCTTAATTCAGCTAAGTAATTGGAGGGACAAGTGACTAACTTTTTATCTCCTGCTTGGGTCAGTAGGTTTGAAATGAAAAAAATCACTCTGTAGACCTATTCAAAGAGTTATATGGATGATATAACACAGTTCACAAAGATTTGCTCAGAATCAAGGAGGGGAAAACTGGGGCTAACCCCAGAAAAAACCACCTCACAGCCCAATCATCGTATGGAAAGTAAACAGAACGTTATATCATTTCATATATGCTTTTTGTATTATGAAAAAACCACTGACGTTCAGCACACTGTTTACTAAGCTTTTAGTCAAAGAACTGAGCAAACTTAACTTGCAGCTTGCGGGTTCCGACGTGGTTTTTTCTGGGGTTAGCCCCAGTTTTCCCCTCCTTGAAGTGGCTTTTTCTGGGGTTAGCCCCAGTTTTCCCCTCCTTGAGGTGGTTTTTTCTGGGGTTAGCCCCAATTTTCCCCTCCTTGATTCTGTGCAAGTCTTTGTGAACTGTGTTATATCATCCATATAACTCTTTGAATAGGTCTACAGAGTGATTTTTTCATTTCAACACATGCACTTTATCACTCTTGTTACATTGGTTGTAACTTGTCCCCTTTTTTATATTTGACTGGGTCAGTAGGTTTGGCATTCGGGGCATTGCAGGACTGTGGACTTTTTGTCTTCCACCTATATAAGAACATAAGAACATAAGAAACGCCTTCACCGGATCAGACCGAGGTCTATCTAGTCCGGCGATCCGCACACGCGGCGGCCCAATTTAGTACTCCTTTATGGAGTCCCGGATTTACCGTATCCCTCAATATGATATGCTAGAAGGTGTGCATCCAACTTGCGCTTGAATCCCAGCATAGTAGTCTCCTCCACAACCTCCTCCGGGAGCGCATTCCAAGCACCCACCACGCGCTGTGCGAAACAGAACTTCCCGACATTTGTCCTGAACCTGCTGCCACTCAGTTTCAGTCTATGACCTCTAGTCCGTGTCACATTTGAGAATGTTAGTAATGTTGCTTCTTGGTCTATATTTATTTACTTCACATTGTACTTAATTTGCACTTTAAAGCACCCAGGAGCACCCAGATGATGGTGTGCGGCTGGCAGGAGTAGTAATTTCTGCTCGGAGTTTTCTGGTTTTTGCTTTTCTAAGCAGTAGAGCTGCTTTATTGAGCTGCTCATTAAAGCTTTCAAACCCATGCTGAGGATGCTCCTCATTTCAAAAATTTAAATTTGAGGTTTGTATTTTATTCAGTGTGGAGACTAGGAAGTCAACTTGCCTGCAATGCCCTAGGGCACGCCTAGTTCATATCTTGGTGCCTCTCATAGGAAATCTATGACATTGGAGCAGCGTGGGATCATTTAGCGTTCCAGGCTGTGGTAGAAACCTCTACCATGGGTTAGTTAAAAGAGCAGGGTGGGGGGAGTGAGAGAGAAAAAGAGACAGAGAGACACTACAAAAAGATTCAGTGAAGATCCTAGTACTTTGAAAAGGACAGAATAACTTTTGATCTAACATAGTAATTTCATTATTTCCAGACTGTGGTCAAAGATGCAGTGAAGAATAGCTTTGAGTAACAGTGTCTGCACGATAATGGAGAGAGCAAACAGTGTGATTATGTTAGAAGAAAAGCTTAGCATCCTAGCTGACATTCTGTTTTATTGATCTTCCTCTAAGGCCATTCCCTCGTACATATTCATCACATTAAATAGCTTTACTTTATTGCTTACTGTATCCAATTTTATCCTGATTATTTTAACAACAAAGAAGAATCATTGCAGGCATACTACTGAATTTTCTATTTGTATGGAGGTAATTTATAGAGGATATGGTCCAGGAATACATATAGAAATGGCATTTACATAAATATATAGAGTGTTATGTGCCCAGCATTATTTTATAAAGGGGCCAATATGCATGGACACATATGGAGAAGTGGAACAACTAAAAAATAGGTATGTTTTAAGGAGATGCGTGTGTATATACCAGGTGGCAAAATAAAAAGAGCGCCATGGGCCTTCAAGTGTAGGAGAGTCAAGAGTATTTATATTGACGGAATTGACACAGGCCATGTTTCTGCATTAAATGCCTATGTCAGGCAACATAGCCAGACTGGTTCTTTTGGATGGGCCTAATTATGTGGGGGCGGGACTTCAAAACCTCTACCCTTTGTCCTGTATCTCTTTCCCTCTCCTGCTTCCCTGGTGTACTTCACCACGTTCGTGAGCAGAAGCAACAGCACGCATCTGCTTACTTTGCTGGTCTCTGCAGGCTTCCTTCTGCTAAGTCCCACCATAGGAAACAGGAAGTGACAACAGTGAGGGTGGGATGCAGCAGATGGAGGCCTGCAGAGACCAGTGCAGGCAGCAGATGTGCATTGTTGCTACCACTCGTGAACATGGTGAGTAGTTAGGGAGGAAGCTGTCAGGCTAAGGACTGATCCAGGGAAGGAAGAGAGGAAGCAAGGGGAAGGATATAGCGGCACTAGAAAAGGTTCAAAGAAGAGCGACCAAGATGATAAAGGGACGGAACTCCTCTTGTATGAGGAAAGACTAAAAAGGTTAGGGCTCTTCAGCTTGGAAAAGATAAGGATGAGGGGAGATATGACTGAAGTCTACAAAATCCTGAGTGGATCGATTTTTCACTCCGTCAAAAATTACAAAGACTAGGGGACACTCGATGAAACTGCAGATAAATACTTTTAAAACCAATAGGAGGAAATATTTTTTCACTCAGAGAATAGTTAAGCACTGGAATGCGTTGCCAGAGGTTGTGGTAAAAGCAGATAGCGTAGCTGGTTTTAAGAAAGGTTTGGACAAATTCCTGGAGGAAAAGTACATAATCTGTTATTAAGACATTGGGGAAGCCTCTGCTTGCTCTGAATCTGTAGCATGGAATGTTGCTACTCTTTGGGTTTTGGTCAGGTACTAGTGACCTGGATTGGCCACCATGAGAATGGGCTACTGGGCTTGATGGACCATTGGTCTGACCCAGTAAGGCTATTCTTATGTTCTTCTTATGACCCATGTGGTTACCCCAGAAGTCTGTTGAGAGGTCATACAGGGTGGGCCTGAGCCAAGAATGAGCAGGCCTGTGCCCACCCAGGCTTACTTATAGCTACACCACTGATGTCAGGGGTCTATACAAAATAATAATACAAGTTCACGATCCTTTATCTGAAATGCTGCCTAAGCCCATTTGGTTAAAACTCATTGACTGATGTTAAATGACAGCATTCATGTAAAAATGTTGAATATAAGCAGTTTTCTTTATTATGAGAGAAAGTCTTATAAAGGCAGGTCATTATTTCTTAGAATTCAGACCCTCAGAGAAACAAAAATGAATCACAAGAATTTAAACAAACACATATTTCACACTTGGAGAGATGCCTAGAATCAAATATTAACTCAAAGTAGTAATTTACCTTTCTTCTTAACTAACTTTCATATTTATGACCAGGGCAATCTGTCAGAGAAATATCTGTCATAACTTGTCATCAGTCATGCTGAGTCTATTCATATCAGCAACTAAGAATTAAGTGGGAGTGAAGGCAGAACTTACTCAGAAAGGTACAATAATGTATTCTCTTTATATTATCCCCAAGCTCTATTGTTCCAGAAGCACACAGGACAATCAAAGATGCTTATACTTTTTCTAGACACACACACAAACATTCAGTACACAATGTACAAGTGCGAGATAATAAAATTTGCGGATGACACCAAACTATTTAATGGAGCTCGGACTACAGAGGACTGCGAAAAGCTGCAAAGGGACTTGAACAAATTAGAAGAATGGGCGGCGAAATGGCAGATGAAGTTCAACATTGAAAAATGTAAAGTATTACATGTGGGGAGCAGAAACTCGAGGTACAACTATACAATGGGAGGGATGTTATTGAATAAGAGTACCCAGGAAAGGGACTTGGGGGTAATGGTGGACATGACAATGAAGCCGTCGGCGCAGTGTGCAGCGGCCGCTAAGAGAGCGAATAGAATGCTTGGTATAATCAAAAAGGGTATTACAGCCAGAACGAAAGAAGTTATCCTGCCGTTGTATCGGGCGATGGTGCGCCCGCATTTGGAGTACTGCGTCCAATATTGGTCGCCGTATCTTAAGAAGGAAATGGCGTTAGTCGAGAGGGTTCAAAGGAGAGCAACACGTCTGATAATAGGTATGGAAAACCTGTCATATTCTGAGAGAATGGAGAAGCTGGGTCTCTTTTCCCTGGAGAAGAGGAGACTTAGAGGGGATATGATAGAGACTTACAAGATCATGAAGGGCATAGAGAGAGTAGAGAGGGACAGATTCTTCGAACTTTTGGAAAATAAGAGAACAAGAGGGCATTCGGAAAAGTTGAAAGGGGACAGATTCAAAACAAATGCTAGGAAGTTCTTCTTTACCCAACGTGTGGTGGACACCTGGAATGCGCTTCCAGAGGACGTTATAAGGCAGAGTACGGTACTGGGGTTCAAGAAAGGATTGGACAAATTCCTACTGGAAATGGGGATAGAGGGGTATAGATAGAAGATTACTGCACAGGTCCTGGACCTGTTGGGCCGCCGCGTGAGCGGACTGCTGGGCACGATGGACCTCGGGTCTGACCCAGCAGAGGCATTTCTTATGTTCTTATGTTCTACAGCTCACCAGTAATACCGCTATGGTCAGCAATATAAAAGCCTAACACGGCTTCATAAAAGGGGAGCCCACGTGTAGATATAAAAAAACAACTGCCTGGAAAAATGAAGATACTGTATCTCCCCCACCTACAATCATTGCCTACATTGTGGGTGTTGTTCACCTCATCAATTTTGTAAATAAAAAAAAGGTGTGTCCCGATTGGTCCATTAGATGGCAGTAGGATGCCTTCCGCCGCCTACAACTGGGATGCCGTTTTGAGAATCAGGCCCTTGTTGTCTATTTCAGAGGCAGTTTAGAAGGGAGACATGTCAGTTGTTGTAGTCAAGCTCTAATCCCCCTGAAGCAGAGTGTTACTCAAAACACTGACAGTGTTGGGGCAGAGAGTAGACCATAGAGCACAATAATTTAAGCCAGTGCATTACTGTGGAAATAAAGTTAGTTTTTTTCCCCTTCTTTTACAAAAGTGTAGCGTGGTGTTTAGCACCAGTTGTGACGATAACAGCTCCAACGCTCATAGATTTCCTATGAATGTAGGAGCTGTTACCGCGAGAGCGGACTGCTGGGCACGATGGACCTCTGGTCTGACCCAGCAGAGGCACTGCTTATGTTCTTATGTTCTTATATAAAATGGAAAATTGGAAAGTTAGCAATGTACTAGAAATTGAGCAGTCTTTCATTATTTAAATTAATGAGACAAAGGGCATCTTCTATTAAACTGCGCTAGCAATTTCCAGTGCCGGGAGCCGCACTGAATGGCCCGTGCTGCTCCCGATGCTCATAGAGTTCCTATGAGCATCCGGAGCACCACGGGCCATTCAGGGTGGCTCTCCGCGCTAGAAACTGCTAGCGCAGTTTCGTAGAAGAGGGGATAAGTGATGTTTTATTATAATGAGACATTTGCAGTGGTTACTTAGTTTTGTGTACTGGCTGATGGTCCCATTTACAATTTTTGGATATATTCAGCAGCCATATTTAATATTTGGTCATAAGAAGGGACGCTAAGAAGGGGAAAAAGATGTAAGATGCAAAGGTGCTGTTGATATGAAAAGGATGCAAACCAAGACTTCTTATGGCCTCTTTTACAAAGCCGCGCCAGTGGCTGCCGTGCAGCAACAGCCCTGAAGCCCTTTAAATCTCTATGGGCTTCGGGGCCGTTAGCGCAGCGTAGCTGCTAACACGGCTTTGTAAAAGAGGCCATTAATCTTTTTTGGTCCCCAGACCCCTTTAACTGATCAATGAAACCCTTGCATCCTCTTCCTAAATCATGTGTCCACTAGTGACTACTAACAGCTGCATAGGCACCTAGAAAAGAGGAACTCAAAGTAACCACTTTGGGTGAATCTCTTCATGAAAAGGCGGTTAATAAAATTCCAATAAATAAATATAGGTACGTGAGGCAGAGTTCCACATTAGGATTCACCATCCACAAAAAGGATTTAGGTTTGATCGATGATTATATGAGATATCGCTGAAAAGTACACAGCCCAACCAATATTTGAGGTACGGTCACACCATAGAGTGATACAAAACATTATAATATTCTCGGGGGGGGGTTCTCCATTCCTTCGCTAATAATTCCTAATTTAATATTTGTTTTCTTACCACTGTTGCGGAACGAGCAGAGGATTTCAATATATGAGGCGCCGCTGAAAAGTTCTCAGCAAAAGTATAGGGAAACTGAGCCATTGTGACATCACCAATAAGGTTGGCTCTTAGGCATTGGTGCAGTGTCTAAGAGCCAACCTTATCGGTAATGGCACAATGACTCAGTTTCCCTATACTTGTGCTCATTTATTTGATGCATTTGCCTCAATGAAACCAAAAGTGTCAAGAAAGGTGTGGAATAACTTGTAAGTTTCATGGCTCCACATCATTCTTTTCTTGATTGGGCTGAGAATTTTTCAATGGCCCCTCGTATGTTGAAATCATCTGCTCGGTCTGCAGCAGTGGTAAGAAAGCAAATACTAAAATTAGTAATTATTACGAAAGGAATGGAGAGAAAAAAACAGAGAATATTATGTTTTGTATCGCTCTATGATGTGACTATACGTCAAATATTATGTGCAATTCCGGTCACCGAATCTCAAAAAAAGATATAACAGAATTAGAAAAGATACAGAAAACGGCAACAAATATTATAAAGGGGATGGGATGACTTTCCTGTGAGGAAAGGCTATAAAGACTAGGCCTTGTCTGCTTGGAGAAGAGACAGCTGAGGGAAGGTATGATAGATCAGTGTTTCTTAGCCCAGTCGTTGGGAGCATACCCAGCCAGTCAGGTTTTCAGGATATCAACCAATATGTATGTGCCCCAAGAAATGGGCCAAAAAATGCCGTGATAGAGAGCTATAAAATACTGAATGGAGTGGAATTGGTAGACATGAATTGTTTGTTTACTCGTTCCAAAAATACAACACACTAAAGCCCAACCAAGAAGAGAATGACCTGAATATGGTTCAATCAATGATCTGAAACAATGTCAAAACATTAGAATTTTGTTTTTGCAAATTGGCACTTAATAAAATATGATAATACTCTTTTCAGCAATGGTGGCAAAATAACGCTCAGAATTTGCAAAGTTGGTTGGGCTGAGAACTTTTCAGCACCCCCTCGTACCAAATAACAAATTTATAACATAGCAGAGAAAATATTTATTCACTCAATTTGTAATTAAGATCTGGAATTTGTTTCCAGAGAATGTGGTAAAAGCAGTTAGCTTAGCAGGGTTACAAAGGGTATAAACAAGTTCCTAAAAGAAAAGTTCATAAATCATTATTAAGATGGAATATTGCTACACCTTGGGTTTTGGACAGGTACTAGTGACCT